>NC_034610.1:26891032-26914283 GCF_900095145.1 Mus pahari
GAGAGAGAGAGAGAGAGAGAGAGAGAGAGAGAGAGGAATGAAAGAAGGTGTTTGTCTTGTCTTTACCTAATCATGAGGGTCTTCTGAGGTGACTCTATGAGCAGATACCAAGGGCCAGAACTTCCCCACAATTGCAGTGCCCCTTGGGGGTGCTAGCCGCCAGAAAGTCTTTGCCAGAACAGCCTCCCAGGGCTGCCCAACTTTCAGACTCGGTCAGAAGAGCACCTGTTCGGTGCTGGTGTGTGGCTTCTGTCTCCGGGCTCTGTGGGCGTGCAGCTGGCAACTTGCTGAATGCAGCTGCCTCCCTCTGAGGCCAGAGACGACGCCTCTTTGCTTCCAGTGGGACTGGCTGGTGCCAGACTCTTAGTGGAACCAGACGCTCTCTGACAGCTGGGATCTAGGGTCGGGAGTCTGCTGTGGGCATCTCCCTCAGCCTTAGACTCACAGTCACACACACTCATGGAGGTCAGAGGAAAGGACATCCTAAGGGACCCTGAGGGGTCAAGGGGAACTCGGATGTGCCAGGAGTTATGACAATGTTGACTCAATGACCTGCAAGAGGGGTGGGACACGATGCGGGTGAACGCAAAGCAGAGTGGACCCCTAGCTTCTGTCTCTCACGGAGTGAGCCAGACCCCACTGTAAGAGCTGGATTTATGTCAAAAACCCAAAGCTCCCCAAGGAAGCCTCAGAGGTGAACTTGGCCAATCGGCTCTCCAGGCCCTGTGAGAGGCTACTCCAGCCCTCTGAAAGATCCTGCAAAGGGTTGCTGGAGGCAGAACCATGCGGGCACTAGCTGTCTCCCTCAACCCCCATCTCTCAAGGTGACGCCAGCACCATTCAGTGGGGCTGTCTGCATTGTGTGGCATATCCCGAAGTCTCCTGGTGCTAAGTGTCATGGACAGTGGACAGAGTCCAGGTGCTGATGAGGAGGTGGGCTGGGGAGGGAGAGGAGGGCCCCAGAGGGCACTCTGAGACCCCTTGGATACTTCTGCTTGGGGCAGGAAAAGAGCCCCCAGTGCAACGTGCTAGTGAGAGCTGGGTGTCTCCCAGAGGCCGGCTGCAGGCAGGGCAATGCTGAGTGATTGGCACTTGAGCAGCTGAGCTGCCCTAGGTAGGATTCCTGGGAAGCTGCTGGGTTCAGGGGTGACCCAGGGCGCATACCAGTGCCCAGCAGTACCCAAGTCCACAGAGATGCCCAGGGGACACTGAAACAGCGCCGGCTCACCACAAAGCCTGCTGAGAGCAAGCCACTCTCCGAGTCTATACGTTAGCTACAGAGGTGACACGGCAAGCCCAGGCCTGGGCACACTGACAGTCAAGGCGCCAGGCTTATCATTCACATGTAGCTTGGGTGTCTGGGTGCTTTTCTATTTGGGGACTCTGGATTGTAGGCACCATAAATGGTCAAACATGGCCTGATCACACAGCCTCAGGATCAGCTGTGACCCATCGCCTGCCACATTCCAACGTCCCCAGAGACCCTGAAGGAGGACAGCCTCCCTTCTGCCTGGCCAGGGCTGTCCTCTGGAGTTGCTTTCTCCTATGAGTGTGCCCTGCTTCAGCCTGTGGCTGTATTTGCCTTTTTAAACCACCCTTGGGTCCAATACATAAAGCCCCTTCCACTTAAAAATCAGTTCATCGCCTTCTTTCAGGAGAGGGACCTCCTGACTGGAAAATGCAGTAAGCCGTTTAACTCAAGGGTTACAAACACAGGAGGTGTCCCCCGAGCTACTCCTCCCCTGTCCCCACTCATCCAGGACAGTCCTGTCCTCGGGGTTGGTTAGCCCTGGTGTGGCTGTCATGTCTGTCTCTAAGGGCTTTGAGGGACCGATTACAAAGCTCCAGCCTTGAGCAGGCAGGCATGCAGCACCCTCTGAGGTGGAGGAGCCCTGCCCTCCAGGCTCCTTCAGGGGACCACCCTAGCTCCCCCCCCCCCAGGTATCTACACCCAGCAGGCAGGCCCCAAGTGAAGCCAGAACACAAGGATACCTTGCGCTTAAGGTCTAGAGGCAGGTGGGAGCCTGGGGACCCAGTGTTCATGAAAACCCTTACTTGACACATCTGGAAACCTGTGGTAGAAAGGCTCTAGCCTTGGGGCAGTCAGGGTGCAGTAGAGACCATCTACATCCTCCCCTATCACTGTACCCTCCTCCAGCCCCAAGCCCTCCCCCACCTGTCTCCTTCCTCCTCCTCCTCCAACCCTGGCTCAGTCTCACACCCCACATGCTGGGCTGACCTTCATAGTGAAGACAACTGTTTAAATATTAAACTATCCTTGGAATGCTTGGACCTTCATTAAGACCCTGAATCAAAAGAGGGGCGGGGGGAGAAGCTGAAGCTTTCTGAAGTTTTGAAACACTGAATGATTGATGGTTATGTTCCTGGGGGGCTGAACAGATGCCTCCACCTCCCTGGCCTCCAGGTTTTTCTTTCCACAACTCAAGGCATGTCTGTGTAGCCGAGCAGTCCCACCAGCCTGCCTGGGAAACGACTGTCAAACTCACAGACCCTTGGGGTTCCAGTGTGCATTAACAGATTAAGAGGAGGCTCCCAAGAGCCCCAGTAGTACCATGGGGGTTCTGAGCCAGGCAGGGGCGGGGGACAGGAGCAGACTCCAGCCCTTCCCCAAGTCCACGACAGCAGCAGCTCTGCCTTCAGGTATCAATCAGGGGAGAGCTTTGCTGACAGAAGGCCCTGGGTCAGCCTTTGTCCACCACAGAAACCTTGTCAGGCATTTAGTGATTCTTCTGTGGGGATCAGTACCCTAGCCCAGCACAAGCATGTCCTCTGTCCCCCAGTGTCCAGGAAACAACAGCCCAAGCCAAATAACCACACCCTGGTGAGGAGGGCCAGGGGGGAGAGGGGGCGGGGAGGGCAAGGAGGGAGGGCGCTCTATCTGTTGTGACCCCTACCACCACCTGCACCATGGAACTCTTCTGGAAAGGAGAGTTCACTTTTCAACCACATGGCACCAAGGTGATGGAGCTTGCCCTCCCAGCACCTGGGAAATCTCCATCCCACCACAAACACATGGAGTGTGTGCGCGTGTGTGTGTGTGTGTGTGTGTGTGTGTGTGTGTGTGTGTGTGTGTGTGTGTGCGTGTGTGCGTGCGTGTGTGCGTGCGTGTGTGTGCGAGGGAGTGTGTGTGCGTGTGTGTGTGTGTGTGTGTGTGTGTGTGTGTGTGTGTGTGCGTGTGTGCGTGCGTGTGTGCGTGCTCGTGTGTGTGTGCATGCGTGTGTGTGTGCTCGTGTGTGTGCACGCGTGTGTGTGCGTGTGTGTGTGCGCGCGTGTGCGTGTGCGTGCGCGTGTGTGTGTGTGTGTGCGTGCGTGTCTGCTCGTGTGTGTGTGCACGCGTGTGTGTGTGCGTGTGCGTGTGTGTGTGTGTGTGCTCGTGTGTGCACACAGGAGCATGTGTGCACGGATGCATGTGTGCACCTAAGACACATCCTTACTCACATTTAAAACACTCCTAACACACACTCAGTTGGCACATGTGCATTGCACACATTTGTGAGCTCACTCATACAACACAGCCTAGAGGAGCTGAGAGTCTGGAGGAGCTGAAAGCCTGGAGGAGCTGAGAGCCTGGAAGAGCTGAGAGCCTGGAGGAGCTGAGGCCTTGCTCCCTTTCCTTGCCTATCTAAACAGCTTCCTGAGGCAGTCTCCTTTGTCCCCTTGCACGCTCAGGAGTCACAGTGGCCCAGCCTTGGGCTCTCAGATGGAGTCAAGGAGGCCACAGAGAAAACAAGACTGGCTGCACACCCTCCCGCGCTGGAGAAGAAAACTCCAGAGAAGCAGAGATGCTGACACACCTCGAATGTCTTTAGGATTCCACACACTGTCATTTGAAAAGAACCAGGCAGGCTGTACACTATGAGATTGTAACCACAGGCCATCTGGAAAAGGCAGATCAGGCAGACAGTAAACTGTCAGTGGTTGTCTGGGATGCAGGGCAGGGGTGGGTGGTGGGGGACATGAATAGAGTGAGGAAGAGAGCTGAGAGCCAGGAGGAGTGGGGACTCCGCAGACACTGTCACCTGGGACACTCACAGCTCTACATTTCTCTAAATGCCTAGAATATCCAACTCATCCGTGTGCCTGTGTCCCTTCCACAACAAGACAACATCATAGGGAGTCCCCCCATGGGGAGGGAACTGAAGGGGCCATGTGAGTCCTTTTGTCCTTTTGTCAAATTTTCTGTAAAACTAAAACTGCTCTAAGAAAATAGAGTCAATTTCCAATGAAACAAAAAGAAAATAGGAGGAGAGGGAGGAGGAGAGGGAGAAGGAGAGGGAGGAGAGGGAGGAAGAGGAGAGGAAGGAGGAGAAGAAAGAGGAGGAGGAGAAGGAGACGGAAGGAAGAGGAGATGGAGGAGGGAGGAGGAGATGAGGAGGAGGGGGAGGAAGAGAGGGAGGAGGGGGGGAAGAAGAGGAGACTCATCATTAGGCCAAAGACACTGACTTTTTTCTTTACACAGCTCTGTGGGGTGTGGGCAGCTTTTGGAGTCCTGTCCTGTGTGCCCTGCAGGTGTGGGAAGCTGCCCCTCACCAGAGTCTGGATAAGCAGCAGTGCCCTGGGCTCTCAGGACGACCCTGAAACCTGACCATCGCTTGGCCTTATCTGGAGGCACCCCTGGGGCCTCCTCGCCTCCCTGCCTCCAGGCTGGGCCTGGGGCAGCCTGCCAGCTGGGGCCTGTCTCCAGCTGCCTTGACAGATCACCACTTAGCCTTGAGGTGCCAGAACATGATTCACTAGCAAGCTGATGACTAAGGCTCCCTGGCCAGCCCTCCCATCGTGCTGTGGCGCTGGCATTCTTAGTGGATGCCACCACAGGGGATTGCCAGCTGGCTAAGGCCAGGAGATCTATGGTTGAGGTGAGGCATTCACTACATCTGCCCACCAGAGCTCAGTAGCCAGCCCTAGGTGGCAAAGGCTGTGTCCTGTTGATGGTCCTGCGGGCATGTTGGGAGTTAGAGGTGCCCACAGCGTGAGTGAACAGCGGTGAGCTGTTCCCCTTGAATAATTGGGGTAATGGCCTCCATTGAACACTCAAGCCTCGTCTTTCTTAGTAACTTATTTTTCTAGGCAGACAGACAAACAGACAGAAACACAAACACACACATGCACACATCCCTAAATCCGTTTCTCTCATAATTCATTTCACTGGCTTCTCTCAGACAGCATTGAAGAGAACGGACTTTATAGGAAACAAGCAGTCAGTTCCCCATGAGCCAAGTCAGTGAGGGGCTGGTGCATTTGAGGAGGAGACTCAGGGGCATCTCAGGACCTCGGCCACACCTCCTCCTGGACCCCTGGTGGGAAGGACACCACAGACATGCTCCTTCCCAGCAAGCTTAATGGTCCTCTTGGACTCGGTGAAATGAACCTGCTTGCTGTCCCTTGTAGACAGGCCTGGCCTGTTGCTGGAGAAGGGCCATCTGAGAACCCACCAAAGCCCTGCCCTCAGGTCATGCTTTGATGTCCTCCCAACTAGCCATTTGAAAATGTCCTAGTGACAGGGGACATAGGAAGCTGCATGTAACCCTAGAAGTCACCCTACCCCCATTCCCCACCCCCCACCCCCGGTAAAAACTAGCCTCTGTGACTTCTGTTGCTCTCATTCTGGGGTCCTGCTCTCCTGCACCAGGGACACCTCTTGCAGTAGGCATAACTGAACCCATTAAAAAACAAAGAAACAAAACCTAAGTTTCAGTAAGACTAGGCACTTGATATGCCAGGGTTGATCAATATCAAGGGAGGCCTACCCTTTTCTAGAGAGGGAGGAGGAGTGGATTGTTGGGAGCAGGAGGGAGACTGGGGGGGGGGTGCTGGGAGGAGGGGGAACTGCAGACAGGATGTAAAAAACAAAAAAGAAAGAAAGAAAGAAAGAAAGAAAGAAAGAAAGAAAGAAAGAAAGAAAGAAAGAAAGAAAGAAAGAAGAAAGAAAGAAAAACATATATATGAGAGATAGCTCAGTGGTCAGAGCATTTGCTGCTCAGCCATGAAGATGAAAGTTCAAATCCCAGCATCCACTTTGCTCACAAACACCTATAACTCTAGCTCCAAGGGATGCCCTCTTTTGGCAGACACACACACACACACACACACACACACACACACGTGCGCATGCACATACGACTTTAAAACAAGTAAACAGTCAGCCAAGTGTGGTAGTGCACACCTTCAATCCAAGCCCTTGGAAGGCAGAGGTAGGGGGATCTTTGTGAGTTCAAGGCCAACTTGGTCTACAGAGTGAGTTCCATGTTAGCCAGAGCTACACGGAGAGAGACCCTGTCTCAGAAAAACTAAACCAACAAAAACAAACAAAGCAAATAAGCAATCAGTAAAATATGGAACCAGGTGATTGTCCCCAAGGGTAACTACACTGGCCTGCAGGAGGACAATGACAACATCCACAGCAGTGAACCTGAAACCTCACAGGGAGCCACCCATTTAAATCAACCAGAGATGATTTGCTCCTAATGGAAAAACACACTATCTGGGAGGGCATCTCACCATCATCGCTACCATCATTGCTATCACCATGACATCATCACTATCACCCACTATAGCTATCACTACAATCACCATCAGCATCATTACTCCCATCCCCCCCACCATCATCATCCACATCACTACCATCATCACCACCATTATATCACCATCATTACATAACCATCATTACATCACCATTATTATATCATCATCATTACATCATCATCATATCATCATCATCACCACCACCACCATCACTGTTCTCATCACTAATATCATGGCCATACTGGAATAAAATTAAGCTTCTGGATTAATCCAACTTGAGAATAGAGGAACACATTGGACAACAGGACAGGATGCAGTCAGTGTCCTGAGTGTGAGAGACTCTGAAGGACGATGACCAGGTTTCTTCCATGGGGGCAGGGTTAAGAGTTCTGAGGTGAGTAAGGCTCTTGGAGTTAAGTCCGTGGACTTTGTATGTAAACAATGAACTTAAAAAGGACAGCAGACAATTTGGAAACTTCAACAGTCACTGTCGGATCATATCGAAGAATTCATTAATATATTAGGTACGATAAGGGCACTGTGATTGGGTATCCTAAACCAGCCTTTATTCCATAGAGTGTTTTCCTGATGAGATGGGGTCAAAGGTTACTCTTAAAGAACGCAGGAAGAATTTGGGGATAGGGATTGGCAGTATGGACCCATTGAGGCAGACTGTGATGTTGCTCTCTGTTCCCTGGGTCTAAAAACCGTATCATGAAAGGTTTCAGAGGCGTGGCCAGAATGTACGCTATGAGGAACGCAGATCAACCCTGCTGTGGTGTGAGTGGAGCTGAGGGTCAGCAAGAGGCGGGAAGCATATGCCTGAAGGATGTGTTGGCGTGGGAGGAAAACCGCTTTACAGTGTTTCCATTCTAACCTCGGCTTTTTTAGAATGCGAATGGTGCCTTTGTTTCCTTTGCCTCACAGCCCGCGTGATATTTTGGTGTGTTTGTTCATGTGTGGTTCATTAATAATAAGTGCATGCACACATATTAGGGTCGTGGTCTTCACACCGTGTTGCTGAGGATGGGACGGAGGCTAAGACACTGGCTTGGTCTGTGAAGTACTTGGCTGATGAGCTGGAAGAACTGAATTAAATCTCTTGAGAGCCCTTAGACAAATTACTGGGTAAGTTGGGGTAATGGTAAATGTCCTTAACCCCAGCACTCAGGAGGCAGAGGCAGGGGAATCTCTATGTTTGAGGCCAGCCTGGTCTACCGAGTGAGTTCCAGGACAGCCAGGGCTACACAGAGACACCCTGTCTTAAAAAACTAAAACGAACAAAGAGCTGGGCACTGGAAAGGTAGAACTCACCTACTTGGTGAGTTCCAGGCCAATGAGAGACCCTGCCTCAAAAACAAACAAACAAACAACAACAACAACAAGGAATAGTGCCTATGGTTGTTCTCTGGCGTGCACGTGTGCGCACACACACACACACATATGTAAACACACATACACCCCCCACATGCACATACTCATGCACACACAGGCATTTGCATGCCCACATGCACCCATGCATACACACACCTACCTATACCTACACATACCACACACACACACACACACACACACACGTACATACACACACCTACACAAGTACACAGGCATGCACACATTCACACCACACACATATGCACATACACACACCAACACATGTAGGCACACATGTAGGCACACACATGCATATGCACATACACAATACACACACACACACACACACACACACACATCTGTAGAATGTCACAAAGCTTGGGTACCACCTTTCCACAGGTTCCCAAACTCCCATGGCCAAGTGGCATTCCACACTCTGCCCTTGCCGGCCTGAGGTCACAGAGCCTGGCCCGCAAAGCAGGCAGCCAGTTGAGCGCCTGCCACATTGCACGATTATCTGAGCTCCTTAGAAAGTGGGATCTTCCAGAAGCTACTCACTTAGCCTTGGGGTCCTGGGCATGGCTCCTCTGAGAGAATAGAAACACCAGGGTTATACCATGAGTCTCCCTTGATCAACCAGAGGACCTGGGGTCTAATGCCTGTCAACTGGGGAGCTAAGCAAAGCCAGGAAGGTATTAGTGTCTTCCCACAGGGGCCTCCAGTTATCGGCAGCGAGGTCCTGTCCCAGCTGAGGCTCACTAGTGACATCCCCCACTGCAGCATTCTCAAAGCACGCCCTTGCTCTGGTGTGACTTGTCAGCCATGAAGGCCCTGGCAGCGGTTGGTCTGGAATGTCTAGACACACTGGGGCACATTCCTAGGCTGCTCTTACCTGCCTGGCAGGTGTGTGTCTGCATCTTCTACTGTGAGTTCCTGGATGGCTGTGACACAGCTCTGAAACTAAGAGAGAGAGTGGACTTGCATTTTATTAACTGTGGGCCTGTGATCAGCGTCTCCGCTACTCTGGTCTGGTGTGACCACCACATTGCAGGGGGTCGATCTCGTTTGACTTAGTTTTTCTCAGGCAAGAACGCACCCTGCTTCAGGAAAGGTTTGGAGCCTTGGCACAGCCATGGCTACCCAGCAAAGGAGCCCCAGCTCCTGGGTGGTTGGTCCAGCAAAGCAGACTTTAGGTCGGGCGGAGCTAGGCACACCCCTTGCTTTCCACCCCTGGCTGAAATTTCCTCGAAGCTGCCAGATCTGCTCCCATGGTCCAGGAGGAAGCTAGGCGGCCAACACACACACTTCAGGGCCCAGGACATGCCAGAGTCCTGGGCACAGCAGACCTGTTTGCTCAGGTGCCAGAATACACCCTGACCGCACCCTGACCTCAGTGTGGCTCCCTGAAGGCACTTGGCCACCTTTATTAGCCAAATCCGTCACGACTAAAAACTCTCAAGAGTCTTCCTTCCTTCCTTCTCAAAACGCACAGCTCGGGGCCCAGCTCCAGGTGCCTCATCCCCTAGGAATCCCCTTGCCTGCACTTGATCCTAGCTAGAAAGGGCGGAAGAAAAGCCACTGGGTAGGACCAGATGGCACACTGGGTCCAGAACACGCGTGGCACTTGGGGGTGTGGGACAGGGATGTCTTCCTGGGAGCTCTGTTGCTGGGCCCTTCTGTCATGTGGATTCCATGTGGCTCAGCCTAACACCACAAGCTGACCACATCCCGCTGGACCACAGACAAACTACTATGCAGCATTCCCTCTGTTGCTCCAAGCAAGTTCCTCCTCACCTCCCACCTTTCCTCACCCCACTCTCCCTTACCTCCCCTCCCAGCCATAGCTGCATGACCCTCCTGCCTCTTTGAGAATGTTCAGGTTTGCTGAGGAGCCACTTCCTGTCTCATGGCACGCTGCAGTCCATACTGCCTCTCCTCCTGGGTGGTGGGCTTTGAACAGCTCTGGGAGTTGGCATGGTTCTGAAGAAAGGCAGTGTGGTCTAATCATCAGCTCCAGAAACCGTCACCACCTGCCAACATCTGCTTAGTTTCCACGGAGATAAGAGCATCTTCAACCATCCTAAGTCCTCAGTCAGATGACTTGGGACAAACGGCACAGGCACCCACTAAAGCCACCATGCTCAGAGCTGAAGTCTGCACCAGGCAGTCATCTGAGAGTGACATTGCTGGACAGGGGACAGGTAGATATCCCTTACCAGCAGTGGCAGGTAGGCATCTTGGAGTAGTTGGGAAATGTCAACATGAGCCTCTTACAAGATGCTACACTGAGCTCTACACATGGTGTGCCCATGAGTGTTTTCTAGAAGTAAGTGGTCCTTCCTTTCTTGCTCCGGGTTCCTTTTGCTATCAAAAGCTATGGAGCCACAAAAGGACATGCAGCAAATCATGTGCCCAAGGTCCTAGATTCCGTTCTTGGCATCACAAGAAAAGGAGGGGGGAGGGAGGGAGGGAGGGAGGGAGGGAGAAAAAGAGAGAGAGAGAGAGAGAGAGAGTTCAAGCCATGTCAGTAAGTAAAACATGCCAGGCACAAATGGCACCAACCATAGGATCCTCACAACATGACATCCTGGAAACAGTTAAACAGAGGAGGAGAGGTCAGCCCATGGCGGGAGTGTTGTCACCTTGACAGAATCTAGAACCACCGGGAGATGGGCTCCAGGCACACCTATGGGCGGCCATCTTGACTATCTGACTATCTGAGGTGGGCTGTGTAGGGAGAGGGATCTGGGCAGCAGCAGAGCTTATCACTCTGCTTCCTCACTGTGGGTGTCACAAGACCAACCGCTTCAAGTTCCTGATGCCTCAACTTTCCTGATGTGATTGATGTCCCCCTCGAGCTGTGGGCCAAAACAAGTCCTTTCTCTTTCAAGTTTTTTCCACCAGAGCCTTTTTTTTTTTTTAATCACATGAGTGAGAAAAGAACTACAAATGGTGGGTGTCAGGGTGGGGGAAGGACCGTGGGGCGGAGAGATTAGATGTCCACAAAGTGCCTCTGCCGTGGGCGCATGTTACTATAGCTCTGTCCAAACTCACAGGATGTAAAGGACCAAGAGTGGACTCAGAGTTACAATGTAACAATGGTTACTTTGTTAATCGTGGTTCAGGAAAGAGGCAAACACCCCACCTAAAGCAAGGCTCGATGGGGCAGTAAGCAGGGCACCCTCTTCCTTTCTTCCTAAAATTTCTATCATCCTAAATATATCCTCACAGGTCTACCTCCTTAACGAGAAGCCAGAGACAAAGATTAAATACAAGCATTAAAGACAAAACAAAATGCAGAGGTCTGAAGAGAGCAGTCATCTTTAACAAAATCTTGAAGATTTTTACTCTAGATATCCAGGGTCAGGGGAATCCCCTCTGGGATGGAACCAAGTGAGGACATTGTCACAGGAAAGGCCCCAAAGACACTTCATCACCAGAAACACAGAGGACACTCCGAGGCTGAATGGAGATACCCCAGGTATCTATCCCGGGGTATCTGAAGTACCTTTAGGGATGAAGGAAGAGAAACAGCAGTCGTGGTATGCCCTCATCTCTGTGGATACTTTGACTGCTAGATGTAAAAAATCTTTGAGACATAATGAACCTGTGAGATAGCACCGGCAAGTGAAGCTTTTGGTGTTGGAAGATACAGCTGTCACTTTCTTTCTTTCTTTCTTTCTTTCTTTCTTTCTTTCTTTCTTTCTTTCTTTCTTTTTTTTTTTTTTTTGAGACAGAGTTTCTCTGTGTAGCCCTGGCTGTCCTGGAACTCACTCTGTAGACCAGGCTGGCCTCGAACTCAGAAATCCGCCTGCCTCTGCCTCCTGAGTGCTGAGATTAAAGGCATGAGCCACCACGTCCGGCCAGCTGTCATTTTCTAATGGGACAGAGTGTCTGAGGAATAACTTTTGGAGGAAGGGTTTGCATGGGCTCAAGGATTCAGAGATCTGCACCCAAGTCAGGTGGTTTGGATGCCTCTGAGCCTGTGTGTGGAAGGCGAGACTTCATGGGAGACAGAAGCAAGCTGGGGAGAAAGAGACCCACCTCAGGGCAGATAGGAAAGAGAGCAAGGAATGAACCCGGGTAGAACAAGGAAGAACCTTCTAGGGATACTCACAGTGACGTAGTTCCTCCAACCTGGTCCCTTCCCAGTGATGCTATCAAATTATGAGTCCAGGGACAGATCCACCCCACTGGTCAGCTGAAGCTCCCATGATTCGTTTACCTTCTAGAAGCGTACCACTGCCAACCAGCCTTTACCACATGAGCGATTTTTGAGGGTACTTCCTATCCAAGGCATGACACTGCATCCCTGACCCTCAAAGGCTCATGCGCATCCTACAGTGAAGATGCGCTTGTCTACCTTGCCTGATATGCTCTCTCTGCTTACTGCCTGTGACCTGGCTCAGCAGGTACACCATGCTCCTAGCATCCATAACTCTCCGGCGTGGTCATTGCAGCAACCTTACAGCTATAAGCACAGCTCTCTAGGAGATCCCAACCCGCACAGGACTCTGTGCCACATGCAGGTCTTCCAGGCCTTCCTGTGAAGTTTCAGCAGAAGCATCCAGGACCTCACAACTCCTTGCACTCCGAATGTTTACAAAACCAGCACCACTGGATAAGTCCTGCCATTAACATGAGCAACAACGAGGTCCCTCCCCTTGGACTCATGATCCAATTGCTTTCCTAAGGCCCATCAGCTAGAAGCCAAGCCTTCAACACAAGCCTTGGGGTGAGGTGTTTCATATTTAGACTATAGCAGTTAGACACATGCACATACACACACACACATACACACTTATACACATATACACATGCACACACATATACATATACACACACATACATACTCACATACACACACATATGCATAAGCACATACACTCCCCCATATACACATGCACACATATACACACAATACACATACACACATGCACACACACATACAGATATGTATATGTACATATACATATACACAAGCACACACACTCACACACACATATACACACTCGTATACACACATACACATACACACATCTATACACATACACACATATGCACACACATGTGCACACACATACATATATACACACAAATACACACATGCACACATATACACNCATGCACACATATACACACATGCACATACATGTATACACATATACACAAATGCACACATATGTGTGTATACACACAAATACATACACATGCACACATATACACACATACAAACATGTGCATACACACACTCACATACACACACTTACATATGTGTTTATACACATATAAACACACACAAGCACACACTCCCACACACATATACACATGTGCACACACATACAAACATATGTGTATACACACACTCACATACATACTTACACATGCATATACATACACACACAAGCACACTCCTCCACACACATACACATATGCACACACACACATGAATACACACATATGCACACACATACACACATGAATACACACACACATGAACACATACACACATGTACACATACATATACACAAGCTCACACACATACATGCACACACACATATGCACACATACATAAACACACACATATACATATACACACTCATACACCTCTGACAGATCTGAGTCTGTTAAGTTTTCTTCCACTTATTTAAAGAGATATCAAGATGAAAGGTCAAGGCTGGTCTCTGAGAAACCATTAAAAAGATGACAGGAAAAGGAGACTTAGGCCAACAGGGAACATGAGGACATATTTAAACAAGGGAGCAGGGCGGAACTGAAGCCAATGGCCAAGCAGTGGACCCGAGTCCACTGAGCAGTGATTATGTAAGGGGTGAGGGGTCTAAATCCAATGAGTTCAGAATGTTGGCTGAGGCTGTCGCCAAGGCAGTTCAGGGCTAACCAGCAGTTACGCATCAGTACGTAGAGAAGAAAACACAAGGATCCCGAGCCGAGTCTGCTCCCAAGCTGAGCCTGCCAGGAGGGGCCTGAGTGCCAAGCTCCAGCACCAAGCAGGTGGGCGCATACAGCATCTGAACCTGCACCCCAAGATTAGGACTTGGCTGGATTCCAGCACCCAGGAAAATAGGAAGGTGCTATTTGGGGACAAACAGGTCTCCAGGCCACACCACGGGGCATTTGTAACCCGAGGGATCCCTCTCATTTCCTTGGTCTGGTTCTTAGAGTCCCACACCCCTCCATGGTGGCCGAGATAAGGGGTGGCTTTCACAGTCTGCTCATCTGGCTCCCCGTGAGTAACTCCTGCTTTTTTTTTTTTTTTTTTTTTTTTTTTTTGAGTTCTTGGGACTTCTGAGAGCATTCCTCAGATAGCCAGCCACCTGTGGGAGATAACTGTTTCCGGGCTCCCATCCAGCCCTGGAAGGGAGAGTGTGCGAGGCCCCCGCTGACCCCACCTCTGTGTGCCTGGGCGCCTCTCCTCTCCTCTCCTGTTCACTGGGCTGGGGGAAAGCATCAGGGTCACCCTTGGCCACCACCTAAAATTCTACCCTAAGAGAAGAACTATAAGGCATCTGGCATGGACCTCACCTTCACGGGGGGGGGGGGGGTTCCAGAGAAGGGACAGGACATCCAGCATCTGATGGCAGGGTGGGGCCAGTATAGATGGCCAGGCTGGGTTGAACAAGCCCAGGTCTAGAAAATGGGTGCAGGGGGAGGGGGAGAGAGAGAGAGAGGAGAGAGGGGAGAGGGGAGAGAAGAGAGGGGACAGGGAAGAGGGGACAGGGGACAGGGGACAGGGGACAGGGGACAGGGGAGAGCACAGAGGCAAACAACACACCCTCCTCAGGATCCCAGTTTCTTTCCTGTTCAGAACAATGGCTGAACAGTTGGTGTCTGGGGTCCTTTAAGCTAGCTAGGGGAATCCATGAAGATGGGGCCTTGTGGCAGACAATGAAGGTGCCTAAAGGTACCAAGAGGATAGGAACTAAGCTTGTGTTTTCACAGAGATTGTGAGCCGCTGTCCTCCTCCTCCTCCTCCCCCCTCCTCTTCTTTCCTTCCTCCTCTTGCTCCTCCTTCTTCTCCCCCTCCTCCCCTTCTCTTCCTCCTCCTCTTCTTCCTCTTCCTCTTCCTCCTTTTCTTCTTATGTTCCTCCCACACACACCCACTCCCATCACCATTGTCTGAAGCCCACATGTCCCCAAGCTCCAGTCCCCACCAGGGGTGGCAGCCACAGCCTCTGATCAGGGCCAGGACAGCTGTAAATGGGGAGGGGGAGTCCTCATGCAGCTGGTTACCCATGGGGGAGAAGAAGGGAGAGGACATGGCTCCTGAAACAGGCAGCTGTGGCTGAACCCTGGGGCGGTGGCACAGGAGCTTGGCACACCACTTGGAGGCCATGTCCTGGGTCAGCTCTGATCTGAGCAGCACTGATGCAGTTCTGGGTTTGCTCACAGGAACCGCCAGAGATGTCCCCCAAAACCCACAAATGTGAGTTTATCTGGTGCAATGATTTGTATATGCTTGGCCCAGGGGGTGGCACTATTAGGAGGTGTGGCCTTGTTGGAGTGGGTGTGGCCTTGATGGAATGGGTGTGTCACTGTGGGCGTGGGCTTTAAGACCCTCATTCTACTCTTGGTCTCTTGCCTTCTTGCTCCTCCTCTGTCCCCTCATCCCTTCCCCATTCCCTTCCCCCTCTCTCCACCTGTTCATGGCTGGCCTCTACTCCTCTACTCTCTCTCTCTTTCTTTCTCTGCCTCTACTACCCTCTTGACTCCCCTCCACATGTCCTGAATAAATTCTATTCTACTATTTTATACCAAAACAAAAAAAAAACAAAAAACAAAACCTCATCCTAGCTGCCTGGAAGTTAGTATCCTGCTAGCAGCCTTCAGATGAAGATGTAGAACTCTCAGCTCCTCCTGCTCCATGCCTGCCTGGATGCTGCCATGCTCCCACCTTGGTGATAATGGACTGAACTTCTGAACCTGTAAGCCAGCCCCAGTTAAATGTCCTTGAGAGTTGCCTTGGTCATGGTGTCTGTTCACAGCAGTAAGACCCTAACCAAGACATCCGGAAAGTGGGACTTTGCAGATGGGTGAGAGGCTGTCTTGGCTCCCATACTGGAGCACCCTGGACTCAAAATCTAAGCACGAGTTTTTAGAGGAAAAAGGTAGAGAGAGGCAAGGACTGGGAGGAGGACTGTGATGAAGGTTCCAGAACCTGGAGCTGGGTTGCCGTGCAGCCTCATGCAGCTCGATGTCCCTCTGAGGCCACCGAGTCAGTAGGAGGGGCCAGGAAGGACAAGAGGCAACCTCCCCTCTCAGCAGGGCTGTAGGGCAAGATTTTTCCAGCCATTTGGACCTGGTACGAGGCAGGACAGCAGTATGGAAGCAGTGGCCAAGGTAGGGAGACACAGCAAATCCTTGCTGCTCAGACCCACAGCCCATGTCCGACCTGTCCCCTGCAGGCTACATTGGCTGCCAGCCTCTGCCATCAGCCTATCCCTTTGTTTACCTGGCCAAGTGCTTCCTCACCCAGTGCCTGCCCTTCTGTCCCTTTCTTGGCAGT
The DNA here is from genome assembly GCF_900095145.1 of Mus pahari. Classification (NCBI taxonomy): domain Eukaryota; kingdom Metazoa; phylum Chordata; class Mammalia; order Rodentia; family Muridae; genus Mus; species Mus pahari. The sequence continues at coordinate 26,907,475 of NC_034610.1, forward strand.
GACCCTGTGGCCCTTAGCAGTGGGTCACCACTTTCCGGAATGTGTTTGTCCATCTTGGTTTCCTGCCCCATGCGGGGTTGTTTGGACTTGTGTGGGGCTTTCCGCCTTTGCCCCAGTTATATAAGGAGCTTTATGTAACAGCCAGACTCACTGAGCCAGGGAGGGAGGGTATGGTAGGAGAAGCTGGGGTGGCTCCAGCCACGCCACCTCTCCAGGTGTTGTCTAAAGCCTCCGGAGCTTGGCTGACTTGGTGCCAAGAGGACACACACACACACACACACACACACACACACACACACCGTACCATGCTCCAATTCACTGCCCCATGTCTACAGTATTAGGAGACAAAGATAAACAGTGGCCAGACCAAGAAACAGGACCTCCCCCTCCTCTCTGGATGGCAGTGGCCTCAGGTGCCCCAAAAGCTCATGGGTAAAGGGAGGGCTGACAGACAGCTGGAACACAGACTGCACATAATTGCTAGAGTAGTTCCTCTATCCCTGGGACAGACCTGGGTTAGGGTTCAAGATTATGTAGAGAAGATCCCTACCCTTGGCCCCCAGGGAGGCAGGGAGGGAGGGAGGGAAGGAGAGAGGACAGGACCAGGCTACCCCATCAGAGCCTCGGAGAAACTAAGTGGACACACTTCAGGTCTGTTGCCACATGGGGACAGGAGGGAAGCTGGGTCACGTCTCCGGTTGTCTGTCGGAAGCCCCAAAGGAAGAAGTCCTTAGAGAGCAGAGTCCACATGTACGTTCCCAACAGTGAACACCAAGGGACCTGTAGTGTCGATCTCCAGTTAGGGGACAGACGCTAGGGCTGGCTGCTCACACCCAAGGCCAGGGTCTAGCCACAAAAGCTCAAGAAGCACGGCTGAGTCTCTTAGTCGGGGTTTCTATTCCTGCACAAACATCATGACCAAGAAGCAAGTTGGGGAGGAAAGGGTTTATTCAGCTTACACTTCCACACTGCTGTTCATCACCAAAGGAAGTCAGGACTGGAACTCAAGCAGGTCAGGAAGCAGGAGCTGATGCAGAGGCCATGGAGGGATGTTACTTACTGGCTTGCTTCCCCTGGCTTGCTTCCCCTGACTTGCTCAGCCTGCTTTCTTATAGAATCCAGGACTACCAGCCCAGGGATGGCTCCACCCACAAGGGGACCTCCCCACACGATCACCAATGTAGAAAATGCCCCACAGCTGGATCTCATGGAGGCACTTCCCCAACCAGAGCCCCTTTCTCTGTGCTAACTCCAGCCTGTGTTGAGCTGACACACAAACCCAGCCAGTACACTGAGGCAGAGTGAGAGGACTGGGCCCAGCTCCCCTGGACTCTGCCCGGTGTGAGCCATTGCTGGTTGCAGAGCCACCCCGGAAGAGCATAGAGAGTGCCGGTGGCTCACAGGAGCCAGGGTCTGCAGGGCACAGCAGCTTAGACATCCAGACCTAGGGACCCCCAGGAAAAACCTCTGCTTTTCCTATCCCCATGGCGTTCACAGGCCTGCCTCCATCGTAAGGTCAGGACATCGGCAAGCACAGCCACAGGACTAGGCCAGCCAACTGTCCCTGTCCCAGGCGGCCAGGCTCAGCCGTGTTCCTCTGGGTTTGGAGTCAAGGCCTGCCTTGTTTGTTCCCTCTCACCAGGAAGCGAGGGCTTTCCTTCCTGAAGTTTGGGAGGCCACGCTCCTTTTCACTCCCCAAAGAGGAAGCCTTCTCTGCCCCCGGCCAGATATGCGGAGGGCTGACTTCATGGCCTGAGACCAGTGCACAGGAAGCCGTCTTACCTAAGAAGCCCCGGAGGAAGCCTCCACAGGCCGCACAGGAAGCACAGCCACCACGTCACCTTCTCCAGCAGGGAGACCAGTCTCTGCCCAGCTCCATCCCACCTGACCTGCCATCGGCCCAGCCCCCAGCCCCTGAGAAGTCTCCTTTCTGGCCTCCTCAGGCTCCTGAGCACATTTGTGAGTTTACAAAGATCAGAGGTCTCCGGAGATCAGAACCAGAGCACCCCCCTGCCCCGCAGTACACACTTACATAGTCTCTCAGTGTGATCCCCAGGGCCCCGACACATGGCCTTCGGTCCCAGATTGGATAGAATTCTAACAGTGATGATCCTCGTGTCAAGGACACTAGGAGCTGGTGGCAGCAGAAGGACCAGGGGGAAGGGACACAGAGGCCAGAACACTAACTGGGAAGGCCACCAGGCATCCTGGGGACAGGCATCCTGTGGGGTGTCACTGGGCTCAGGACAGTAGCCACTGAGGCTACAATGATACCATCTAGACTTAAGGGAGGTAGAGGAACAGCATGGGTGTCCTTACCAGGGACTGTGCCCATGTACCCTGCTCATAGTCTCCTTCTGGAAGGGGACTCCAAACAGCTTGGCATCATGTCCACAGTTGGGTCCATTCTAAAAAGAAGTTGGGGGAGGCACAGGAGGGGACTGGCTTGGGGGACACAGCACATGCTGTGGACATGTGAGGGCCAAAGTTCTCATCACCAGAACCCGTGTAAAAGCTGGACATGTGTGATGACCACCTGTACGTCCTAGCACTTGGGAGGCAGAGACGGGGTGACCTGGAGCAAGACAGCTAGCTAGACCAACTGACTGGCGAGCTCTGGGAGAGTTCCTGTCTCACTGTATAAACTTGAGTGACTGAAGAAAACTCCATCCCCACACACCTGTGCCCATGTACTGGAACATATATGCAGTGGTACATACACAAGTTCCCTCAAAGATCTTAGGTGAGAATCTCACCGTTTTCCTAAAAGGGCTGCATTCAGTGGTCACACGGCACTGTGGTAGCATTGAATTGAACGTTAATTTGCCACCTGTATCTGGACGGGTTCTTGATGTCTGTAGGCACTGGAGAGAGGTGAAGCAGCCACAGCTTTCCAGTCACCTGTGATGGGGCTATCCTCTGCTCAGGAACGCTCTAGAGTGTCCCTGCCGGGGTCTCTTGTCCTCAAGCCCACAGACAGCCAGGCAAGCTTCTCTGCATGGAGCCAAGGACCTGGGCTTGATGTTTAAAACCATTTTTGCCGCAGCCCCTGCCTCCTGGTCTCGTCCTCTGGAAGCTGGTATCTGTATGCCAAGGAGTGTGGACAGTGTGGACAGTGACCTCGGTCGTTACAGCCTCTCTCAGTACCTGTGATGTCGTTCAGCCCTTGGAGTCAAGAGACATGAACTCTGAGGCCAGATGCCACTCTAAAATCAACATGGACGCCATGGGAGCCTGGAAGACACAAAGGCATCCCCAGCTGCTGGGTCACAAATGTGACAACATGGGGGTTTTCCCCTTGGCCCCTCATTTTGCTCAGTACAGGCTGGATGCATGAGCCCTTGGGAGGAGGTGTGGTGTCATTTTGGGTATGAGCGGTTTGGAGGGGTCCACTGGGGCCTCAGCTGCCCTCTCTGGATGCGGATGGACAGAAGAGAGGGGACTAGTACACAGAGTCCCAAGACTCACAATGAGCAGCACACAGTGGGCAGTCAAGATGGGCGAGTCTGGGGCTCAGGTTTCTTTATTCATGATGATGGAAAATTGACTCTCTTCAGAAGCGTCATCAAATGCTACGGAGAAGCTCAAAGCCCTGCCCCTCCCTTGTGTAGGCCAGGACTTACCTTGGGACCCAGAGGAGTCAGCTTGGCTCCAGCCCCAGAGCACCCATGATGGAGTGAAGATCTCTGTTGAAGGTCCCCTATCAAACCAGAAGGAAGGTCACCACCACAGTGCCACAAGCCTTCAATCAGCTCCTAGTGCCATAAGCCTTCAATCAGCCCCTAGTGCCACAAGCCTTCAATCAGCCCTGCGGTGGCCATTACCATTCACTCTACAGAGAGTGTCCCATAGCCTTTACTTTCAGAGTAGAGCCTTCATCTCAGGAAGAATGCATAGGAACAAGGAAGGGCCAGCAGGTTAACATCACCCAGGCCCAGACCAGAGATACCATGGGGATCCAGGGGGCTGCAGACAGGCCAGCATGGTGGGGACAGATGTGACACTTGTGCTGCCAGGAGATGTAGCAGCTGAGGCAAGGTGGCTCTTCAAGTGCTCTCGCCTGAACTTCAAGGCTTCACAGATAAGTTGTTTGGTGAACTGAGGGATGGAAGGAGTAGGGAGGAGGCTGGGGACGTAGGGCTCAAAGTGGCAGCTGTCCAATGACCTCTCTCTGCCCACACAGGCTTTGGCCCACAGGAGAACCTGCTCTGAGCAGAAGATGGTGTCTTCCTGTGTCCTCCCATGGTGAGGGGCTACGTGTGCCCTGATGTCTCTCCTACAAGAGCTCTAACCCCACAGACGTGGGTTCCATTCTATGACCTTGCCATACCCCATGCCCACCTCTGACTACCTTTAACTTGGGGTGAGGGTTTATTTCAAATACATGGATTTGGGGGTTACATGGGCATTCAGACCTGTAGCTCTGTGCCTACCAATCCCCACAGCAAACCCTGTGTCCCAGCCTTATTACTCACAGGGACCTGGAAGGAAGCTCAGCTCACAGGTCCATCTTAGCTCTTCAAATCCCGTGGGCCAGTAAGGAGCAGGCGTTGGTCACTAAAACAGCCAACAGCAACGGGTGTCCCTAGTAAACCCCAATCCCGACATAACTCGGTGCCCATTGCTAATCCATCTCTGCACCTGCCACAGGCATATGTAGAGCCCCATCTGGCCCCATCCTCTGGAGTGGCTACCGCACTCCCCACAGGCAGTATCTTCCTGGATACGCCCAGCAGACCTGAGCATGGAACTTAGAATTGGCAAGACCAACATGGCTTTTCAGAGAGCCCTGACCTTATTTAGGCTAGTATCTGCCAGGCTGGCTCTAGCTCCTGTAGCTTCTGAAAGATGGACCCTTGTTCCTCTGGGCTGCTGAGGCCAACATTCCACAGATAACATCTCTCATCTCATCTCCTCCCCATCCCCATCCCCATCCCCATCCCCATCCCCATCCCCTTCCCCATCCCCATCCCCATCCCCATTCCCTTCCCCTTCCCCTTCCCCATCCCCTTCCCCTTCTTCCCCTTCCCCTTCTTCCCCTTCCCCATCCCCATCCCCTTCCCCTTCTTCCCCTTCCCTTCCCTTCTCTCCTGTTCTCTTCCTATCCACACCTTACCTACTGTCCCTCAAAACCCTCTGCACCCAGACGGGTCAGCTGGCTGGAGAGCTGGCCCAGGAGAGCCTTACCAGAGCCACAGGAGGGGACATGCCTGTGTTCCCAGCCTCTATAAGGCTTCAGACCCTCCCCTGTATACAGGAATGCTTGCTGCAGTGGACTCTGTGGACGGAACACATATTGTCAGGAGGGCTGATGCGTTTCTTCACTGAAGACACCTTGACATGCACTAAATTTGGGAGCTTAAGCCATCAGAAGCACAGATGAGGGACCAGGGCTCAGACATCAGAACTAGATGTCACACAGGCTCAGGGACCCTGAGGCCGTCATTGGCCCAGGGGTTCTTCTTCCTCAGGAAATGTCCTCCAGGCTCCTCAAGCACAGCCAATCCCGAACCCTGTCCATCTCCTTGGTGGGACCTTTTCCACTGAATTCTTCTCAGGTAGACTCCTAAGAAGGACTTAGAGTCTCAGGTCCCCACCCTCTCCAGTCCTTGGCAGAGCTGGCAAACACCACACCCCACGGTATGCTGACACATAGCTTTCTAATTACATTAAGACTTTCCTTTGTGTTCCTTGCTGCTGGTGGTGGGTGACTGGGCTCAGCATTCACTCCACAGGACACCCAGATCAAATCGAGCATGGCCCCCTGACAGAAGCACAGACGCCCAGTCAGTCATTCGGGGCAGCCTTCAACCCACGTTTTACTTTCAAAAGTCTTCATGAATGCAGCAGTGATTAAACAGTTACTCAGTGAGTGCCCATGCCTGAAATCCCAGCACTCAGCTCACTTACCACCTGTGTATCCATAACCCCATCCATCCATGCTTCGGTCCACCAACCCATCCATCTATCCTTCTACCCATCCATCCTCCACACATTCATCTATGCATCCATCCATCCATCCATCCATCTATCCATCCATCCCTCTACTCATCTCTCCTTCTGTCCACTCATCCATCTCTCTATCCCTCCCTCTGTCCATCCATCCATCCATCTCTCCATCCATCCATTCATCCATATCTCTATTCATCCACCCACTCCTCTATTTATCCGTCTATCCATCCATCCATCCATCCATCCATCCATCCATCCATCCATTTGTATCTCTATTCATCCATCTACTCCTCTATTTATCAGTCTATCCATCCATCCATCCATCCATCCATCCATCCATCCATCCATCCATATCTCTATTCATCCATCCACTTCTCTATTTATCCATCCATCCATCCATCCATCCATATCTCTATTCATCCATCCACTCCTCTATTTATCCGTCTATCCATCCATCCATCCATATCTCTATTCATCCATCCCTCTGTTCTTCCAACCACCTGACTTTTGGTGCAAGGTCACTAAGAGATGAGAACAATTCTGTCTGCTAATAGGAGAGACAGGAAACTAACTATAGCATGCTCTTGCACAAGACATCATGTGCCATTTAAGAGTGAGGTATAGCCGGGCAGTGGTGGCACGTGCCTTTAATCCCAGCACTTGGGAGGCAGAGGCAGGTGGATTTCTGAGTTTGAGGCCAGCCTGGTCTACAAAGTGAGTTCCAGGACAGCCAGTGCTATACAGAGAAACTCTGTCTTGACACACACATGCACCCAAAAAAAGAAAAAAGAGTGAGGTACAAGCCAGGTGTGGTAGCACACGCCTTTAATCCCAGCACTCGGGAGGCAGAGGCAGGC
>NC_034610.1:26915678-26925982 GCF_900095145.1 Mus pahari
AGGAGGAGGAGGAGGAGGAGGAGGAGGAGGAGAAAAGGAAGGAAGGGAGGGAGGGAGGAAAAGGTTTGGCAGCTTCATTCACAATGACCAGAAAACAGGAGCACTCAAGGGACCATTGCCTGCTGAATGGAGAAACACCATTGGTTCATCCAAACAGCGGTGATACCAGTCACACAAGAACCAAGAAACAACTCCTGCACAGGACCGACCGGCAGGTCCCCAGGATATACCACTCCATGGGGGGAACCGTGCCTGGATGCCTCTGTCCCTGACTATCAGAGCAGGCCAGTCTAAGGAAACACCACTGGTGGCTGCCAGGGGCCCGGGCAGGAACAGGGATTAGCTGTAGACAGCAGAGGATCGTTCTAGAGGATGACTGTTCTGAAGTAGGTTAGGCAGGCTCTGTGACTCAGTCTGTTTACAGAAATCACCAGGCAGCACATCTAAGACAGGTGGCTTTTATGGTGGCTTTACCTCAGTAAAGTCACTTAACAGAACTGAGGGCTGAGGAGACGACTCTGTGAGTCAGACACTTGCCACACAAATATGCGGCCCTGACTTCGGATCCCCAACATCTACAGAACTGGGCCTGGCTGCCAGAGCAGCAGGCTGAAGGTCTAGCTGCAGACCTGTGCAAAACAATTCGGAAAAGCCATTAAGGAAGACGACACCCTTGACATCAGCCTCTGGCTACTACATGCTGAGTTTGTGTGTGTGTGTGTGTGTGTGTGTGTGTGTGTGTGTGTGTATGTGTGAGGAATTCAGGCGGAAGGGCAGGTAGGCTCTGAAGCGTTTACCTAGGCTGTGGTTGGCAGCCTGAGAACACCCTCCCCTCTGTGTCATGTCTGTACTCAAAGAAGAAAAACTTAAACAAATAAATAAACAAAAAAAGCAGCCAGGCAGGGCAGCCGCACCCAGCGTCCTGGCCGCGGCCGGAACATTCCGTCTCGGAGCCCCGGTGGGTCTCTGTTTGTGCAGGCAGAGCTGTCTGACGCCATTGCCCGCAGCTGGCATCTCTGCCCGGGAGCCTCAGCGCCATGGCCCGACCCTCCCTCTGTGGGCTGGGCCCTTCAGGACTACATCTGTGAGCACTGTGCTGGTAAGCTGACAGAGGGTTGGTACGGGGCTCGGCTGTACCCTTCACTATCATAGAGATGTCATTACCCCCAACCCCTCATAGTAGCAAAGACCTGGGAGAAGCCCCGACAGCATCCTGTCCACAAGGAAGATTCCTCCCTCATCTTGACTGCAGCCTGCTCTCCCTTCAATAGAGAGAGACAAAGTCCCTACCTCGTGCCACGGGGCCCAGAGGAGACAAGATTAATGGATGGGTAACAAGCTGGGCAATGTGCAGTGGGGATGTTCGGCACGTCCCTTTATCTTTCTGTCGCTTGGGTGACGCCTTATACAGAACTAAGGGACACATAGCTGCCTGGGCTGGTGACTGCCTTGATTATCACTAAATCCTCTCAACTGTGATCACTGGGGGCGAGCGGCTCTTCTGAACCTTTCCAGCGTCTGGAACAGCCTGGACCGGCAGAAACGCCCACCAATGTAATTAGCCCAGGAAGCCGAGCTGCATCTCCTCACACGGGTTCTGAAGCTCCGGTGTTTGCTGCCCCTTGCTCATTCCCACGCTTATTTTTAAGCCTTCCTGCCTGGCTGCCTGGCTTGAGGTATCCCTGGGGCTCAAGTGATGTGTGTTGACACTCTCCTGAAGTTACAGAAGTCCCTTAATGATCCAAATTTAAAATATCCTCTCCCCAGACAGATAGATGGTGGTGATCTGCCTCTGGACTGGATTGGTTCAAATTAAATTTGACCTAAGGCGGCCTCCGGAAGGGTGCTTGGGTCAGACTTTGCAACCGAGTGTGGCCAACAAAGCCCAGTGGCTCTATAACAAAAGCAGGCCTGGCTGCTGCTGACCCAACCAACCACAGGCAGAGGTTGGGCTCAAGCCAGCCTCAGCTCTTGCTCAGGAGGAGATCTGCCCCATCACTGTGCCTCCATCCGGCTGGATTTCCAGGGCTGCCTGACAGAACTGGGAACCTTTCTGTTCTGAGGGATGCCTGGGCCAAGAGTCAAACAGAGGAACCGAGAAGCCAAACACATCTGCTCTCATTTTGTCTTCAGGAATTGATTTTTAACCTTCTTTCTTTTTGGGGGGAGTGGGGGGTGAAGGAGGGTACATGTGTGTGGTTCGTGCACACACGTATGTGTTCAAGCCTATGTGTTTGAGGAGACCAGAGGAAGTCCATGGGCATTCTACTCTGTCACTCTCTGCCTTGTTCCTTTGAGACGGGTTTTCTTACAGAACCTGGAACTAACTAGGCCAGACAACCTCAGCAATCTATGTGTCTGCTCCACCCCACAGCACTGGGTAACAGGCGTGCATGGCTTTTAGCATGGGTGCTGGGGTCCAAGCCCAGGTCCTCGTGCCTGCACATCGAGCCTTCTTCTCTCCATCCCTGTGACAGTGTAACATCTGGGTGGAGTTGCCCTCACCTGGACATCCCTCAAATAGCTAGTCAGCAATCCCTTTATCTTTTAACTTTTTCCCTGTTAACTTTTATGATGAAATTATCTTACACAACCATAGACAAACATATAGCAACTACCCTGAATCCCAACTCCCCTGCCACCTCCAATACTGTCCAAGGACCAGTGGCACCCTGCCCCAACCCCCTGACATACAACCCCTGACATATTTCCTCCTTTCAGTGATCAGTGGGCAGAGGCAACTCAGGATGGTAATTACTTCTAGAATAATCCCAATACCTTAATCAATTCCAGGAAAAGAGCTTGACTCCCGCCCCCGCCCCCAGGCTTGTCACAGCTGTGGCTTTTGTCTGTTGGCAGTCTGGCTTCACTAGAAGGTTGGGGTCTAGGCTGTGTCCAGGGCTGCACATGGCCACAGGTCTCCCTCATCTGTTTTTTGTTTTTTTCCATGTTGTTGAGGAAGCATCATGTTCTGGTTCCCAGATTACTCGTGGCCTGTGGCACTGTTCAGCATGGTCCCTCTCTGAGTCAGGGTTTCTATTACTTCCACAAAACACCATGACCAAACAGCAGGTTGGGAAGGAAAGGGTTTATCTGGCCTACACTTCCACATTGCTGTTTATCACTAAAGGACATCAGGACAGGAATTCAAGCAGGGCACGAACCTGGAGGCAGGGGCTGATGCAGGTCATGGAGGAATGCTGCTTACTGACTTGCTCCCCATGACTTACTCAGCCTGCTTTCTTATCGAACCCAGGGTCACCAGCCTGGGATGGCACTACCCACAAGAAGCTGGGTCTTCCCCTGTCAATAGTTAAGAGACTGGGTCTTAATGGAGACATTTTCTCAGTTGAGGCTCCCTCCTTTCAGAGAACTCTAGCTTGTGTCAAGTTGACATAAAACTACCAGCACATTCTTCTATCTTCTGAAAACCTATGGTTAGCGCACAGTGTCCCTTTGGGGGTCAGGTGGACCAGGCTGGCCGTGAACTCAGAGATCCACCTACCTCTGCCTCCCAACTGCTATGATTAAAGGCATGCGCCACCTTGCCCAGCCCCTTAGCTGACTTCCTATGTGGAATTTCCCTCCATCATTGTTAGCCAGCACAGATGATAAATCTTCCAAGTTGCCTCTTTATCAGCTTACAGAACAGTGGGTTTGTTCTCTGTCTCCGAAGAGAAAGAGTTAATGAACTACATTTACAAAACCTCACTATGATGTCTGGAAGTGTGAGATATGTGTCGCTTGAGTGTGAGCGTGTCCCCAGACCTGTGTGCTGACTGCCTGGACCCCAGGTGGTGGACTCTACAAATGTCAGGAGATAAGACAGCTGGGGAAGAAACTGACTGAGGTCATCTGATGCCTTTCTGCCACACTTGTGAATATACATGTGTGTGTGTGTGTGTGTGTGTGTGTGTGTTTTGGAGGTCTGGCCTATGGACTGGCCCAGATGGGGAAGGACTGTGAGACTTGGCTGTGGGGACCAACCATCAGTAAGACTGAACCCTGAAGCAGTGGGGGTGGCACTTGCTGGTTTGCTGTGTCATGGCTACAGGGAGCCACGTATGTCGTCATTCTGTCTCTCTCTGCAAAACTGAGAGAAAATGGTTTGTTGCCTAGTCTCAGAGCACACGGAGGGACAGGTGTGTTTGCCTCGGTGACTCGGCTGCCCGTGGCCACTGGGTGGCTGGTTGAAGTTTGTGCTAGGCTGCTTGCTTGTTGAGATCGGCGCAAAGGATGAAGGGATTGCTAACTGGCTATTTGAGGGATGTCCAGCGTGGGTGACTCCACCCAGATGTCAACACTTTGCCCTGAGTTGCTCCGACAGGTGCTTGTAGTGGAAATATGAGGGTGTGGAGTTCTTCTCAGAGCTCAGGCTTCTTAGAAAATGGGGGAGGGGTGAAGGGCACAGGCCCCTGGGGTCCATGGAGGAGGGGCAGGAAGGACAGGGGAAGTGCTGCAAATTCTGAGAGAGGACTTACCTTTGGGATCCTTTAACACATTCCAGACTCAAAATGAGCACCAGTAGGCGGGACTTGCTGGTAACACATGGCCTCACCAGGTCTGAGAGTTCTTAGATGCCAAGTAATTGGCATTCTTGACACAGTTCTGCGAAGTGAGTGTGTTATGGCCACACTCTGTACCCAGACACTTGAGCAGTCCCTCCCACCCCCACCCCTGTCACCCTATCCCCACCACAGCCCCCTACCTGCCTGCTGGGGATACAGGGCCATCATTGGGCAGGAGAACAGCCTGCGTGCCAACAAGGTCCCTGTAGACCTTCATCACTTGTAACCACTCCCTGCCCAGGCCGGTCCTCTGTGGCATACAGAACACTTCTTCCACCCAAAGGGCCAATGGCGGAGAACTGGGTTGGCAGCCTGAGTTCTCAGCTGAGTCAGGGCCCAGCTCTGGCTTTCCAGGCCCTCTTGTCTCCATGGGCTTCAGGTTCCTGCTGCATCGGGAGGAACGGGAGGACGTTGCTGTGCTTGGAGTTGTGGCCGTACCAGCAGCAGGGCTAGAGCCCTGCCAGGCGGTATATCCTCAGGGAGGAGGGTCAGCTGAGGCTGGAAAGCCACAAGCTGAGAAGCAGTGACATTTTCCAGCAGCTTTACTGTGTCTCCAGTCTTGCTGGCTGCTGAACACAGAGGCACATCTACAAACACCCTAGCCACGAGGCTAGTAGTTGGAGGTGTCTCGGGCTGCACTGCCCGGTAGTCAGCCAGGACTACCACCTCACCCTACAGAAAGCTGTCAGATGCATGCATGCACTTGAACGTATATCAGCTGTGCAAGTGTGTCACACATGTGCATGTGTCTCCTGCGGTCACGGGTCACCTGTATTCATGCACGTGCACTCAGCACACACCTGTTGCTGACATCTGCTCTATGCAGACACATCAGTTGTGAAGCATAGCTGTTCAGAGACACACGGGGAACCTCAGGACCAAATGGGAGGCAGAGGCAGGCAGATTTCTGAGTTTGAGGCCAGCCTGGTCTACAGAGTGAGTTCCAGGACAGCCAGGGCTACACAGAGAAACCCTGTCTCGAAAAACAAAAACAAAAAAAAAACAAAAAACAAACAAACAAAAAAATCACCCCATTGGAAGCAGGAGATGAATGGAGTGACATTTCGAGACACAGTGTACAAACACCAGCTGCGTTCCTACAAATTCACATGAGCACTCTGAAAGGGAAGCTAAGAAGTAATTACATAGGTGATGGTGTCAGATTGGGTAAAATCTCTTAGGAACAGAAGAGGAGGTGGATGATTTATGCCCAAACTATCAAATGTTTATTAAAGGAATTAAAGATGTGCAAAGACAGTTCACGCTTATGCCTTGGAAGATTTTCAAAAGAGTAGCCCAGGCTGGCCCCAAAGTTGTAATCCCCCTGCCTCAGCCTCCAAATACTAGATTACAGTACTAATTAGAAGACTTAACGATACATAGGCATTAATGCTAGCCAAAGCAATATACAGGCTCAATGCAATTACATACTAAAAGTCCAACAACAATGTTTAAAGAAAGAAAAGACCCATTCCTTTTAAAAAATTTTTAAAAATTCATATGAAATTTTAAAAAGAGCTATATATAATTTAATAAACATTTTCTTTAAAAAAGAAAAAGATATAACTGACCAATATGCACAGGAAAATATGGGCGGCAACGTTAATCATCAAAGAGGTAAAAATCAACATCAGGAGAAGCCACCTCACATCCACAGGATGATTACAAAGATTCTGAAGGTCAGAAGGGCTAGTGAGCGGGCATAGAAGCCACATTCAGTCGCTGTGCACTGGTGGGAACTGAGGGTGGAAGCTGCAGTCACTGTACACTGGTGGGAACTGAGGGCGGAAGCCACAGTCACTGTACATTGGTGGGAACTGAGGGTGGAAGCCACTGTCGTTGTGCACTGGTAGGAACTGAGGGTGGAAGCTGCAGTCACTGTGCACTGGTGGGAACTGAGGGTGGAAGCTGCAGTCGCTGTGCACTGGTGGGAATGCTAAGTAGCATCTACTGTGGAAAACACAGATCACACTGAGCCTGTCAACTCCACTTCAAGGTCTGAACCCTAAACACATCCGTATGTCCAGGCTCAGGATGCAGTACTCATAACTGCCAAAAGTGAAAGCCACCCAAGGGCCACCGTCAGTCACATGGTAGATCCCCAGAACCGTGTTAATTAGCCTTAACACCGGAACAAAGTGCTGTCTCATGTGGCAATGAAGATGGATGCTGAAGACACTGTGCTAAGCAAAACAAGCCAGTCCAGCTGCTAAGACCTACTTCTGAGTGAGGAATAGCTGTGGAATGGGGATGGAAATCAGGAAGCAGGGGCTGGGCCTGGGGAGTCAATGGGGAGTTGTGGTGGTGGATGGTGATGGAGTCTGCGCAGTGTGCACAGCATAGTCGAGCTGTTCATAATAATAAAGATGGTGCATTTTGATGTCATGCCACTTTCCCAGAGGTTGTACAAGCTAAAGAAGTCTGGTTGTTGGGAGAGGTGAGGTCCAACTGAGAGAGCAATGCAGGGCTGTGGCGTATGCATTGGTGGGGTGTGGGTACCAGCAAGTCTGAGCATAGGGGCCAGCAACTGTCTAGGATGCCCGCCCTCAGAGCACATGACCTGTGTTGCCCGAGGGGCTGGTAGGAATGTAAAAAGCATCACCTTAGCCAGGCTTCTCCAGCTATGGAGACGCTTCCTGAGTTCCCTGACTCATGGGTACTTCTGAGGCCTGTGAGACCTCAGTCCTAGCATCAATGAAGTGTGGAAAGCCACCCATGCAGGGGCTGCCAGGAACGGTGGAACCTTCTAGAATATTGAGTGACAGCTCGAGCTCAGCCTGCCTCCTCCACACACCATCAGTTCCCAGACACCAGAACAAGGCCTAGTGGAAGCTCAGCTCAAAACTCCCCAGGTGAGGACTTTAGTGGATTTTTCAGGAGCAGCTGCGATCCCCACTATTAGTGCTCTGCGGTCTGAGACACTGCTGCTGGGAAATGACCATGGAGTGGTGAGTTTGACACTATCTGTGCCGGGTTAAAATCTTCTGTCACCTCAGGCTCCACACTTTTAGGTACATTGTGCTCTGAGGTTCGGATGATGCTTCAGTGCTAGATGCACACAGATGCCGGGGCAAAATGACCTTAAGTATGAAGACACCGATCCTAAAATTGATGCAGTTTAAGGATCCATGAGGATCTCAGAGGAGTCCTCTACAGTCTTCACAGGCTGAAGAAGAGACTGGGAGGAGGTGGGGTCCGGGGTGCTGGTCACCTTAGGCTGCTTGTCCTGGTCAGGATTCAACCAGAGGAAACTTCTTTGCCAGGCGGGGAGATGTGGCTGTCACCAGCCAGATGACACAGGTAAGACAGCAGCCTAGCTCCCGCTTGCTGACATAGAACATAGAGCGTGTGATTCCATTTTCAGATTTTAGCCTGATCTGCTAATGCCTCAAGCAGGAGTCTGGAACAAACCCTGCCTTCCTGGAGCCTTTATTTGACATAGGCATAGCCTCCTGGGTATGCAAACACTTCCCACCAAGAGGGACGTGACCAGAGGCCTCTGGACTAGGACACAAAGTGGGTGTTTTCTAGGTCAGGGCGGGTGTCGGGGAGTAAGCCTAGTGTTCAATCCTGCAGCTGAGGGGAAAGACTGAAGCCCTTCCTGTGAGCCAGGAAAACACTTGGGACAAGTGTCCAAAGTCTGCCAAGGTGGTGTGAGTTCTGAAGTCTGTCCTTGGCACCCGCTTGCTCCTAATGACCACAGAGCTTGAGAATACCACTCGTCGTGGCCAGGTGGGGCAGAGGAGGCAAGGTGTGTACTCAGGAGCTGCTGACAAAAAGCCACAGACCCACTGACACAGGGCCAACCTGAGAGGTGACTGTGTGGACCTCCTCCTTAACTTTCGAACCACAGGAATGTTCTGGTGACCAGGGGCACTGGCAGAATTTCCCCTCCCCTGACTCTTAACAGGGTCCCCTACAGGCCTAGCCTGGTATGGGTCTTCAGCAGCCCCAGGATCTTCCCCAAAGCAGGAGGGAGTGTCTCGTGCACTCCCCGCCCTTCTAGCTTTCTAAGGGTTCTAGAGACAGGGATGCATCCTACAGTCTCAGAGTAAGTTCTTTCCCCAAATGGACAGTAAGTAGCCTAGGAAGCTGAGAGGGGCTGGGAGTGAGTCTGAATGTATCAGAGACCAAGGCGGGGTTTCAGCTCCTCCAAAAGCTTTCCAAACTTCTTGAGATAAACTAAAGAGGAAGGCAACTTGGGGGTAAAGAATAAGTACGCTTAGGGGGACCCTGGAAGAGAAGTCAGCTGCGGTAAATGTTCTGTGTAGTGATGAGACGGAGCCATCCAATTTCAACTTTACTACGGACCTGCGAGGGTACACCAGCACCTCCTTATGCAATCAGGGAGAGAGACACACACAGAGTACGGGGATGCCATGGGGCCTGTGGCTGTTGGGCCAGGATGCCCCGGAGGAAACAGATCTAAGCTCTTGGACACACAGCTGCCCATTTCCCACTAAGTAACCTAGTTCTGGTAGTCCCATAGAAGTCTCAGCTAGCCATGTTATCTGCTGTCCATAGTGGGGAGGGCCTCCTGGGCTTCCTCTTTACTTGGTGACATGCATGTCACTGTGGCCGTCCCTGGCACTAGAACAGAGCTTCTTCAAGGGCAAGCTGGATCAGCCAGCTCGTTAGCTCACATTCTTCACCCTCCCCTTAGTGTCCTGGGACCCAGGTCCCTTCAAAGAGCAGGAAATTCTTAGCCTAAGGTGGGGCTTCCCTGCTGTTTCCAAAGCCTGATGGCCAGCCTGACACTTGGAAGGCACAGCCAGCTCACTCCTAGGGTCTGCACGCAGCCAGACAGCAGCGAACATTCTGCTGAAGCAGCCAGATGGCTGCTCCTGACCTGGGGGGGGCCTGGGGGAGGCGAGAGGAGGGGCTGTGTAGATGTCAAGTAATTGCGGCTACACAGGACATTCAGAGGATGCTGGGCTGGGATCTGTAAAGGCTTTCCAGTGGCAGACAGTCCTGGGGCCATCTACCTGTATGTAGCCTCCAGAATGTGTACCAGCTGATCTGTCTGCCATGCTAGCCTGGGGACCTCACACCTGCTCTCAGCAGATGGCAGACTGTCTGGCTGACATTTCCACCAGGCAAAGCCCCTGGACCTCTGTGCCACCCAGAAGGTGCCCTCGGAGATGCCCTTGCCACTGAATTGAACTCATCTCTCCTCATGGCGGGCCTTCTTTTTCCCTGAAGGGAAGAGCCTCAGAATGGAGAAAAAGTCCTTAGACACACCGTAGCCGAGTGGCAGGAGTGGCAGCCAATCCTGGGCTCTGCTCATGTCTGACCAGATGAAGAGCCCTCCGACCTGTCATGTTCTCTCTGCTGGCTGGGTAGCCTCACTCCTTTAAGACCTCCTTGGTTCAGAGAAGGAAGGGGGGAGGAGAGGAGGAAGGCTGTGGAGAGTGACTGTCCACCCATCTTTATGAAATGTGTTGCCATGTGTCCATGGAGCAGGTGCTCATATGCCTCAGGACCACCCAAACCTATGACATCACATAGGTAACAACGTGACCAAGACACAGTATCAGAATCTGTAATCCCGGGGTATCTGCTGGGATTGGGAGGTGCAGACAGGAGACTCTCAAGGAGACCCTGTCCCAAATAAGACAGACNCTGAGGACCAGCACCCTAAGGCCTCCTCTACCTTTCATATATGTTGTGGCACACATGCATATGTGAGCAACACACACACACATACATGCACGGGGGTGGGGGTGGGGAGAAGGG
>NC_034610.1:26926328-26929884 GCF_900095145.1 Mus pahari
CCGGGATTACAGATTCTGATACTGGATCCAAACTACTTAGGAAGCAGGTACTTCACCCCTGCCAATCACCTCCTCAGTTCCTTAGGACCCCCCCCCCCCAATGCCTTAAAGGACATTGGGCATGTTGGATTCAGGTCCAGCCCACTGTAGTTGAACTTCATCTTGACTTGACCACAGCTGTTAGGAGCCTCGTTCTGAATAAGGTCCTTCTGAAGTCCTAGGGGTTAGTATTAGCATCTTTGTGTGTGGGGGAGATGATCCAACCCATGACAAATTCCCGCGTGAATATGTAACTTTACAGTGTGGCAGGTGCTGTAGAGAAAGCCGGGGTCACCACAGCAACCCTTACGGTGTTGCAAATCTTAGGCGTGTGCTATTTCCAGATTGCTTTCTGCCCCACCCAGACTGGCTTCTGTCCCTTAACATCTCTTGTTGGGACATGACATTTAATTCCTTGTGACCTATGCATAGCTGCAGGGGACATCTGTCCCGCTTCTGGGTCTCGCATGGATTGCTTGGGAGCACAGTCCTAACAAGCCAAGTGGCTGGGGTCCCGGTTTCTCAGGATCCAGTCAGTCCTCAGTGTTTCCGCCTCCCTCCACCTGCCTGGGGTGACTCAGTGGGTGCAACCGAGGCTTGCTGTTCACTCTGGCAGCCAGGCTGGATTGTTCAGACACAGAAAACAGCACAGATGACCAAAGTTGCCTTTTCCTGGTCACAGTACCTCTGGCCTAAGTTGGCCGTGTGTCACTTGGGAGAGTCCAGTGCATTTTTTGTCTGTCAGAGCCTTTTGTCAGTGCTCAGAGCATTCAGGAGTTTGAGGTTTGTGGGACAGAGCAGGAGGGAACCTCTGCCCACTTCCCTTATGCCTAGATGTCCCCGGGTCACAGGTCTGCCCACAAGCCTGCAGGGCCCTGGGCTGAGGGAGGCCTGCTGCTGGGAGCCCTGATTCTCCTTGGGAGCTAGGGTTGTCCATCTGTGTCCCAGCTTCTTCTATGACCCATTTCTAGCAACTGCTGGTATGGAAACTTTTCTAGGAAATATGGCTGCCTCCTTTGTGTGTGGTGGGGGAGGGAGAAGTGAGAGGTAGGAGAGAATGAGGGAGAGAGAGAGAGAGAGAGAGAGAGAGAGAGAGAGAGAGAGTCAGAGAGTCCAACTACAGACCAAGCTGGTCTCAAACTCACTATATAGTTGACGGCAATCCTGAACTCTTGCCTCTTCTCATATGGTGAGGTTACAGGTGTGCACCACCAAACCCAGTTCATGTAGTGGTGGGGACTGAGCCCAGGGTCTCACGCATGCTAAGCAGACACTCTAGGAGCTGAGCCACAGCCTCAGGCCGCACTTTTTCTTTTAAAGACCATTGTACCGTGGCATGGGAAAGGAGTGCCGAGTGCCAGCCACAAGACCAGGAAGCGTCCTGAGTGTGTTGCATTAGAAAAAAGGAAGGTGGCCCAGGAAGTGCTGAGAGCATGATGGCCCCTGCTCTCAGCTGAGCCTGAAGAGGGACCTTTCATGGGACAGGGGTCTTTGGAGAGGAGACGGTTTCTTCTGTTTGAGCTGTGAAGCACAGGCTGGTTTGGAACTATTGCTCTGCGGCCTCTGCCCTAGGAGTTCTGGGATCACAGGCTAGAAAAAGAATTGAATGTACTTTCTGGCCACCCACATCTGAGTTGTAGAGTGTATATGTCTACAAATTCATGTGCTAAATGAGAGGGGTGGGGGTTTCTGGAAAACTGTATAGATATACAATAAATACTCGCAGAAGCATCCTTTGGGAAAGTTCTAGATCTGGGGTCTTCCTTCCCTGGAGGTCATTTAAATGACCTTAGTGAACCTTAATTGACATACAGCAACTTACCCGTATTTAGAGTAATGTTTGGTTCATTCTGACATAACTGAATGGAAAAGCTAGCTAAAGCATGAAGTTTGCTGCGTTTGGATACAAACCTATGGGAAAATTCTTGGCAACAATAGGAAAGTGAGTTTGCCCATCACACTCAAGGATCCTGGGCAGCCTCCTGCTGCTTCTCAGGCTCCACCCCACCCCTAGTCTTCCTCTTGTTCCCTACTTTCTTTCCAAGCAAATCAAACAGCCCCAGCTGAGCTTCTGGCCACGAGAAGCTAGCTGGGACATAGGATGTCCAAAGGGAGCCTACACAGGCTTCCCCGGCTCCTCTCGCTTAGCAGTTTTCCGAGCAACGCTGCTGGATGCTGACCGGGGTCCGTTGCCTTCTCAGGGTGGCATCTGATCCACGCTCTCTCAAGGGTGTGCTTGTGCCTCTTCTCAGGACGGCCGCCCAGGGCACAGAGTGAAGGCTCTGGATAGCCTGATAGGTTCATTTCTCTACAACTAGACGGGCTGTGTCTGTGTCCCCTTGCTCACAGTTTTGGGGGTTTCAGAGTTCCCTTTGGGACTGGCTGGCTATGCTCACTTGAGGCTGTAAGACAAGCATTGTGGCAGAAGGTGTGGAGGTAAGCTATTTACCTCATGACGGCTGGGAAGCATTCAGACAGGAAGGGGCTAGGGACTCAGTGTGTCTTTCTAGGGCATGCTCCTAGTGACTGGTTCCCTTCAACTAGGTCCCACCTCCTAGATGCCACCACCATCCTATGAGGCTGCTCTTTCACAAACATACTAATGGATTAACCTACAGAAAGAGGCAGAACCCTCTGGATCCAGTGTCCAGTGTTCCACGTCTGGATACCAATGTATCAGAACCAAGGTGACGCCAATGTACTATGGGAGCTGAGGCAACAGGAGCCTCCTGGAAGCCTCTCTGTATTCAAACTAACAGTGTGCACTTGGCTTTCAAAGAGAATTCTAGACTGTTTGTGTGTGTGTGGTATATCCTGTGCTCTTAGTCCTGTGTGTGTATCATGTGTGTGTGTGTGTGTGTGTGTGTGTGTGTGCGTGTGTGTGATGTCACCAGCTGATGTCTGGTGCCTTCCTCACTCACTTAGCACCTTATTTTTAGACAGGGTCTCTCACTGAACCCGGAGATCACTGATTCAGCTAGGCAGGGTAGCTAGCTAGCCCCAGAGATCCTCTTGTCCCCAGTGCTGGATTACAGGTACACGTTACACATGGCTTTTTAGGTGGGAGCCAGGAACCCAAATCCAGGTCCATGTGCTTGTGCTACAAGTGCTTTGCTGATGATTGGTGGGCCAGCTCCTCCCTGCTCACCCCTACACTGCTTTCTAGAGCGGCTTTAACAAGGTTCAGCCGTGCTAGCATGATACAAGGCTCTCGGCTTCTCCATAGCTCAAAGTCTGGCACAGAGCTTCGAACATGCTTCTGGGCATGGCTCTTATTGGCACCTTCTTGATTATTGATGCCTCTGAACTTGCCAGATAACTGGCACCCACATGTCATCTTTGGTAAATGTCTCTCACAGTACCCATTTTGAGGCTGGAGGGTTTCCATGTTATGGGACTGAGGGAGTTACACAATACTCCAGATGCAATTCTTATTATTTTTCTTCACAAAAATATCTCCCTGCTGGATGGTGGTGGCGCACGCCTTTAATCCCAGCACTCAGGAGACAGAGGAGGC
>NC_034610.1:26931339-26982417 GCF_900095145.1 Mus pahari
TTTTTTTTTTGGTTTTTCGAGACAGGGTTTCTCTGTGTAGCCCTGGCTGTCCTGGAACTCACTCTGTAGACCAGGCTGGCCTTGAACTCAGAAATTCACCTGCCTCTGCTTCCCAAGTGCTGGGATTAAAGGTGTGTGCCACCACGCCCGGCAAGATGTATTAATTTTCATATGTTAATCTTGCATTAGTCTAACTGAAACAGTATACCGAGCCAAGGAAGGGGTTTTCTGTACATTTGCACAAGACTTTCTCTGCGACCAGTGACATCATCTGGGCATTGCAACTGGCTTCCACCCATCCAGCTGGACCACTTTCTTGCCCTGTGACTCAGAACGGGATCTAGAGTGGAGGTCACAGTGAAAGACCGGGCAGCTTTGTGTGGTTCTTCCTCTTATCGGGTGGAATGGAATGACTTGTTGCCCCTGTAATTTTCTGTCACAGACCTAATCCCAGCATATGTAAGAGAGACCCCATTTGGAGATGAAGCCATTGCAGAGGCATTTAGCACAGACAGAGCCATGTTGAGAAAATCAGGCCCCAGTCTGATAACACGTGGTTCTTTATAGAAAGGAGACGTCTAGAGACAGACACACATGGAGATCATGTGAAAATAGAGGCAGAAGTCGGTACAGGGCTTTTGCAAGCCAAAGCCTGCCAAAGCCTGCCAGCAGCAGTCTCCCACAAACTGAGACTGCCGGGCTGCCTCAGACAGCTCCAGACTGAGCACTTCCCGTGACTGAAAGCACCCAGTCTATCACTGCCAGGCATCCCCACTAAAAGAAGAGAAGGAAGAGAGGCCATCCTTTAGTTTGTCACTACTACCAAATCCCTCACAAGCAACAAGGGAGGAAGGGACTCTTGGCTCAGAGTCATAGGTGCAGCCATTGTGGAGGGAAGGCATGGCAATGGAGTGGAATAAAGCCCTGGTCAGGAAGAGTGATGGAAGGAAGCGACTCTCAGCTTGCTTTCTTCTTTCCCTTAGCTTCTCTAACACCCCAGCCCATGGGATGGTGAAGCCCGAATCCAGGGCAGGTCCTTTTCTCTCAGTGAATCCTGTCCAGAAGCAAGCTCACAGACACACCCAATGTGTGTCTCACTGATGTCTTAGACCTCACAGCATGGGATATTAGCTGTGGGTGCCTCTTGATCACGCTAAACACAAGATCCTTACAATTGCAAACAATAAAACAAAAAGTGCCCAGCAACACTTAGTGCTCCAGACCCTGGGTCAGATAAACTTGGCCACTGCATTTGCACCGACAGGTACCACCATTCCCTACCCTGGCTTAATGATAGGAACACTGGAGGAGCCACCCCTGCCTTCTGAGCTCCTTGTCTTGGGCAGTTTACTTGCTCTGCTGTGTCTCCTTGGCCAAGGGATGCAAGGAGAGGGTCTTAGACTAGAGTGCAGCCCACCTCCAGCCCAACTGGGGCAGACACCAGGACAGCCACAGGCTCTGCTGCACAGCCAGCTCTTCCAGCAGCATGCAATGTGACTCCCCTGTGTGTTAGACAGCTGAGATATGGACCACAGATACTTGGAGCATCCCTATCCACAAGCCCTGCTTATCCTAGCTCTCACAGGATCTGGCAGCCAGTGGCGCTGGGGTGTGGGGGTTGGGGACAGGCGGTAGTACTCTTCCAGAGCCTCCTAAAGCTTTATCTCTTCCCAGCAACTCCCTTCTTTCTGTAACTCTGTCAACACTAACCTGGTGCAGTGCCATGAGGCACTGGTGTTCTGGCAAGGCACCCTTTGCTATAGCCTCTTACCAGGTCTCCCCAAAAACCTTTGTTTTACCTCAGGGCTTTCTGAAAGGCTAAGCACTGATGGATTTCCAGCCATCAGGGTGTCTTGAATCTGGCAAGAAGTACACAGAGAGTCATGGGGCATGTGTTGGACGCCAACCTAGAGCTCCAGACAGACAGAGCTCAGAGCTTCTGACACCAGCACCAGTGTGGCCCACACAGTGTCTGCCACCTCTGCAAATCTGGAGCAGTGTCCCCTGAGCTGCTGGTCTCTCACTCCCGAATTGGAGTTCAGGCAGTATCAAGCAGTGCAATACAGTCAGGAAGAGCTTCCTTCCACAAGAAGAGAGCCTTGTCTCCCGCCAGGATCTCACTGTGGCTGGAACCACAGCAATGGAGGGGTTGGCCAGAGATGTCCTTAAAAGGGCAATGCCCAGGCAGCCTTCAGCTCGCAGGAGGCAGGTGGGGCCACAGGGCTTTTGGGTTTGTTGCTCTGGATGCTGTGGCAGCAGCTGCTCTGGTCCATTTATAACTCGCAGATCTCTGAGACCCTGGTCAGCAAGCAGATAGCCCAGCCCAACCCCTTCCCATGCCCGAAACTACAGAGGGGTGGCGTCTGTGTTCCTGGAACAGTTCCTAGTTGGAGAACTAGAGAGACCACCTCTGCCCACCATTGGTCATGGACTAAGGCCATCATCAGTCATTTGCCAATCACATGCCTTGGTAGGGGGATCAGGCCACACCAGACTAGCGTGGGAGGTCACTGACCCTGCCTGCTGTGGATCACTTGACAATTAAGCGATGGGGACAGCAACCCTACAAGGGAGCCTGAACCCTCCTACTCTGCCAGTTTGGCACAGTCCTCCAAGGCCCCTGGCATTCCAGGAACTTGAGGCCTTTGTGGATGTCATCTCTAGCCTGTCCCTGTTCCTGCCTTAGCTGTCACCTGCCAGTAGTGTATTACTGAGCGACTCATTCAGTTGCCTGCTCTGTCCCATTCGGACTTTGCCTGTCTCGCTCTGTCCCTTGTGTCTGCATGGGTGCCTATTTTAAGGAAGAGAGGCAGCTAGGAAAGCCAGACACCTGTCATAGCTGTCCATATGGAGCTTCTCCTTGAAGTATAGGCACTTCAGGGCCAGCTTCTTTGGTCTCCACAGGTCTGGAGTCCCCTGTTTCTGGGACTCTTTAGCCCACCTTTCCTTCGTAGGTGACCCATGTTTTGCATGGATATTTCTCCCTGGCCCTTCTTCCTGGTACAGTTCTTTTTCTGCCTCACTCTCAAAATCTGTAGGTGACAGCTAAGTCCCTTGGCCAGGCCTTACCGGTCTAGCCTCTCCGACACTGACCACAGAGCAGCATCCACCAGGGGACAGAGGAACCAGCAGCGTCATAAGGAAAAGGCTCCTGGTTATCCACTTAGAGGCTCTCTTGCCTGACAGCCCATGTGGACACTATGACACCAGACAGGGCACTCTGTTGGGCAGGGACCCAGCCTCTTATCCCCTCTATATAGGAACCTTATGAGAAAAGACTCAGAGACTCAGAGACTGTCTCACCTCACAGCCTGGGATCAAAGCTTGAAGGGGAACAGGAATCTATCTGCACAGCCCAGCTGGCCCCACACGCATGCTTTTCCTGTGAGTGGATTGATCTGTGTAGTTGATTCTGACTGGCAAGCCCACATGGGAACACTTCCTCCATCCTGCCAGAGCCTGAATTCAATCTTTCCTTTTGAGGTCAGGGTTTCACCAAACCTTGATGACTGGGATTTTCCGGAAGGCTCAGTATCTCTCCTGGGAACCAACAGGGCCCTCCACCCACAGCCCTGGGCCCTGGATGGATGGCTCTCCCTGGGCTAATTCCAGGAAACCTGCTCACTGTTCTGAGGGCTGAGGCAAGCATCTCAGGCAGTGGTTCCTTGGGGTAAGGGAGGCACAGGACTTAGCCAGCCCATCTGCTCCTTGGGCTGTAAGGTCACAGGCAGCCCAGTGGAGCAGTCCAGGCAGCTCCCCGCTTCATTTCTGGCACCGATCTGTGTTTCCTGAACACAGGATTCCAGGCAAAACCTCCCTAGAGAACTAGGGCCTCTGTCATTGTTCCCGAGCCACAGGAACACAGATAGAGATGAGGGAAGGGATCTGGAAAGTGGCCTGAGCCTCAGGGCAGAGTGCAAGCTTACCCTGCTTCAAACTGATTCTCCCAACCAATGGGAAGAGACATGGCTTGTCTTCCTGGTTCTTGTTCTCTGACAGACTGGACAACCAGGTTCCCAGCATCCTACCCTTGGACCCAAAAACTACTAGAGGCAAGGCAAAGAACTTGTGGAAAAGGTGTCTGGCACTGCCTACTAGCTGCACAGGAGGCCTGGTTATTCCTTGTGGGCCATGTCTGAGCATTGACAAATGCCTTCCTAAAGTTTCAAATTCAACCCTGACAGGTGAAAACTCCCCAGGCCTCATCCCACCCCAGAGGCAGACTCCTGTTCCCAGGTTCCACAGTGACAGAAGGCCCTGTCTCCATCAGCTCGGCCTGGCCCCCAGGCATGAAAACTGCCACAAAGCAAGCTTCTCTACCAAGTTCATGGGCTGGGACTCAGGCAACTAGCAACGCTGTCCACTGAGCGGCCATGTAGGTGTGGGCTGAGGATGAATGAGAAGGGTGTCCCATGAAGTCCTTGTGACCCTTTGCTTGCCTGTCTAGGCATTCCGGACAGGAGTGGGTGGGGCTGAGCACCCAGCTCTGACTCTGTGAGCTCTCGGTACTTTAGAGGTTAGCTGGCCCTTGGAGAGTCACGCTGGCTGCCCCGCAGAGGCAGAAGACTGTGCTTCAGCCTCTGAGACAGCACACTGATTTGGTGAGGCAGGTGAGGGGCAGGAGCTGAGGACAAGGCTGCTGCCCCAGATCAAGACCTGTAAGTTCAGGCCATTGTCCGGGCTTTGTTGTTCGGGGTAGGCAGCTGCAGGAAGGTACTATTTCCTCCCCTGAAAGGAGGGCTGTGTCTTGGAAGCCTTTGAGGTGGCCATCAGAAACTCTCTTCCTTAGGAACCCCCAGCTGCCAGCAACACGCTGGAGTGAGGAAACAGAGTTTGTGCCTTCATGGGCCCTGCCTGTGGACAATGTCCCTAAACCTGGGCCCTTACTCAGCACCTCCTTTAGAAAGTGTCACCTTGAGGGATGGCCTCTGCTGTGCTGATACCAGCACACTTTATTTTTATTTGCTTGCTTGCTTGTTTGATGGCTTCTGGTCCTGCCTATAAGCTCAGTTTTGTTTCTGCGGAGAATTATAAAGGCTCCTGTGGTGCCCATCTGAGTCCTAGGACAAAGTACCACAAGCACTCTAGGAAGCCAAAGCTGTCTCTATGGGTTGGCCTCGGTCATCTGCTCAATTTCCTTGTAATAGCAAAGGTTCTCGTGGGCCCAGCTTGCGGCTTTAACACTGTGCTGGTTAGATTTTGTCAACATGATACAAACTTAGCACATCTGGGGAAAAAGAAAAATGTCTTCATAAGAAGATCAGCCTCTAGGCAAATCCGTGGGGTAAAGTCTTGAGTAATGAATGATTGATGGGGGAGGGTCCAGCCCATTGTGGGCAAGGCCATCCCTGGGCTGGTGGTCCTGGGTTCTTTCTATAAGAAAGCAGGCTGAGGACCAGGCAGTGGTGGTGCACGCCTTTAATCCCAGCACTTGGGAGGCAGAGGCAGGTGGATTTCTGAGTTCGAGGCCAGCCTGGCCTACAGAGTGAGTTCCAGGACAGCCAGGGCTACACAGAGAAACCCTATCTCGAGAGAAAAAAAAAAGGAAGAAAGGAAGGAGGAAGGAAGGAAGGAAGGAAGGAAGGAAGGAAGGAAGGAAGGAAGGAAGAAGGAAGGAGGCTGAGCAAGCCATGAGGAGCAAGCTAGTAAGCAGCACCCCTCTTAGTTCACTGCTTCAGTTCCTGTCTTGACTTTCTTCAGTGATGGAGTGTGACCTGAGTGTTGTAAACATAAATCCATCCCTCTTTTTGATTGTGGTGTTTTATCACAGCCATAGAAACGCTAACTATGACAGACACTGTGTGTTTCCATCTTTGGCCTTGCTATTTAGCAGGTAAGTCCCAACCAGAATCCACCTGCTTTCAAAGCAAACATGAGAAGAGGGCAGCTACTGCTCAACGGAGCCAGAGTTTCAATTTTATAATGCAGAAAGCATCTGGAGACATATGGGTTGACAGCTGCCCAATGACGGGAACGTGCTTGACATCTTAAGTTGTGTCCTTAGAAATGACTGATTGTATGTTTCATCTACATTTTACCAAAATCAAAACCCAACATAAGCAAGGGTAACACCCACGACATCTGAGATGACCTTGCACATCCTAGGCTGCAGAGAATCCAAGAAGACAGGCTCACAGTCTTGGTGCAGGGGAGGGGGATGTAAGGCAGCCACCCCTCCAAGCAGGTTAGTGGTCATGCTACCATCAGCAGCAGCTCTCATCTTTATGTGGCAGTCACAGCAGCATGTGGGCTGCTTTGAGGACAGAGAACAACGGGCCTCCAACACACAGAGGTGGGCCTTGGTGTCAAGGTCAGAGGCCCAGCGGACAGGTTGCAGCCAGAGCTCACTCTTCTCTCTGGTATGTGCACTTGTCAGCACAGGTGCTCCTGGAGGTCAGAAAGAGATGTGGGGTCCTCTGGAGCTAAGGTGACAAGTGGAGCTGCCCCACATGCATGCTGAAAACCAAATTCTAGAAAAGTAGCAGGTGCTTTCACCGGAGCCTCTCCATCCCTCTGTGTGAATGTTTAAAATGTATTTCTCTTACTTTTTGAAATTATAACATAATTACATCATTTCCCACTTCCCTTTTCTCCTTCTTCACTCTCCTGCATACCCTGAGGGTTCCTAAATACGTAAGAGCGACCTGTTCCGTCTGAATAGTTTTACTCATACGCATGCTTTGGGGCTGAGCGTTTGGTATCAGATAACCACTGGTGTGCTCTGCTCTTCTCCTGGGAGACTGTTTCTCCTGCCCGGCTTCCCTTCCTGACCTGTACTTCTCTGTGTCCCTTCCTGACCTGTACTTCTCTGTGTAGGGCTGGTGTGTTCTGGGCTTTCCTCTCATCCAATTGTAACCCTTCATCACGCTGTGCTGGGGTAAAGGACAGTAGGGCCTGTCTACACAGAGCACACATCTGGTCAGTGAACTGTGTGCTGTTGTGGCTAGGGCCTTGCCCCAGCACATCTGGTCAGACCAGGCAGCCTTGCCCGGTGTCAGCTGAGTCAGGGCATTCTACAGTGCTGTAATACACCACTCGCTCTCTCCTCTAGCAGACATTCTATGTAGACCTTTCCATATGTACCTAAACAAGGGCATGCATGTGACAACATATACATGCACATATTTCAGAGGCTCTTGGAGGTGGCTCCAGCTCTCTACCATGTCCCAGCTTCCATCAACCCAGGGCACGTTTGAGCTAGTGGGTATGAGAGGGGGAAAACAAGGGAGCCAGGATGCAGGGGAATGAAAAACAAGTTTCTTAAGATATCGCCAGTCTGGATCAGCCTGTGATGCTGGAGCTGGAGAACAGATGCATTAAGCCCAAGTCAGAGGCCTCGGCCTTCCCACTTCCATAGAGAGGGATCTAGAGTTCCAAAAAATTCCAATGGCAAGTTTTCTAGAAAGGGCAGGCACTGGACATTGGAAATGGAGGGCCAATCTCTGTGAAGGGTACTGTCCAAGGACAGCGAGAAAGACCTGTGGTGCAATCCCTTCTCCCAATGTCCTTATATGGTCCCCAGCAGAAGGTGTAGCCCAGATTAAAGGTGTGTGCCACCACACCTTTAATCCCAGATGACCTTGGACTCGGAGATCTCCCTGTCTTAATCTTCTGGATTCAATCACCACTGTGTCTCAAGATCTCNATACCAAGATCCAGATCAGAAACTTCTATCTCCCAGCCTCCAGATTAGATTCACTGGTGAGCCTTCCAATTCTGGATTGTAGTTCATTTCAAATATAGNCAAGTTGACAACCAGGAATAGCCACTACACCCTGGATGGCAAGGCAATCTGGGTAGAAGAAACAGAAACCGCTAGACTGGCCCTGTGACACCATGAGGGGGCACACCCATTCCTTCCCAGGGTGCTCTTTCCCCACCCACCCCATTCTTTGAGGAAATCTATTTATTTCTCAGAATACAAATCAGGACATCACACAGCATGACCTAGCTTGTAGGCCCTTTCCCAGTGACCCCCATCTCTGTACATGGTGAACCCTTAAAGAATCATGTGATGATGACATGGATCATGTGGATGTGATGCAAACCCCAGCCCAGTCTTTCTAGAACTTGGTCTTGAACCTTCAGCTTCCTCCCCAACTACAGTCATTCCTTGTATTTGCCATCCACTTGGGGAGGCTTGCCTGAGACCAGCCCAGTGCTCCAGCAAGCTTGGCCTGCCCACATGCCAGGCTCTTGGGAAGCACCGTGACCATGCTGGGTTTGACCCGCGGCTTCCCAAGTCACTCTGTCTTCAGTCTAGCCTGCTGGTGTGCTGGCTCACTGACACACCTGCTCACTGGACTGTATGCATTCCCCTTACTCTCACTCACTGACTCACGGACGCTTTATCCTGCCTCGGGTAGAAATTACACAGCAAGGGCTGGATGGCCAGGAACGCACACACCCTGACCTGCATCAGGCAGGAATGTATCTCAACTTTCTCTCAGATGACCTGGCTTCCCCCAGAACAAAGCCAGAGGCAAGACTCCTGCACAGGCGGTTCTGCTGCACTTAGGAAATCCCAGGGAAGGAGTGGGCCAGAAAACCAGAGAGAAAGGGAGGCCAGTCTCAAAGGTCAGGTCTCCAGCCATCCATCTCCATGGACAGCAGAGGCTCTGTCTTCAGGGAACTTCCGGGGCCTGCACCAAATATGGGCATCCTTTTGGAAGCTACTGACTGGGGGCTGGGGGTGTGTGTGTGTGTGTCTTCCCTCTACTCTGCCCCATTGGAGATAACTAGGAGAGGCTCCAGAGAGCTTCAAGCCCACCTGGGCATAGGAGTGTCTGTAACTGCCTAAGAGACAGATGCTTGCAGTCCTGGGGAGGGGAGTTTTGGAGTACAGTCTCTGAACTGCTTAGCCAAAGTCTGCAGAACTCTCCCAGTTGCACACTCTGGGGACTGAGGGTAGATGACAGAGGTACCCCTGGAAACACCCCAGGAGATGCTGCAATACCTAGGGGAGCCAAGTGAACTCTCAGATATGTTCACAGGCCAGATACGGGGCAGTGACCTGATTCATGGCTGGGCATGAATTCACATTCCTTCACTGTGTTGTCCCTGGCTGGAGGCCTGCTCCCACCTTTCTTGTATTTGCCACACCAACAACATACCGGGAGATTTTTAACAGATCTAAACAGTGCGAGTTGGGGAAAACTGATGGGCAAAACCATGGCTTTCCAAGGTGACGAGGGAACGCCAATGTGCACACTACATTGCCTTTTCAGTTCTGCTGTTCTGAGAGCTACCGGATTTTCTTAGTACAAAAAAATCCTCTCCTGCTCGGAACGTGAGAGACCTGAGGGAACTAGAGGCACTGGTTGGCCGGGGGTGGGGTGGGGCTCTCCCATTGTATGAGATGACATATACCCACACCCCATTTTCACAAGTCTACTCCAGATAAAGCCTCCAGACACCACTGGCATGGTGTGAGGCTGCTGAGGGCTGTGTACCCCCACACCCTGAGAAGGCCGTGCCTCCCATGTGTCCCTCGAAACTCAGGTAATGAGAGCAGACCTCTGGGAGACCATGAGAGAGTGTGCCACATCCTCCACACGGGATGCCTCTTGGAGGATGTCTTGGGATACTTCTTTTGGGGGCACTTGGCCAGCTGTGGTGCAGGAGCCAGTGGCGATGGATGGAGAGGTCTGGGAGTCTCAGGAAATGTTCTGCCTTCCCACAAGGCATGCTGTTTGAAGGGTGGTATGGCAGGTAGGCTCCCTGATGTCCTAAAGCATAGCACATGCACATTTATAAGGAATTGAGGTAAGCTCAACATTTGCTGGTTGTTCTTGGTACCCACATTCCTTAACCCTGGTCACCCCAAAGCATAAATGCTGCCTGCCTGCCTTTCTTGTTTTCCTTGGTGGTGAGGCCACTTCCTGTGGCAGGAACTGGGCATCTATGGCCCAGCATTGCCTGTTCTGGATAAGGTCAGAGTTCAGTCCCAGCCACAAACACTAGGAGAGGAGACAGAGTCTCTGAGTCTGCACAGCAGTCCCTGGGAAGGACAAGGATCTCTCCCAGCACAAAAGTTCTTGCCTCTTCCGAAGTGAAAGCTACATCTCCACAGGCTGAGGAGGGCACGGCCCAGGCCAGAATGTTCTGGAAGGACTGGGGAAATAATGAACTGTGTGCTAAGGAAGGTTCCCATAACACATTTTGGGAAAGAGAAACTGTAGCACGGCTTATGCAAGCCACACTGGATGCAGCATGCCCTCGAGGGCAGGAATTAATGCCAAAGGGGACTGCTTGGCCCCGAGTTGTGTGTGACAAACAGGAAGGCTTTTCACCTGCCTGGACCTTGGTCAAGGGTTTCCTGAGACAAGATGATAGGATCAAGAGCCCAAGAGTACAGACAGCTTTGTTCCGTGCTGGGAGTCTCCTGTGCTAATGACGTCAACAGGATAGACAGGGCTCCTGGAGCTATCCAGCTGGCAGGTGCATGGTCCTCAGATACCACTCTTCCCCCAAAGCCTGAACCCTAGGCCCAGGCCCAGGCCCAGGGTTTGTTTGTTTTCATTGAGATTCTAGTATAACCTGAATAAAGCTTTTTCCTGGGATTCTTTCCAGAACACTAGATAAAAAGGGACACTTTAGGAGGCAAGGAAGCCAGAAACTGAGACAGCAGCAGGGTATGGTGCTCCACTTGAGGCCAGCCCTGGTTCAGGGCCCTGGTGGTCAGTGATTCACTGGTAATATAAGTGGCAGTTGGCTGGAATCTTGTGAGGTAGGGACTTCAGGTCGGTCCTGCAGGACAATGATAACTTGTCACCACTTCTACAGAACTGACCGAGTTTCTGAGCATGTACACTTGGTCTACACCCAAAACACAGTCACACTGGTAATACAGGCCTGGTCTCAGAATACACAGGGCTTTAAAGCTGTGTCCTGGCCCCACAGGCCCATCAGATGCAAGGGGAATACGTGAGGGAGAAGAAAAGAGAACTGTCTGGCGTATCAGAACTCACGGCCTTGGCTGCTCAGAAGCACATGGCCTTTACCTGTGATGCCTGCTCCTTGGAGAATCCTGTCACGTGACTGTGATTCACCTCAGAAAGAAGAGATACCAGGCCCAGGCTGGCTTAAGCCTTCCCACCCTCCCTGCACCCTCTTGGGGCTGCCCTCACTGCCTAGTCCAGCTTCATTCATCTGCGTCCTGGCTCCCTGGGTACCAAGGAAGAAGAGGCCTTTATCCTGGGGAGGCGTTTTTGGACATCAGTTCACTGCAAGTAGGAAAGGGCATCATGATCAGAGAGAGAGAGAGAGAGAGAGAGAGAGAGAGAGAGAGAGATGCTTAAATCCTTCATCTTCTTATATTCAAGTGGAAATCCAAGGTCTCCCCTGCCCTGCCTTCCCACCACAGGGTCTGCTGCACCACAGCTCACCCTCCCTCTGCAGGCCCTCTGCCTCCTCTTGCTGCCTGGAATCTTCTTCGTGGACAGTCACAGAAGTATTCTGCATGAAGCTGGAGCTATAAAAATGCCTTCAATGAAAAGCCACACTGACTATGTGGGCAGGGGTCACTTCTCCAACTGTCAGTCACTGTGCCAGGAACGTTAGGCTCACCTCTGAGAGGAGCAAGAGGCGAGTCCGGGAGCCCCTCTGGGCAGTCTGTAATCCTTATAAAAAGGGCTACTCATGGAGCTAAAGTGTTTAAAAACCAGAAGGCAAAATATACACCACCACTTTCTGAGCTCTGAAAATCATATTTGTGATGACATGTTGAAATGACAATGACAAAGTTGAACTCGCCATTTGAAAAACTGGGCCAGGCGTGGTGGCACACGCCTTTAATCCCAGCACTCGGGAGGCAGAGGCAGGAGGATTTTTGAGTTCGAGGCCAGCCTGGTCTACAGAGTGAGTTCCAGGACAGCCAGGGCTACACAGAGAAACCCTGTCTCAAAAAACAAAACAAAAAACAAAAAACAAAAAAAAAAGAAAAAAGAAAAACTGGATATCCACACACCCAGCTCTCTGCCTTATACCATATGCATGAGCTGGGCGTGGTGGCAGCTTCCTCGGTTATTCAAGATGTTGAGATTGGAGGACTGCTGAGGTCCAGGAGCTCCAAGTTACACTGGCAATATAGTGATACCCTCATCTCAAAACAAAAACAAAACCCTCAAAGTGGATGAAAGCTCTAAAACAAAGAGAGAAAACCGTAAAAGTCACATGAAAGCAAGGGAGGGCTGCCCTCATGACTGCAGATTTGGTGACCTCAAAGACACCGAGAGTAAGATGTGGACAGAAACAGAAGCTGGCCATGATGGAAAGGGACAGCTCCCCCATGTTAGAGGACACTGTAGTGAAGATGCCCTACGAAATGATGGCAAGCCCTCAGTCTGATCAGGGATCCTGAACACGTGGGAACCTCTGCAGCTCTGCCACGGAAAACAATAGCTCAACTCAAAAACATCTCAAGGGCCTCCATAGACCTGCCGCCAAAGCAGCCACAGCAATGCTCACTGCAGGCAGCGCTAAGCGTTGGGAAGAAAACAAGACCACAGCGAGACCTGCATCACAGCGACTACCATAAATGGTCTATCGGGAAGACAGAAACATCAAAGTGTCGATGAGTGTGTGGGCTCTTGCATTGCTGTTGGTGAGAAGAGGCTGTATGCAGCTTCTGTGGACAGCAGTTTGGCTCAGTGGATAAAACTTTGCCATGAAAGTATGAGGACCAGAACCTGGATCCTCAGGATCTGTGTAAAAGACAGGTGGGTGTGACAGTTCCCAATAATCCTTATTACCCAGCAGGGAAAGACAGTGTCCCTAGGGCAAGCTGGCTGGCTAGATTGGCTGGAATCATCAAACTCCAGGTCTGGTGAGATCCCACCTCAGTATATACCTCGGGAACTAAGGAAGACATCCAACATCAATTTTAGGCTTCCAAACTTAAACATAGGCACCTGAACATATATGTGTACAACCACACACACTTATTTATACACGCAAAAAGAGTTAAAACAGTGTTACTGCATGATCTAGCAATTTCACTACTAAGAATACGCCCAAAGAATCAAAAGTGGGGACTCAAGCAGACCTTTACACATTTGTGTTCTTGGCAGGCTTGTTCACTATTAGCTAAAAGGTGGAATGAACCCAAATGTTTGACAAAAAAATGCAGAAATGTACTGTGGTCACATGAACATGGCTGTACAACCATTAAAACGACAAAGCTCTGACACATACTCCACACACACAAACCCCCAGTGTTATACAGAGGAAAGAACCCAGACCAAGTGGGACAGACATTTCAGCTAAGTTCACAGACACAAAAACAGTCCAGGCACACCAAAACCTAGGAGACAGAGGCTTGGAAAAGGGATGTCATTTACTGGGTCTTACCATCGGAGATGAAGATGAAGTCCTAGAAACAGAGAGTGGTGATGGATATGCTGCTGAATTCTACATTTAAAATGGTGAGATTTTATGTTAAACTTACTTTGTGACTTTTTAAAAACCCCAATGACAGTTTTCATTGTATACCGCATACTAACTTCTTACTGTAAATCCGCACATAAATCTAAATGTGAGCGTGTTTGGAGCAGAGACAGCTACACTTCAATGATGTGGCAGTCATAGCATTCTTGGAGCTGGCCGTAGTAATTGTTTCCTGCCTGTCCCACCCTAGCCTGCACTGGGAAAGTATCCAAGGACCTTTCAGTGGATCCCCAGTCTTTGGAGCTCACACACTGTTCTGATAGGGTACTGAGTCTGACACCTCAGCCTATGCTAGCCCAGGACCTTTACTCAGGGTCATCAATCGGTCAAAGAACTCCTATTGGGACACTCTAAGCAGCTATACCGTGGGAAGATAGAAAGCAGATGTTAACATCCTGACTTCCTGGGAAATCAGTAAGTCTGCAAAGACGCCTAGCAGCCTCTCTGTTTAGTGTGTTCAGTCACAGCAGCGCAGGCCAGCAGGTCTGGGAGGACAGGTGTGGCAGGGAGCCTACGACCTTCTTCACGCTCCTCCTTGGCCATGTGATTTTCTTCTGGCCACAGACTTGTGATGCCATGCTTTAACTGCTGGTGTATGGGCTGCACAGCTCTGGGCTCAGAGCTGCCGCATGACAACAGGCCTCTCCCAGTCACAGCCCGTGAAGAGAAGAGACAGGTCTCCAAGTCTATCCCCAGACCTCACATGGCTCTGAGCAAGATCCAGATCAGCTCTCAGACCTGACAGTGCACATTCCAAGGCCAGTGCTAACAGCAGTCAGAGAGGCTCAGTGGGGAGGATTGGGCACAGGCTGGCTCTTCTGCCAGGCTTCCCACCTTCTCATAAGTTGATGGTGACAAACAACAAGCTCCTTAGCTCTACAAATACAAGAGTAGTATTTTAAAAAGTCAAAAAGTACATGTCTATGTTGCTTTACTGGTTTATCTCTGGTTTTTAAATTCACAAGGCTTCAATCCCTGAAAGGTGTACACCTTAATGTATATTTTTATTTTTTTAGCTGAGTAGGTTTTCTTTAAATTACTAGATACAGGAGAAAATTAAGGAGGCCATGATTTCCTATTGGCCTTGCAGTGAAGAGTGGGGTCACTGGCCTGGGTCCTTTGGTACTCCCTACAGTGCTCATAAAGGAAACCTGTGCATAGCAATTTTAGGAGTCTGCTTGGAGATACTTGCTTAGAATATACACAGAACGGAAGGAATGATCAAGTTCTTACCCTCATGGCCATCTGATAACTGCCGAACCCCCTGGTATACTTAGGATGGGCAGCAGAAGCTGCTACTGCCGCCGCCGCCTCCTCCTCCTCCTCCTCCTCCTCCTCCTCCTCCTCCTCCCTCTTCCTCTTCCTCTTCTTCTCCTTCTTCCTCCTTCTCCTTTTCCTTTTTGTTTTGTTCTGTTTGAGACAATGTTTCTCTGTGCAGCCCTTGCTGTCCTGGAACTCACAAAGATCTACTTGCCTCAGCCTCCCAGTGCTGAGATAAAGGTGTGCACCACCACCATCTGGCTGGCGGTTTCTTCTTATCTACACTAGGTGAAGCCTTTTGGTAGAGAGCTCAGCAATCCTGAGAAGCACAAGCGGATCACCACAGCTCCCTGGCTAGGATGTTAAACAAGCAGAAGGAAGGGGTGCCATGATGCCGCCATGTGCACACACACACCCAGCACAGGCGGACCCACGCCTGCTCCCCTCCATGAATCATAAGCGCTTTACCTCTACTTGCTCTGCTGAGTTAGTGCTCCACAGACCCAAGCGGCCATGCCTTTCTCTTGAGTTCTTCATTCAACATAAAGTACACATCCTCTTACAAGAAAATAAACTCACTCTACAACACCATACACAGAGAGGCAGCTCAACATGTGTGCTGAGGCTGCCACTGCAAGGGGACACTTCCTCCCTCACAGGATGTCTAAGCTCAATGCCCTGCAGTAACTTGTCCTGCCAGAGAAAGGATGGTGTGTACTGACTTAAGTGGACATCTCCTGCTGCACATCTCACTATCTGTGACAGGGCAGCATGTAGTCTTTTGCCCTCTGCCAGTATCTTAGAGCAGAAGCTAGGTAGTATCATGGCTGCATGAACAGCAGCCAGCACATGCACACGCATAGGCACACGAGCGCATAGGCAGATGGATGATCATTTAATGGAATTTAATCTCATAGTGTTCAACTTCAAGCTACCTTCCCATATTTGCTTAAAGTTCATAGTCAAGGGACCAGAACACAATAAGGAAAGTAAACAAATAACATAGTTAATGTACAAAGGACGTCAACTTCCTAACCCCAAGATTATATTCACAATGTGATGCTGATTCAACTTTATTCAAAAATAAAAGCAGTGCCAAGACAGAGAGGGGCTGTCCGGTGCATGTGAAATGGTAAGTGACAAGAGGCCAGGAGGTAAGCCTGTGCGGAGGGGCTCCAGTTACCAGGGAAAGAGCACAGGCCATGGTGGGTGGTGACCTAAACTCCCTCCCATGCTGCAGGCAGCCTCCAGGGCAGCAAGAAGCTACTCTGAGGAAACACTTTGAGAGTTTCCATGCGTTCAGAGGTGACCTTTTTTTTAGTCATTGCTCTGGCAAGATTAACCAGCTGCCTAACAAGTGTGCATTCCCAGGAGGGAGAGGCAGGATGCTTACCCATCATGCCCATCTCTGGTCCCCTCAAGGCCTGCAATCTCTAACACATGACAAATAGTGACATCTAGTTTTGAACACAGAGTTAAAAGCCTGGGAGTGGACGGGCCCCTGGCATTTTCACCAGGCTCCTGGTGGTAGAGCACACCTAAATACTACAGTCCAGGGCACGGAGGTCTTCCAGGAGCTCCTGGGCAGCAGACTGCAGGTGGGAGTTGCGGCTCTTGGACATGGCCAGGATGCGCTGCAGGGGTAAGGAGCTCTGGAGCTCAGAGGCCACCTTGGAGAAGATGTCTGGTTCTAGAACCACAGACTGGATGAGCCGCAGGGTATGAAGACACACTTCCGCATCTGGATCTGGGAAGAGGAGATGCTGCTGGTTAAAATCAAAGCTCTTCAGGAAGCCACCCCCAGAGGGGTCTTTCTGAATGACAGGTCTGACAGTTGAAAAAGCTGTGGGCAATCCAGAAGCAGAAGCCTAGCTTGTTATGGTTGTGACTGAACACAATCACCACCACCTTTAATAAATATACATATTTAAATGCTGTGATTACATAATTTAAAGCACTTAAAAGCACTTGCTTTTTCAGAGGACCAGGGTTCTATTCCCAGCACCCACATGGTGGCTCACAACTGTCCATAACTCCAGTTCCAAGGGATCTAACACCTTCTGGCCTCCATGGGCATCAGGCACATATGTGGTGCACATACATACACACAGGCAAAACACTCATACACATAAAATAAAATAAAACAAAATAAATCTTAAAACAAACCCACTAAACTAAAACTATCAGGGCCTCTAAGAATCGGGTTTGCTGTTTCCCTATGGCTGCCATGTGAAAGGCTTAGTTGTTAGCCTGGTATGTTCTCGGGTGGTGGTGAAACTTTACAGAATTGCACTTACAGGGAAGAAGTTAGGTCACAAGGGATGTGCTCTTCAGGGGATACTGGGACCCCCTAGACCATTTGTTTCTCTCGTTGCTTCTCAGCTGCTATGTTGTAAAGAGACATATCCTGCTGTCACAGCCCAAAGCAACAAAGCCGAAGACTAAGGACTGACACATCTCAGACCACAGGCCAAAATAAGCCTCCCCCTTTTGAGATAATAACCACAGCGTGCAGAACTCACTGACATGGGCTTCCCGTGGTTTTTAGGACTGCCTACTTTTACAGTTGCTTAAGAAGGTAGTACCTCTCATGTTCATGCCAACTGTGACAAATTCCTCAGCAACAACATAGATAGTGCCTACTTGGGGTCTTTGAAGTAGATAATGTCACAGTGTCTTTGTTACTGTTCTATCGCTGGGAAGAGACAACATGACCAAAGCTACTTATAAAAGAAAGCATTTAACGTGGGAAATGTTTAGAGTTTCAGAGGGTTAGTTCATGATCATCATGGCAGGAAGCATGGCAGGCAGGCAGGTAAGCACGGTGTTGGAGCAATGACAGAGCACATATCTTATTCACAAGATGGAGGCAGAGAGCAAGAAACTAGGTCTAGGGTGGACTTTTAGAAACCTCAAAAAAAAAAAAAAAAAAAAGCCTCCTCTAACAAGGTTACACCTCCTAACCCTTCCCAGTCTACCATCTAAGAATCAAATGTATGAGCCAATGGGGGCCATTCTCATTCAAACCACCACACACAGGCCACAAGGTCCACACTGCATTTCACTTCTTGCCATCTGAATGCTCCTCAGGGGTTACAGAGCCTTACAACCCTGCTCATATTATAATAACCACCGAAAGGCAGACGAGGGTAACAGCCTAAGTCAGAGCTATAACCTGGTGGGCACTATGGGCTGGAGGCCTTAACGGGAGCCATGTGTACAACCAGCTCCTCTTTCTCAGCAGTGCACTTGCTCAAAAGGGCCTTTCAGGAAGTCAGTGGGACTGAACACTACTCCCTGAGCCCAAACCATAGACTTCTTTTATAGAACAAAAGTGGGGATTGTAGTTAGGGAAGGCTAAAATAAAATCTGTTCTTCATTGAAGGAGGGACACGGGGCTATCCTAAACCCAGACTACTGAACTCTTCCTGTTCTAGAGAAGAGGTAAAAGGTATGAAAGTATAGGGCAGGGTAGCTGCTACGGAATACTACAGAGAAACCCAGGCACAAGTAGACAGCAGCAGGGAGAAACACTAAAACAGGCATCAAAAATAAAATCCTTTCTAGTTATCTTTACCTTAATTTTGTAAAACTGAGGGAAAGGGGCTAAAATAAGACATGCAAAACTAATAAAGATATGTGCAGAAATCAATACAGTTGGGAGTAAAAATGCTGGGTGTGGAGCTGATGTCTGCAACTGGAGAGCTAAGGGAGGAGGACCACTGTGAGTTCAAGGCAAAACTGGGCCTCCAATTCCAGGATAGCCAAAGACTCACAGTGACTTTCTTGTTTCAAAGAACAAAAAAATGAACAACAAAAAGATAAATAAGTACAATCAATTCAGGAGGAAAATGAAAAAAAGCAAAAGTTGGCCCTTTGAAAAATAATTCCTAAAACTAGTCAAGACTAGCAGAAAGGGGGGAAAGTCAGAAATGAGAAATATCAAGAGCAAGATAGTGGCTTTAACTACAAATCCTACAGAAAGTTAAGAATAAGAAGGGATATGAACAATTTTGTGTCCGTAATTTTAAAACTTGGATGAATGCACTTTCAAAGTTCCCTGTGTTTTTTCTTTAGGTTGAATAACCTAAATTAGTCCTACATCTACTAAGAAAACTGAATTTGAAGTTAATAGGAAATGTTTAAACAATGAGTAAGAACCCAGCCCCAGATGGCTTCATTTACAGAAGACACAGTAATCCTACATAAGACTTCTAGGGAGGGGTTGGGGATTTAGCTCAGTGGTAGAGCTCAAAGCCCTGGGTTCAGTCTTCAGCTCGGGGGGGGGGGGGGGGAGAGCTTTTCCAGAGGACTCAAGTTCTGTCCCCAGCGATGGGGCTCACGACTACCTATGACTTTAATTCCAGAGGATCCAACATCCTCTGGCCTTTGTAGACACTGCACTCACATACACAAAGCACACACACACACACACACACACACACACAATTTTTTAAAATATTTCCAGAAAATAGAAAGAAGAACAAAGGTGGGCATGGTGGCGCATGCCTTTAGTCCCAGCACTCGGGAGGCAGAGGCAGGTGGATTTCTGAGTTCGAGGCCAGCCTGGTCTACAAAGTGAGTTCCAGGACAGCCAGGGCTACACAGAGAAACCCTGTCTCGAAAAACAAAAAAACAAACAAAAAAAAGAACAAACCTCAATTTTCTAAATGAGGCCAAAATTATTCTGAGGCTCAAACCATATAAACATTTTATGAGAAGATAACAGAACCACATCTTTTGTGAAAATTCTGAACAAAATATTAGCAAATCAGAATTCAGGACTATATAGAGACAATACTTCAAAATAAATATGCATTTGCATTCTGGAAATGCTAAATGTGTTCAACAGTTATAAATTATGCAAATAGTTCTTATAACACACACTAAGGATTCTTTATCTTTTTAACCAGATGCTGACAAGTCCTTTGGTAAATTTAGTATTTGTTCATATTATAAAAACTCTTAGCAAATGAGAACAGAATGAAATATTCTGAACCATACCGAGGGTATCTACACACAGGCAGACAATAGCACACGCAATAGTGGGCCAAAGCCTCTAAGGCACAAGGACACCATCCTTAAAACCTTCATCCAAATCACAGTTGACATTTTAGCCTCTGCAACACAGAGACACGAAGACTGAGAAGGAAGACCTACTACTTCCACACGATGTGACTCCCTGTACAGAACATTTCAAAGACTATGCAAAAGGCCACTGGGTCTGAGTTTTACGAGGTTTCAGGGTTACAGGGTCAGCACATAAAGATCAGTTTTATCCACACACTGACAAAAATGCAAATTAAGATTTTTAAAAAATAGCACTAAAGATGACAAAAAATTATAAACTCTAAGTCCAGAAGCTTCAAATGGTAAAAGCCACATGACCCTGAAGTACAAAGTGGAGGCAATGAAGCCAAGAGGTGGCCTATGCTGAGACTAGCTCTCTGCTCCACACACTCACACGGGGCTCGCAGCTGCTTGGCCTCATTGCTTCAGGGCCTACGCTGAGACGG
Source organism: Mus pahari (assembly GCF_900095145.1). Lineage (NCBI taxonomy): Eukaryota > Metazoa > Chordata > Mammalia > Rodentia > Muridae > Mus > Mus pahari. Next base: position 26,951,562 of record NC_034610.1, read on the forward strand.
GTTTCATGAAGTACATGGTAGGAAAAGCAGCTCACCTCACACTGCACAGAAAAAGAAGGGACTAAGAGAAAGGAGTCAAAGTTCCACTGTCCCCTTCAAAAGCAAGCTCCCTAAAATGACTCATTTCTTTCAACTAGGCTCCATCCCCTAAGCTCCCTTCATCTCAGGCAGTCTCAACCATGAAGGGACAAGCCTCAGCACAATTAAGACTGAGGCCATAGTAACATTTACGGACAAGATGGCTCAAGAGGCTTACAATGCCAAACCTCTTCAACTTTATCTACATATGCAATGTAATTCCAATCAAAATCCCAGTAAACATTTTTTTTAAAAATCAACAAAACAGGACTAGGGAGATAGCCTGGCAGTTAAAGACACTGGTTGTTCTTCCAGAGGCCCTAGGTTCAATTCCCAGCATCCACATAGTGGCTAACAGTATCTATAACTCCAGCTGCAGGGATTCCTGCATTCACTCTGCTAGCTTCTGAAGGTACCAGGCATACGCATGGTACACAGACATGCAAACACTCGTGCATGTAAAATGAATGCATGAATGAATGAAACATATGCACATATACTCATACATACATACAATTTTAAAAATCAACAACCCATTCTTGGTCTTACAGGAAAGGTAAAAGACTGCAAGAGTCGAGACAATTTAAAAAGAAAGTCAAGGCCTTGTGGCTCCACTGACAGCCCAGACCCACAGTTCTTAAGACAACATGGAATTACCAAGGGGTTGACCTGGAAATAAATGAAGAGGGTTGAAGAATCCAGAAGGAGACAATCCAAGGATGCGACTTCATGTAGATTACGACTAACCCGCCTGACTTTATAAAACAAAACAGCAGTGGATCTGGGGCAGCTCCCCTCGCCTGCCCTTCCCGGATGACTGGAGGGTGAAGGAAAGAGATGCTGCAGGAAAAGGCCTTTCTAAAGGACTCCAACACCTTCCTCAAGGACCTAGAGATGCCCTATCGCCCACTGAGAAAGAATCAGATGCTCCCAAACCAGAGACTGTGGAAATTAAAACATGATCACAGAAAGAAAAGCTTCAACAGGAAGACAGGAAGAAATGGAGCTGAGGAACTCTTCAACAGGAAGAAATGGAGCTGAGGAACTCTCGTAAGATGGGCAAAGGCTGGGACGGGGACAGCCCCCACAAAGTAAGAGAACTACTCAGCAGAGACAGCCACCAATGTGCACTGACTTGGTAACTCGGAGCCACTCAGAAGGGAGGGACATGCATTATGCAAACTGAAAGAGTCCTTTTAGTTTTCAGACAAATTGATTTAAAGTGCATAAAATATAGGAGTTCAGAGAATACAATACAGGGTTGAGATAAACTAGAACAAAGTACAGCAGTACAGGGGATCGAGGTGTCATCATGAAAGCCAGAACTTTAGATAACGAAACAGAGAAGTTACACACGTTTCTAAAAGCAGATCGGGTAGGTACAAAGAATCCATAGTGAATCCTGTCTCAGAAACAAACAAACAAACAAACACCACCACCACCACTTCTCTGCAGCACTGGACGTCAGAACAGGATGAAGAGATGCCTTCTCCCTAGAATCTATGCCCAAGGTGAGAAGAACTCAGACACTAAGCATGTCCTCAGCTTCTCCAAGAACACCAGGCTGTACAGTCCAAGCTAAACAAGCCAACAAAGCAAGGAGGGGAGGCAGCGGGAGGAGGCTCCTTAGAGCTCAGCAGAAGCAAGAGACAGTGAGGGAACTATGGGCACACTCGGGAGAGAGACTGGATAATGAGGAGAATTGAAGGTAGATGGATAGTTAACATGTGGGACCAGGCTGGCTGAGCCAGGCCTGACAGCACACACCTGTAACCCAGCACCAGAGAGGCAGAGAGAGACAGGGGGATCTCTGGGGCCTGCTGGCCAGCCAGGCTGCCTTGCCTTATTGGTGAGCTACAAGTCCCGAGAGAAATCCTGTCTCTCAACTCAAGGTTGATCCCTGTCCTTACACATATAGATGTGTGTACATATAAGAATACATGCACAAATACGATAATAGTAGTAGTAGTAGTAGTAGTAGTAAAGAAAAATATACAAAATGAGAAAATTACTGACAAAATAAAAACCTGGAAGAAAAGGAAATCATTTAAGACTTAGGTATGAATAATAGCAGCCATAATAATGCAAAAAAATGAATGCTAATCTGACTCAAGCTATGACTGTTCTGGGATGGTGGGATGATGGAAGACTCTCTTCCTTTGTTACCGGGAGTCAACAAGCAATTCTGAGGGATAAGTTTCATGGGGAAGCCTGAGCAGACTAGCCCCAGTACACATAAGAAGCAAGCAGCAGTGGCCACACGGCATTTGACAGGGATCAGCAGGGCTCTAATATGGAAATAATAAATGAATTTGCACAAGGCTTTTAAATAAAATAAGAATTTAATGAGAATCCTATTTCTATGCACATATTCTGTATATTAGATTTCATATTCCAAATCACATGCAAATTAACTTAATTGAGAATATGCAATGATGTGTAATAAAAATTCTTCACAATCACCAAAAATAAGTCATCTCTGCCCACATATTAGTAATAGTTTACGATTCTTTTCAACCATCCAATGTGCTTAATGATCAACAGGATCCTGAAGGAACCCAGCGAGCCATCCCGCTCATCTGAGGCAAGGGCATTTGTTTCACCTGCGACGACAACTTGTCCCCGCCAGGGTTCCCGGCCAGTGGCCGAGCACTTGGAACACCTGCACAGTTACCTTCCTCAGGACCCTGGGCTACTTCCAAAGCACCACGGCCTGTCCCAGCAGCAGCCTCAGCCCTGTGCTTCCAAACCTCAGAGAACAGTGAGTGTGGGGGCGGGGGCGGGGGAGTGTGGGGTGCTGTCTCCACAGCCCCACTTCACTTGCAGACCCCACCTGCCTCTTGCTTCCATTCAGGAGACTCTAGGACTGGCTGCCGTAGCTACTCTGCTCCAACTCACACTGTTCCTTACTTTGCAGTCACTGCCACTCCTCAGTGCCTGAGGTGGCACATCTCCAGGTCCCCGCTGATCTCCACATTGGTACTGCCCAGTTCTTCTTTACTGCTCCGACACACTAGCCTCCCTTCCAGGCCCTGGAGGGTGACTGGGAAGCCCCGTTTCATTGCCTGCTGCACGTCTCCCCACTGCTCCTCTCATGCACATGCCTCTACCCCACTGTCCTTCTCCCCACTTGTCGGTGACCTCACCTGTGCTGCTCATTTGTTGCCCTAACCCTCCTCTCGGGAATCCAGATTTCCTGTTGAGAAGCCTGCCAGGAAGCTCACCTTGGGTATTTGATGCCACATCTGCTTATACAGTGTCAAAGTCCACCTCTCACTAAGTGGGCACTGACACTCTTGCCCATCAGAAGCCGTGCCTGCTCTTCCTCCCAGCATAGCCTAAGTCTACAATGGCTACACCCCAGACATAGCTCTCATCCAGTGAGCTGCGGAGGCCCTAGTTAACACTTCCACTTCTGAATCTTCCTGTGGCAAGAATGATACTTTCTAAATGGAATCAAAATGCACCCCTCTCTGCTTTGCACTTTTGACAAGAACACAGCCTTGTGTAGGGCAGAAATCTTGCCCCACCAGCTCCCCTCAGGTTCTGTGCAGTCCTTCCTAGCACTAGGAACACTGCCTTGCTCTTGCTTTCCCCATTACGTATCTGCCCTTTCTCCCAGTACACCTTTCCTCTATTTCACATGCCCCTCCTCAAAGTTCAGCTGAGGTATTTCATCAGTGACATTCACAGCGCCTGAAAACCATCCCTGCATCCTCACAACCGAAGCAATGAACTTGATCCATCAGAGGGCTGGGATCCAACATTACCATCACTGCGAGATCTGGAGTCAGTCAGATCTGCTTCCCTGGAAAAGCAGCAGCTGGGGCCGTGGGGATTTCCCAGGGGTCCGTGGTCTTAGGACTGGGTTTGTCTTGGGCATCTCACCAGGTTCTCACTGTCATCTAGACACTGTGGCAGAGAGAAGGGAAGACTCCTGTCATGTAACATGCCCTGGGTGCTGTTCTCAGAAAAAGACCCAGGGCCCGGCCACACTTGAGGAAAGAGTCGCTCTGACTCACCTAGAGGAGAGATACTGGTGAGTTACAGCCAAGAGACACAGGCCACTAAGACTGAGTTTTTGTCTTTTGACAGAACATTTTTATTCCTCTCCCACACTGTACTTCACACTGATACCAACTACAGTTAACACGGGGGTCTACAGCTCAGAGAACTGACAGACACAAATCTCATTTCAGGAAGAAGTCCCAGGTAATCCAAAAGGCAACAGGGGGAACAAGCAAGAGCCCTACAATTAGGCACAACAAATCCCTTCTAGATTAACAGAGAATCTACCTCCCTCAGCTCCTGTCACCCAGTAAAGCGTGTCCCATACAAAAGCTGTCAGAATCAAAAGACAGCACTGTGTTGGGCTGTCAATTCCAAACCAAATTAATGAAAGAACATTGGATGGTATGAAGAGAGGGGGTGTTCTCATGTAGGTTCATTGCAGACCGCAGGGACCAGTCTTGCACTGAGGTCACTGTAGCCTTGTGTGGGAAGTACTTCTTCAAGGACAGCCTGCTAGCAGTTGCAGAACCTTGACTGTCGTCACTTTATTGATCCCTGTGGCCAAGGAGTATTGTTTCACAAGATCTTATGCAATCTTCACTTTACTTTTGAAAACGTCTCCTTACCTCGAGCTCTGTGCTATGCCAGAGTGTCCTAGGACACGGCTGTCTCCGCTGCAAGCCTCTGTTAGTCTCAAATACATGCCATTATTCTGTTACTCTGGTTAACCCAGCTTTCAACTAAAACTTTACACGGCATATTAAGAAGAAAAAGAAGGGGCTGGAGAGGTGGCTCGGCCGTTCAGCACACTTGCTGCTCTTGCAGAGGACCTGAGCTCAGTTCTTGGCACTCATGAAAGCGCACAGCCACATGCAGCTTCAGTTCCAGAGAAGAGGGCATCCGATGCCCTCCAGAGCAGACACTGTATGTAAGAGGTGCACAGATGTACATAAAATAAATCAATTATAAGAGATAAAATAAAAACAGATCTTTAAAAAGAAAAGGAGGGGGTGTGGAGACCAATCATCAGAAACAGATGCAGACACACACAGGGAATTTACACAGCTCAGGGCAGCACTGGCTGCTGCCACAGCAACACCGCGGAGAAGGGGTGTAAACAAAAGAAAGTTATTCCTCACAGTCCTGGAGGCTGAAGTCAGAGAGTCAGGTGCCAGCAGCGGGCTGCTCCCCAGGCCTCCTTAGCCAGCATCTTCCCCATGGCCTCATACGGCTGCCCCTCTGTCTATGGCTGTTCTCATAGAGATGTCAGACTGGATAGGTAAACTCATGAACTTAGTTATCTCTGAAAGACCATGTCTCCAAGTACAGTGACCTCCTCAGATCAGGCCTTCAGCCTGTGGGGCACAATTCAGACCATGGCGTATCCTAACAGAAAAGGTTGAAAGTGGGTGGGCTTAAACAGAGACAGACACTCAAAGAATGCATCGAATCTCACGTCACCTCCTTACTCACCTCACCAGCCGACTGGTCGCCATTCCCTAAACTTATAGGGCTCTTCTCCTCTCTGACAAAGGATCTAACAAATACAACTGAAGAAAGTTTCCTTTTGACTTGTGGTTTTGGAAAGCCCAGCCCACAGTTGCATGGCTTCCTATGCTTGGGCAGAGCATAGTGCTGATGGGAGCATGTGCTGGAAGGGCTTTTTAACCTCAGTGCATTGGGAGCAGAGCACAGGGAAAGAGGCCAGGGACAAGACACTCCCAAGGAATTACCTTTCAGACCGACTTCTGCTACTGAGGCCTCTCTACCCAAACTCCTGGACCCTCTTAACATCATACCTGCAGTAGCCAGGGGCCACGGGGCAATGATATTCAGGGTACACCACTTCTACAAAATGCCCTTCTCTCCTTGCATCAGGACAGCAGGGTATCGCTGTCTTGCCAATACTTAAATTATCCACTGTAAGTGCTTCTTGGCCATTAGAGACCCCTCTGTTGAGAATTCTCTGTTTAGTTCTGTACCCTGTTGTTTGTTAGTTTCTTTGTTTAATATTTATTTTATGTATATGAGCACACTGTAGCTGTCTTCAGACACCAGAAGAGGGCATCAGCTCTCATTACAGATGGTTGTGAGCCACCATGTGGCTGCTAGGAATTAAACTCAGGACCTCTGGAAGAGCAGTTGGTGATCTTAACCACTGAGCCCTCTTTCCAGGCCCTTGTACCCCATTTTTAAATTGGGTTACTTGGTTTGTAAGTGTTATTTCTTGAGTTCTTTATATATTTTGGATGTTAATCCTCTTTCAGATGTAGGGTTGGTGAAGATCTTTTCCCATTCTGTAGGCTGCCATTTTGTCCTATTGATGGTGCCCTTTACATTACAGAAGCTTTTCAGTTTCATGAAGTTCCATTTATTAATTGTTAATCTTAGTGCCTGAGCTATTGGTGTTCAGTTCAGGAAGTTATCTCCTGTGCCAGTGTGTTCAAGGCATTTCCCTACTTTCTCTTCTATTAGATTTATTATATCGAGTTTTATGTTGAAGTCTTTGATCCATTTGGACTTGAGTTTTGTGCAGGGTGATAAATATGAATCTATTTGCACTCTTCTACATGCAGACATCTAGATAGACCACCAGCATTTGTTGAAAAAGCTCTTTTTTCCATTGTGTGTTTTGGTTTGTCAAAAATCAAGTATCCATAGATATTTGAGCTTATTTCTGGCTCTTCAATTCTAATTTATTGATTAGCCTGTCTGTTTTTATCTGAATACCATGAGGTCTTTATTACTATTGTTCTAGAGTGCAGCTCTAGTGATAGCTCCAGAAGTTCTTTTATTGAATAGGATTGTTTTAGCTATCCTGGGTTTTTGTTTTTCCATATGAAGTTGATAATTGCTCTCTCAAGCTCTGTAAAGAGCGGGGTTGGAAACCTTATGGGAATTGCATTGATTCTGTAGATTGCTTTTGGTAAGATGGCCATTTTTACTATGTCTTCTGAGAGGTTTCGTCCAGCAGCTGATGGAAAGACAGATGCAGAGACCCACAGCCAAGCTCAGGGAATCTTGTGAAAGAGTGAGAGGTGAGGTAGAAGGATGGAAGGAGCCAGAGGGGTCAAGGACACCACAGGAAGACCTACAGAGTCACCTAACCTGGACCCATGGGGGCTCACAGAGCCTGAACCACCAACCTTTCAAGGAGCATGCAGGGGCTCAACCTAGCCTCCCCCCTCCCCACATTTGTAACTAGATGTGCAGCTTGGTCTTTATGTGAGTCCCCTAACAACTGGAGTGGGCTGGAGGGGCCTGCCTCTGACTGTTGCCTTCCTTTGGTTCCCTATCCCCTAGCTGGGCTGCCTTGTCTGGCCTCAGTAGAAGAGAATGCACTTCGTCCTGCTGTGACTTGATGTGCCAGGGCAGGCTGATCCCCATGGTACTTCTGAGGAGAAGGAAAAGGAGTAATGGGGGAAGGGTGTTGTGAGGGTACACCTTGGAGGAGAAGAAGGAGGAAGGCTGTGATCAGGATGTAAAGTGAATACATAATATAAATTAATGAAAATATTCACTGTATGTGCAAGACTCAGAATAAGGCTCATTTACTCTGTAAGTAAAAGGGCCCTTTTATGTGAATAAGGCTACTGCAATACAAATACAAAGAAACTGCAGGAGGAACAAAATAACTAGGTGTTGGATCTGGCACAGGACACCAAATGGCAGTGCTGCTGACAATGTCCTCAATGACACAGTCTGCCTCAGCTCAGGCTGGACTCTGACCAGGTCAACAGAAGGATCACTGTGGGCAAACAAAAGCCAAAACTCCCACATTCCTCAGAACACTTGTAAAGTTGCTTTCTGTTTGTTGGGAAAAGCCATCACTTCCCTTACCCACCCCTTACAGCCAGCTGCCTCTGGCAGGAGCATCTAGTTCCTGGTTAACTCAGACAGACAACCCTGTAACAGATTAAAGTCCCTTGGTACTTTCCAAGCTATTGTGGCCCACATCAGACCTCCCCTTGCTCTAACTCCCAGACTTCTGGCTTACATGCCTCCCCCACTGCTAGCTGTCTCCTTAAAACTAACAAGACTTCTCCCAGTGTTTTGGCTGTTCTACCCGCTACTTTGAGGCAGCCTGGAAGTTAGATTTCCCACTAAACCTTTCCTTCTACTTGTGTAGTGGTCTAGGTAGAGTGCTCGGCCTATTGGTGGTTCCACTGCACCCTCGCTGACACTGGGCATGCTAGAAAGAGCTTTGTGGACCCCTGGAAAGGATAAGACTGGAGTCATGAGATAAATGCAGCCAAAGTTACAGCCAATAGGGATAACCTCATGATGACACCGTAAGAGCTCAGTCACTGTGACAATAGTTGAAGGGAGACAGATCATGGAGGGAAACCAACATAGACCATGTAGGCAGAAGAGTAATACAGAACTCAGTCCCAGTGACAAAAACTTGGCACTAAGAGACAAGTGAGGCAATATGATGAAGGATCACCAAACAAAGGGGACATGCTACGACTGTCTCACACAGAGGGGACATGCCAGGACTGTCTCACACAGAGAGGACATGCCACGACTGTCTCACATGGAGGGGACATACCACGACTGTCTCAAATGGAGGGGACATGCCACGACTGTCTCACATGGAGGGGACATGCCACGACTGTCTCACATGGAGGGGACATGCTACAACTGTCTCACACAGAGGGGACATGCCACAACTGTCTCACATGAGGGGACATGCCACGACTGTCTCACATGGAGGGGACATGCCACGACTGTCTCACACGGAGGGGACATGCCACGACTGCCTCACACAGAGGGGACATGCCACAACTGGCTCACACAGAGGGGACATGCTATGACTGTCTCACACAGAGGGGACATACTACAACTGTCTCACACAGAGGGGACATGCTACGACTGCCTCACACAGAGGGGACATGCTACGACTGTCTCACACAGAGGGGACATGCTACAACTGCCTCACACAGAGGGGACATGCTACGAGTCCGACTGCCTCACACAGAGGAGACATGCTACGACTGCCTCACACAGAGGGGACATGCCACAACTGCCTCACACAGAGGGGACATGCCACGACTGTCTCAAACGGAGGGGACATGCCACGACTGTCTCACACGGAGGGGACATGCCACGACTGTCTCACACGGAGGGGACATGCCACGACTGTCTCACATGGAGGGGACATGCCACGACTGTCTCACACGGAGGGGACATGCTACGACTGTCTCACACAGAGGGGACATGCTATGACTGTCTCACACAGAGGGGACATGCTACGACTGTCTCACACAGAGGGGACATGCCACGACTGTCTCACACAGAGGGGACATGCTAGGACTGTCTCACACAGAGGGGACATGCTAGGACTGCCTCACACAGAGGGGACATGCCACGACTGTCTCACAATGATCTATAGGACCCCTGCCTTTAGAGGCCTTGCTCCCTCCCAGAACTCATGTGGGAATCTAAATGCCTTTCATGAGTTGTTAGTAGTGTTAAAGTGTAGATAATATATTAATTGCTTTTAGAGGTAAGGTCTTTGGGAATTAATTCAATCATTAGTGACTGGTAGCTTCATAAAAGTAGATAAAGACACACATAGGCCTGAGTTCTCTACTATAACAGGATGCAGCTCAGGGATTCCTTACTAGAACATGAACAGAGTTGTTAAGGAATTGAACTTCAAACCATGAACCAAAATAAGCATCTTTAAAATTTACAAATTAACCTGCCTTGGGTATTTCAGTGTAGTGACAGGTTAATACAATGGTTTTAAAGCAGCCACCATGAGAGTTCCTCAATGAACAAAGGTGTAAAGTCTTAAAAATAATCTCAGCAAATAAAGAGAAGGTATACTTAGTAACAAAGCTAGAACTGAAAATACAATAACTGAGACAAAGCTGTTACTAGAGAGACAATTAAAGGGAGAGGTGAAGAAAATCTGTGAGGGCCAGGGGAATGCCTCAGTGAGTAGAGTGTTGGTCAGGCAGGCCCAGCCATTCAGGTGTGACCTAGAACCCACATAAAAAAGCTGCCTGTGCTAGTTCACATCAGCATGGTAGCAATGTGTTCCTGTGCACAAAAGCACAGAAAAACAAAGAAATGGAAAAGACAGGAAAATGGAATGAAGCCGTGTGAGCTAGCAAGAGAAAGATGACATTAAAACCCCAAGGGAACTGGTAAGACACAATGTTCACAGCTCTGAAGAATAAGAGAGGAAAATGAGGAGGGCTGGAAACAGCTGGGAAACACTGACTGAGCATGTACCCGATTAAGCCAAAAACAGGGTGCCAAAACACCGAAACACACACTATGATCTAGAACATACCAAACCTTGGGAGTCTATGCTGAACATAAGAGAAGTGACTCCTAAGTAGTGGGCTTCTCAGAGGAAGTGATGCTGCACTTCCCACACATTGAACAAAAGAGAACTGTCAGTTTTAGAGACCTGTTTCCAAGGGAACAGTCTTTTAATATGAAGGGGAGCTCTAGTCATGCTCAAGTGAGGGAAATGACGAGATAACACAAAGAGTTGTGTAGGCACACTCCAGCAGCACGGGTCACAGCTCATGACCCAAGTGCCCATCGGACAATGAATGCATACATGCTGGACATCCATACTGTAAACATAAAGTGCTGACCCATGTTATAACAAGGATAAACTTTGAAAATGCCGATGGAAGGACATCATGGGAAATGGTAACACACTCTAATGAGGGCTAACAAGCAGTCAGTAAATTACACCAGGGATAACGGATAACTTCTGGACCCTGTAACTCTCTAACATGTGTAACATTAGTGTGACAGCTAATCTTGTTAGTCAGTTTGACTACATCTGAAATCAACTAAAACCCAACTTTCTAGGCATGCCTGTGAGGGGTTTTCTTGATCAGACTGAAGTGGGAAGAGCACCCTAAATCCAGGTCACACCTTTTACTGGCAGCCCACATAAAAGGACATGAACATTGAAGCTATTGCTTTTGTCTACTTGCCTCCATTCTTAATGGCAAGTTCATCTACCCTGTTGTTATAGCTGGTATTAAATCCAACTTCTTCAGGAGCCCAGTGTAAACTCAGCGGCTGTCCAGGTTCCCTCCCAGACTCCAGCACCAGATTGGGTCTGCAAAGACATCCAGTCTCGTGGATGGGAGAACTTCTAGATTCTTGGCCTTTCTTTCCATCATGAGGCAGTCATTGTTGGACTATCCAGACCACAGCTTGTAAGCTGACTTAGTAAAATACACATACACACACACACACACACACACACACACACACACACACACACACAGCCAGCTCTAGTGAGCCCTGACTAATACAACTAGTCTTGCAAGTTTTCTATAAATATGAGCAATGAAACAGGAATGAAGTGTTGGGTAGAAAAGGAATCTTGGACAAGAGAAAGGAAAGGTATGCTGTAATGAGAAGGGAAAGGCCAGCAAAGCTTTACTGGAGCCAGTGAGAGTTGGCATACATGAACACGGATTAGTAGCATATACAATGTGAACTCTGATGGCTAAGAACAGTTTTCTTGTGTTGTCTCACTGAAGCAAAATTAGAAATTACAGAAGATGACTAATTTCTGACACTCAATTCCATCCCATCAAGTTCCCTCATGCCCTTTCCTTTGGTCAGCCAACCTATAAGCAACTAAAGTTCTCCTCTGCTCTGTGGCTGAGTTTTAGCTGCTCTTGAGAACTGTGTAAATGAAGCTATGCTGTGTTAATTGATTTCTATAGTTATGAACACACTGCTGAGAACTTAACTTAGAAGAATCATTTACTTTGCACGCAGATTCAAAGGTTTCAGTCCATAACCCTTGGCTGTTGCCTCTGGGCTTCTGGTGAAGCAGAGCATCATAGTCCCAGAGCACATGGCAGCAGTTGCTCACTGCACAGCAGACAGAAAGCAGTGAAGAAAAATACCACTGCCAAGAACACACTCTCAGTGACCACTTCCTCCATCTGGATCCCACCCCCTGAAGTTTCTGGAATCTCCCAAAACAGGCTGCCACTGACCAGGCAGTTTTGGTTTTGGTTTTTTTTTTAAAGACTAAGCTCTTCAGAATGGCATTTCACATGTTATGATTTTGCCCTTGGTGCCCAAAAAAGTTAATGTCCACCACAACACAAAATAACTTCAGTCCATCTCTACGAACCACTGTGGTCTTAACAGTGCTAATGCTGTTCAGAAGGGTAAGCTCAACATCCTCTGGGACCCAAGGCAAACTCACATTACATTCCCATAATGCAATAGCACCGAATAAACATTCCTATTCCAGATGAGGAGGAAGACTGACTAGAAAGGAAGGAGTGAGCAAAGACTGAATTCAGGAAGGGAGATGTTAAGTCCTGCCGCTTCCATGTCTATCATCTAGAGCAAGTAACGATAGATGTGAGCCTCAGAAATCTTGGGGAGCCACGCCCCTATGGCCCTGTCACTCACAGCCTACATGGCTCACCTCATCACCTGCAGCTTTCCTTCACACCGGTTTCACTCCCTGGCATCTCTAACTTCTTCAAGTCTCCATTTCATGTTTGGCTTCACCCCATCCTCTATAAACCTCCTGTGAGGATCTCACCTGTGCTACATATTACCTGGTCTCCCAGGTTTTCCTGCGAATCCAGTGATACCTCCATGAGCCCATAACTCTTGCATTCTTCATGTCTGAAAGGCCGGCATCAGGTGGATGACTGGCTCAAGCAGTGACCCACAGCTGTAGCAGCCTCTGAGAACCTGCAGAGCTGAGGGGACCCTGCCCTTGGTGATGAGACCCCAGTAGGGTGACCCAGAGGCACTGTCTTCTGGGAAGACAGTCTCAAACGAATTCGCTCTTTAATGCCTTTGAGCCTGCCACAGCTTGGATGAAGCCAACTCCTGAGATGCCCTGTCACATCATTCCTATTGTCCTTGTGAAATGGAACTTTCTGGACAGCGATAATCCCTGTAACACTCTTTACTTTGGTCCCAACTTTAAATTTGCTTCTCTAGTTAAATGCTTTTCAAGTCCTCCCAGTCTCACCTTTACTCCTAGCTCTCGTTGTTCATCTCACTAAGAGCAGCAGGCAGAGCCCTTGCCACAACCTGGCACCTGTAAACTTCACTTACCCTAAGTCTTAGGGCATGGGCAGAGCACAGAGAAGTCCCATACCCCAGGGAGCATAAATGGTCTTGGGTCCAATCCCAAGCACAGTCTCCATTCCTGTTGGAAGCCTCGGAGCACAGGGCTCTGCAGCTCAGCATCCCGGTGGATGTGCTGGAGCTCTGCTGTGGTGCCTCCTCTCTAAAAGCCCTTCTCCCCCTTGCCCACCAGCTCCGAAGGCTCAGAAGTGTAAGTCAGGTTTACCAAAGCCAAGTTTCTGCCTCCAGAATCAACTTTCACTTTTCTGTAGCTGTGAACAAAATGCTTAGAAGAACCAGTTACATGAGGGACTTCTGCTCACGATGTCAGCCCATTGCTCATAGCTGATTCACAAGTGCAGTGAGGCAGGGTGACCACATGGTTCCCAGGGCCCTGAATTTAGGGGCGATGGGGTTGTACAAAACAAGACATAGTCCCTAGGAAGCCAGCCCGAGAGATCCCTCCTCCATTTACACCCTACCTCCTAAAGTTTCCAGAACTTCCCAAAATAGTGTGACCCGCTGGAAACCAAGCCTTTAATACATGAGCCTCAGGGGGAAATACTTTATGTCCCTATGGTAACACTCAGAGATTACAAAACAAAACAGGAGATTTTATTACAAAAGCCCAAACAATCAATGAATGAAGTAACTTGTGCTTGTGTTTTCCCTCTGGTTCCTCAATGTGTGTCATCCCCCCTCCCCTGTATTTAAGGGGCTATTTTCTCCATAGTCCTTGGGAAAACTGCACCTCTGAATCTCAATGCACCTCCTCCTCAGAGGGGACAAGCTCCCTGCTGGTACTTCCATGTCTGAATCATGTGGGCCTGAGGGCAGAACATGAGGTGGAGCACACGGGCCAGCCATCTAGAACAGGTGTAACAGAGGGCACCGGCAACTGTGACTCAATGCTAAGACTCCATCCAGATGGACATCAGGTTCTCAGCTTCTTGCACACATGTCTCCACAGCAGTGAGGACTCGAACCAATGGTGTCTACCACAGTGGCATAACCGTGTGATAAGGATGGCATTGTCTTAGTCACCACTGTCACCACCAGCAACATCGGGAAGGCCACGTCAGTTAGAAGAACCTCCTCTGCCATGCCCTCACTGCAGTGATGCTCTGCCCAAGCACACAAAGCCACAAAAAAAAAAACCCAAAAAAAAACAAAAAAAAAAACAAAGGAAATCTTCCTCCATCTCTCCCAGATGGCCCTCACATGCCAATGGGAATGTGCTAGTCTAGAGAGAAGGAACAGAGGACTGCGGCTGAGGCGGGAGGATGGCTTAGTGGTTAGGAGCACTTGATGCTCTTGCATCAACCACACCAGGTAGTTCAAAAACAGCCTGAAACTTCAGCTCTAAAGGTGAGCACTATGTTAAAAGAAAACCCATGTTCACAACCCAACCAGAACTAATCAACAAGACAATGGACAGCAAGCACCGGAGAAAGTGGACGACAGGGGCCCTTCTTCATTGTTGGGAATATAGACTGATATTGCCATTATAGAAATCAGTGTGGAAGTCCCCTCACCAAAAAAAAAAAAAAAAAAAAAATTTCCATACAACCTGGCCCCACCACCCCACCACTCCTGGCTTGCATAGACATTTTGTTGCTACTCTATTCGCAATAGAAAACAAATGGATGAGCTACACGTCTAACAGGGGATGAATGGACAATGAAAACGTGGTGCATGTGAGGCCAGCAAGATGACCCAGTGAGTGAAAGTACTTCCCTCAAGACCTGAAGACCTGAGTCCGATCCCTGGGATGCACAGAATGAAAGGAGAGAACCAACTCACGGGCATTGTCCTCGGCTTCACATATACACATGCCTACCCGTGTACATGCACATGTGTGTATGGATAAACAAACAAACAAACAAACATTTTTAAATAAAAATCTAAAGTATGGTATACATATATGATAGAATTTTATTTAGCCATTAAGAAAATGAAAACTCAGGAAAATGCTTGTGGAGAACAACTTGTATTCAAACTGTAACAAAGCCTTATCTCAGCTGAGAACTCATAAGAAAAGTCATACTGGGGCTGGAGAGATGGCTCAGTGGTTAAGAGCACCATCTGCTCTCCCAGAGGTCCTGAGTTCAATTCCCAGCAACCACATGGTGGCTCAGAACCATCCCATACCCTCTTCTGATGTGTCTGGAGACAGTGACAGTGTACCCACATACATAAAATAAATAAATGAGAGAGAGAGAGAGAGAGAGAGAGAGAGAGAGAGAGAGAGAGAGAGAGTAAAGCATAAAAGAGATTTTCTTTTTAGAGGTTCTTGTAGCAGCCTGACCAGAAGCTCTTTCCGTGTAACAGTGATTCCCAAGTATCCCAATACATCTTCTGGAACCAGCGCTTTTCTGCCTCCCTGCCCTAAACCCAGCTATGGATGCTGCCTTCCTGGGAACAGCTAGCAGATGTCTTCGGCTTAAATGAACTAACCTGAACTCATAGCTCTCTGCATGGTTTGTTCCTTGCTCTACTCAGACACCAAGAGAAGTAGCCTCACATGCCATCTCTAGCCCACTCCACTTCATCTCTCACTGTACCACAAACATTTTCTGTGTGCCGACTGTCAAATCTCCCTACCTGGTTATGCGTTCCTTACGGAAAAGCTGAGCTTTGCTCACTTGGATTACTGCAGTGCCTCGGACTCCCAGCTCTCTCACAAAGCCAGCAAGTTACAAGGCAGCAGCACAGGCACCAGAAAATGGCAGATCAGCAACACAACAGTGCCATCCCCAAGATACCCAGAGTAAGGCATGTGCGAAGGCTTCAAGGACTGAGGCGGTCTGGAAAGACAGCACAGCACATCACCCAGACACTTAGGAGACATGCCGGTAGGAGCAGATCACCAGCCAATTCATATTTTTAGTGTTTTCTTTCCCAAACCCAAAACAACACTATTCCTCACACTTTAGAATAAATTAAAAACATCTTATGATGGAATGCAGCCCCCTGACTTACTCCACAAGCAGTGCTGTCTGCTTCTAAATCGCACTCTAGCAACAGATTCCTCACTTCCCGCTCACAAAATCTGCACTTTCCAAGTGATACTGCAGTTAGCAGATCATAGGGAAGGCAGTGGAAGAGGCGCTGCTTAGCCAGCTAGGCAAAGGGACAAGGCTGTTCTTCCAGACACACTGTTGTGGCAGGTGTCTCTACTCTGCCGCAGTACAGAGCCTGAGCCCCACTCCGATACGTGCAAGACACATTCAAGTGGGCAGAAATGCCATGAGCAGAGCCCTCAGAACAGTGTGCCATCTATTAGAGTGAGGCAGCATGTAATTTCCACATTTCCCATTAGAGGTAGGTTTCACGAATGAATTCAGCCTGGCATAGAGAAACACATAAGCCCGGGCAGAGGAACGAGGTCCAAGAACGGAGCCTCCTGGGTGGGCAAGGCAGGAGAGGCGGTGTCTGTGTTCTCTGAATCAGCTTCCTAGGAGGAAACGGGAGAAGGTTCTCCTAGAATTTCACCCAGCTGGATGGGTCATGCCGGGAAGAGAGTGTCAATACCAGCAAGTGTGCCTTGGGCACACTTCTGGACCCTGTGCTCCTGTCCCTGGACTCTGTAGAGAAGGCATCTGATCACTACCAGGCAAGCAGTAGCTGCCTGCTTCTGGACAGTGGATGCAACTGGGAAGGGCTGCTGCGAGCTCCTGCTGCTTGGACTCCCTGACACGATGGACTCCTTCAACTGCAGGCAGAATGAGCCTTCTGCCCTTATGTTGCTCTTGTCAGAGTACTGCATCACAGCAACAGGAATGAAACTAAGACAGATGATAACATCAGTAGGATAGAAGTCTGCAAGCTTCTTGCTATTGATATGGGTGTAGCAGCATCAGAAGGTAGCTAGTATACATTAAACAGACCGATTTTATTACCTAAGCTGCCACCAGGAGAAAAAAAAGTTAAAGCTGATAAGGCAATAATGGAGAGACAAAAAATTACTACTTGTGATGGTCTTAATATGTTTGGCCCATGGGAAGTGGTACTGTTAGGAGGTGAGGCCTTGTTACATGAAGTATGTCAATTGGGGGGGGGGGGCTTGGAGTCGCTCGTGCTCAAGCCCAGTGTGGAAGACAGCTTCCTCCTAGCTGTCTGCAGAGGAGAATCTCCTACTTCCTTAGGATTAAGATGTAGAGCTCTCGGCTCCTTCTCCAGCACCACATCGGCCTGCACACGGCCATGCTTCCTGCCACAGTGATAATGGACTGAACCTGTAAGTCTGTCCCAATGAAATGTTGTTCTTTATAAGAGTTGCCTTGGTCATTGTGTCTCTGCACAGCAATAAAACCTTAACTAAAGCACTACTATTGAAAACTACTAAATTAAACCAGAAGAGAACAGGAATTTAATGGAGTAAGGAAAAAAAGACAGGAAAGGCAGAAAATAAGTCAGGCCTATTGATACAAGCCTATATTTCAGATATTTAGAAAGCTGAGACAGGAAGACCACAAGTTCAAGGCCAGCCTAGACAACTTAGTGAGACCCTGATTCAAAATTTTAAACGTTTTAAGGATGTGAGGATATACAGTGAGTGGCACGGTGCTTGCCTAACACAAATAGGCCCTGGGTCAATTCCCAGGACAAAATAAATATTGAAGTCCTAACTACAAAACGAGGGACACTTTCAACAGAGACACAGTGTGGTGAGTCAAATGAGAATGGCTCTATAGGCTGATGTATTTAAATATTTAGTCATCAGTTGGTGGGACTTCGGGAGAAAGATTAGAAGATGTGGCCTTTTTAAAGTAGGTGTGTCATAGCTTTGAGGTTTCAAAAGCCTACCCAATTCTCACCTCTCTGTCTCCCCATGTCTTCCCCATGCCTCTCATCCTTGCTCTTAGCTACTGTGCCAGGGCCTGCCTGCCTGCCTGCCTGCTGCTTCCATGCTCCCTGCCTGATGATCATGGGCTCTAAGACTGTGATCCCCAAATCAAATGCTTCTTTTTTAAGATGCTGTAGTCATGGGGGGTTGCCGTGGCAATAGAAAAGTAACTAAGAAGCATGGATTTCTGGAAGTACAGAGATGGAAAGCAAGCATGATGTCCAGCGATAAGCCCAACATCAAAGCAGTCTTCAGAGCAAGAGTTACCATTAGGGGCATTCACAAATGTCACAAGGTCAGCTCATCAAAGGGACACAACAATAGGAAGGGGCTATCACTGACCATCAGAAACAAAGGGCAGAGCAGGACAGAAATAATGGTCCAATGACTTCAACACTCCTCTCTCAGTCATCCACTGGGCAAGTGGAGAGAAAACGAGCCAAGACATACACAAATCCTACAACCATCACCTAACAAGAAAGCATTAACATTTACAAACCCCCACCCAGCGGCAGCAGAGGGTACACACCCTCTCCTTTGAGTGTGCTGGGGACAGTTATAGAATGGGCCATACGCTGAACTATACAACAAGTCTGGACAAATTCAGGACTAGAATCATCTGTAGAATGTTCTCTGGCAAGTTTTCCTTACATTAGAAATCAGTAACAGAAAGCTAGCAGGAAACCCTCCAAGCATTTGGAGATTAAAGATGCCAATCTAAATTACAGTATATGCCCAAAAAGTCAAAAACAAATAAATGGTGCCCTAATTCTACTAAAGCTAAGAAATATACTTATTTCTAATATCTGCTGTGGAATGCTAATGTAGCACATTATGCTAAACGCATTCATATATGCTGATTAGTCAGGTATAGTAAATTATTCACAGCTTGATTGCACATCAGGGCCCCTCCAAGGCTGCCTAGATACAAATGGTGACCTAAGAAAACCACAAAGGCTCACAGGCCACAGGCTTCTTGTGTTCAAAACACGCTTTGAGTGCTCTCCTTCCGACTCCTGGACAGATGGACGGATGGATGGACGGACGGCTCTACCCTGTGGCTGATGGCTAGGTGGAGTGCATGGTGGAGCTGTGGCTCCTGGGTACTGACGGGTTCCACTGGAGCAGAAGGCTCCTACAAGAATCTGTGAGTGGTGCTGCCTTAACAACATGGAGCCTGGACAATGTGCATGAGAAGAGGCCCCAGGAAGTAAGTAAGACGCAGACTCAGAGCCCACCCAGGCGATCTGGATGGAACCTCCAAAGACTACGAAATCCGCCTGTTGGGTAGCAATGGTGGAACCCTGACATGGGGACACAGCTGAGAAGCCAGGAACACAGAAAGACAGATTGGGGAGGAGGCACTGTGCGTGGGAAGGCTGAAGGAAGGGAATCGAGGGCCCTATGGTAGGGTGTGCTGAGGACAACAGCCATACTTTCTGAGTTCCTCTGCCTCTAACACCACATGCTTTCATTTCAGAGCAACCTTGAGTTGATGGGTGGTCTGATTCCCTCAGGACCAAGGAGATATTCCAGATGGAGGCGGTAGTCTAGCTGCCAGCAACTTTGAAACTCACAAAGGTCAAGGATGCTTCTTAGCTCCTCGCTCTACAGACCATTTCTGGCAGTGAACAGGACTCCAGACAGCATCTCCTACTGAGATTGCTAAGAGAGACAGGGAAGAGGCATCTCAATGGCCCAGCAGGCAGGCCTGGAGACCTGGTAACTGTGAGAGAGGCAGAAGGAGAGCCTATTCCTACGTTGTCCTGACTTCCACATGGACTGTGGCACTCACCTTATACCACCCCCACCACACACATACATACATCATACACACACACACACACACACACTTTAAAAGAAAGACAGCAGGGCGGGGTGGTATAGGGAACTTTTGGGATAGTATTTGTAATGTAAATAAAGAAAATTTTAAAAATTAATGAAAGTTGCATAGTATATAGCAGCATTCACACACACACACACACACACACACACACACACATATACACACACACACACACACATTTACTATAGCAGCACATGTTAGCAACTTGAAGGAGGGGGGAAACTATAGAAACAAATTCATTCTTTGACCTGCACCATATAAATTAGGAGCAAACTTCAGGACCATAAGGGGGTGGGTGCTTGACTATTTCAAGAATAAATGACAAGCCCCCAGTGGTCTCAAATGATCATTCTATTCTCATATTATAGATTTTAATCTTAAGAAATATAACATACTGCATTGCTCTGCTAAGAACTGACATGGAATTTGGAAACAGATCAATAAGGGTATGGGCAATTTCTCTTCAAAAGTATTATGAGGCTTTCCAGAAATTTGTGAATTTATGCTTCATCATCTGTAAACCACAAGTTGTAATAGTGTCATTTTGCAAGTGCATCATGAAATGCATATTGGAAGATGCAATAAAAACACACTCATACCCCTCAAAAAAAAAAGAAAGAAAGACAGACAGACAGACTGCTATCAGCTCTAAATTCATGAACTTTCTTGCTGTGGTCCACTGTCTGTCATGAGCAGTGTGAGGGAGGTGGGATTTCTCTGGTTCACTGTCTGTGGGGACAGAGCTCACCACAGGGAAGAGGAGGCTAATGGGTACATCCTTTCCAAGCTTAGATGACAAGAAAGGTGGATACTGGTACTGGACTCCATCTCCCCTTTTACTCGGTCAGAGACCCAGCCCATAGGAATGATGCTGCCCACATTTAGTCCAATTCCCTCTGAGTCTCAGTCTAAAAATTCCCTCAGAATCATGCCCACAGTTTTTTTGTCTCCTAGATCATTCTAGAACCTGTCAAGTTGATAGTATTAATCATCACAGGGTATCAGATCCCCTGGAACTTGACTTACTGATAGTTATTAGCCACTATATGAATGCTGGGAATGGCAGGTGGGTCCTCTGAAAGAGCAGTCAGGGCTCCTAATTTCCGAATCAATTCTCCAGCCCAGCAAGTATTTTTTCTACCTCATTCCCTTTCTTTTCTCCTTTGTGGGTATGTATTATAATATCCCATGTCTCGTTTTGATCAATTCTTTAGACTGGATACTCTACCGATTAATTTTAAATGTGCTAATTCTTTCTACTCCTGCTGTTGGATCTACCTGGAAACATCCAGTTTTTAAAAAATATTTTATTGATTCTTTGTGAATTTTACACCATGCACCCCAATCCCACTCATCTCTCCATCCCTTCACATTTTCCTTGCAACCTCCTTTACAAAATAAAATAAATCTTATCTTGGAAGCTATACTGTGTCACGGTGTGTCCCACAGTTTACTCTTCTGTCCACACCTCTTTACTTGCAAATGTTCATTGCAATGAGTGTCCGGTTTGAGGCCTCTGGCTTCCACTATGGCATCAATACTGGATCCTCATCTGGATGCCTCTCAGATACGATGTTGCTGCCCTGTGCCATAGAGATCATGTAACTCTAGATTCATAGGACCAACATGAGCAGTTCGTAATTGAGGCAGATGTTAGGCTGGGCTAAGTCAAAGCCTGGGTGCAAGCTGAGTTGGTCAGTCTACCAGCTATTCCATACCTATACTACTGGGGGAAGCTTTCCAGTATTGCCAGAGCTACCTCACCCAATGCTGCAGCTGGCAAAGGGCAGGGCCAGCTCTCCAGCTCTCATGCCCTCAGGGTTGGCCCCATACCACCAAGGCCAGCACTACTGCTAACCAGGCGAGGTACAGTACCTGCTCTCCTGAGTGCTGCAGCAAGTGAGGGACAGTTCTCCCACTCTCATGACCCGAGGCCGGCGCTCCTTCCTGACACAGGCAACTAGGGGTTGGAGAAGAGGTTATCTCTCCCTCACCCATGCCACCATATGGTAGACAAGGTGTGGGGCCAGCCTCCCACACTCACACTCCTGACACTAGGCCCAGCTCCCCAGCTCCCCAGCCATGATGCAGGGCCTACTCTCCCAAGTGCTGCAGCAGGCAAGGAGTGGGGCTAGCTCTCCTGAGTGCCTCAGTCTGTGAGGGACAGGGCTGAGTCTGCCTAGGCCTTTGACATCAACATGGTTCCAGCTGGTGGCCCAGACTGGGGATATCCGCATGACCTTTGGTGGTGATAAGAGCCACAGACATGGCCACAGACCCAGACATGGCTCTCAGTGACAGTGTAGGCCAGGACTTCAGATGGCAGGGCAGGCTACTCCCATCAGGCTGTCCCTCTCCACCCTCACATCTCCAATTCACCTTTGCTCATGGTGCTCAATCTGTCCACTTCTCTCTCCACAACAGACTGGCACATTTTAGTGGCTCCTGCTGCGGTGGGCCACCCAGCGGGCAGGCCTCTGGGTGTCTTCTGCCCACCTGCCCAACTGTTCCCTTTTGCTTTTACTTTTTCCACTGTGTTTCTTTCAACTTGTTTCAACTTCTCCAGTTCTTTTTCAAAATTCTTACTATATTCATTTGTTCATTGGAAGGGCACATGACACGATGAGACGAGAGAACAACTTGCAAGGACATGTGGGTCCTCAAGCTTGGTGACAAGTACCTTTGCCCAATGAACCATCTCACTGCCCCCCAATAAGTTCTTATGATACAAGTTTGGTTAACTCATTTTTCACTTTCTTCTTTTTTGATATAAGCACTTAAACCTTCTACTAAATACTAATTTAAATAACTCTCACTGAACTGGCAGGGTAAAGGTGCTTGCAGCACAGACCGGAAAACCTGAGCTCCATCCCCAGTGGAAGGAAAAAACTGATTCCTGAGGGTTGTTCTCTGACATGTCACTGTGTGCATGTACCTGTGTGTCTGTGTGCACATATGGGGGTGGGGAAGGGAGGTTGAGAGAGATTTAAATTAGCTCATCCATTTTGATGTAACACTCTTACATCTGGCTGCTATTATGGCTGCCTCTCTCACTTGTGTCTGCATGAGGCATTTTACTGACTTCCAGCTTCATTCTGCTCTACACTAGGAAGACACTCCATATGACTCTGGCTGTCTAACATCTGTGGCACTTCCCCTGATGTACAGTCAATAACCTTGCCAATTCTAATTGGAGACCAACGTGTTCAGGAAACACACAGACATTCTCTAGCTGGACACAGTGTTCTGTGTATTCAGCAGGCAAATTATTCCCATCCCTGCTGAGTTTGGTGATACTGATCTGTCAATCAGTGCCCGTGGAGTGCTGAAAGCCCCCCATCACTGAGTCATTTCTGACACTTTGCAGTTTTTCTTGAGACTATGACTATCATTCAAGCATAACACTTGCCACTGTCTCTGATCACTGTCCTGTGTGCCTCATACCTCCCGTCCAAGACCACACATACCCCAAAGCACATCCCTGAGCACTGTCCATTGCTTCCAATGGCCTCTGGCCACCAGGCTGAAGGTTGTTTTGTTTTGTCTAAAATGTTCTTGAAAGATATTTGGTAGGTGCTATGATCTGAATCCCTTGCAGGCTTATGAGTTCCCAGATAGTGGCTTTTGTAGGACAAGGGGAGGGGCAGCAAGAATTTTAAGAGTTAGGGCCTAGCTGGAGCAAGTTGATCACTGTGAGCATGTCTTCGACAGACACGTCCAAACCCTGGTCCCTTCTTCTCCCTGCTTCCTGTCTGGCATTATGGGAGCTAATATGTCATCCCTCCCTGTCAGGAAGAACTAAAAAGTCTGAAACTGCGAGCTTGAGAAGTCCCCCTTCGCTTTAGGTCATTTACATCAGGCATTCTGTGATAACAAGAAAGGTAACTAACACGAGAGGGAGACCCGAGTATAGAGATCAAAGCTGGCAGTTAGCTTTTCTCCTAGTAAGAAATCACATTATTGTTCTGAGGGACAACTACCATCCCATGATATTTCTTTTAAGGCTTTTACCTTTTATCCACCTGCTTCAAGGGTTAATGGGTGGTTTACTTTTTAAATAATTGTTTATTTTTATTTTGTGCATGTATGTGTGTATGCATGTGAGTGTGTGTGTGTGTGTGTGTGTGTGTACATGTGTGTGGTGCATACAGAAGTCAGAAGAGGATATTGGAGATTGTAAGAGTCAGAGGACTGGAAAGTTTGGTACAAGGTTGTGTCTCATAGGAGTGTCAGAAACTACACCTATAAAGTCTCACCAACATGACTGCTTAAACATGAGCTGAACAAGGAACAGACATGATAGAAATGCCAAGTGGCTAGGGGAAACCCAAGAAGCTTCAACACCACAAAGCAACTACCTGCCAGCAACGAAGGAATGATAGGACTAGAGAAAATAGTCTTCCACAGGAAGAATGGGCCAACTGGTCAAAAACCAAATGGTCAGTCCTAAAAACAAGTTAACAATGTATAGACTGAGCAGACTGTACTTATGTGTTTAGGAATATATACGCACATATAAATGTACATAACAACAATTAATTTTTTTTAAAAGAGGCCTTGAATTTGAAAGAGAATGGGAGGGATAAATGGGAAGGATTAAGATGAAAGAAAGGGAGGGAGGAAATTATGTAATTTTATTATCATCTCAAATAAACTATTTTTTTAATCCTGGAAGGGTATTTTAAGAATTCATTAAGGACTTAACTGAAGTAAGAAGCTCTTCTGGAAACTTTTTTTTTTCTCAATTGTTCTCCAGAGAAAAGCAGCCAAAAGATGCAAGGATGGATAAGTGGCTGGATTAGCAAGTGAAAAGCGAAAGTTAACAAAATTAACTCTAAAGAATGGTACCCACAGTAATGAAGACTGCTCAGTACCAAATCACAGTCAGCAAAGGAGACCCAGGAGAAACGACACTCGGCTCAGAGTCAGAAGTCATTAGACTCACAGCCTAGCACAAGCATTTCTAGTGAGGCAGGAAAGCAGCCTTTGTGACCTTCTCAGGCCTCCATCTGACTGCACAGAGCTCACTGCACCAGTCCATCTACTAACTGCAAAGTTAATGTCATCTCCAAACATCCTCCCAAGTGTGTGAGAATGTCTAACAACTGTGTGGACACAGTGGCACAGTCAAGGTGACATACAGAGTAACAGCACAGGGCTCAGCCAGGGAGACGGAAGCAAGCCTCCAGCTCATCCGGAAGTCAGCCTGGCTTTTCCTCACTCCACTCACAGGTCACAGAAATACATGTCCCTGATGATCAGAGGTGGGGACATCTCCACTAAGTACTTTCGGGAGATCTTTATTAGGTTAGTACTGAGGTTCAAACTCAGGCTTTATCCCCTGTCCTCTAAGCCCTGGGCCACAAGATCTGAAGGTCAAGTGTGATAAAGAAGTTCAGTTACACTGACACTTACACCTCTAATCCCAGCACACAGTAAACTGAAGCAGATCACAAGCTGAAAGCAAAACTAGACTGCAAAACAAGCAGTTCTCAGCTAATCTCTGTCCTGTTTGAGCTTTATTCTGTAAGTACAATTCTAGTTCAAAGAAGCAATTTGGGGGGCTGGAGAGAAGGCTTAGTGATTAAGAGCACTGACTGCTCTTCTGAAGGTCCTGAGTTCAATTCCCAGCAACCACATGGTGGCTCACAACCATCTGTAATGGGCTCTGACGCCCTCTTCTGATGTGTCTGAAGACAGCTACAGTGTACTTACATATAATAAATAAATTTTTTAAAAAAGCATTTTTGACAAAATTTTTCTCTCTCAGCTCTTGGTTCAAGGAAGAAAGCTGATCAGTGCTCTGTTCCCTCCTACTCCTGGCTCCCAACTCAAGGCCTGGAAGATGGCCACAAGACCTGCAGGGATGAGATGATGGTGGCTCAGAACAGGGAGGACGCGGCAGCTGCTATGCTAGGTATGTTTGAAAGCACAGTCAGCAGTCCTCCAAACAGACTAGACCTTGGTGTGACAGATAAAAAGAAATCAAGAGTTGCTGGGGGAGGGGGTTAAACAGGCTGATAAGCTGAGAAGGAAAGTTGATTCACTGAGACTGGGCAGACTGTGGTTAGGGCTGGTGTGGAAAAGACTGGGAGTTTGGTGTAAACACTGGATGTGAATGTCTATTCAGTGTGCCTGTGGATTCATCAAACAGAGCTGGCTCTGAGTCTAGAGCTCTGGAGGAAGTCTGAGCTGAAGACACAGGTCTGTAAAACTTGCATGCTTCAGATCACTCAAGAAGCCAAGTAGCTGTAAGATGGGTGTGAATGCCATGCGCACATCGGCAGTATATCCAGGGAATGCAGCACCACGGCCACAGTGGGATTCTAACACTAGTCTGCATTAGCGGTTGCATAACATGTGGTCACCACCCCAATACACATTGTCCTCATCAGCTATTTGCTAGAGTTCTGTGCCAGTTCTGCGGCTTAAGAGGAATGTGAAGAATCTGAACCCAGCCTGGGAAAAAGGCAGCCATGTAGATGAACAAATGAAAGAAAATGAAATCCAGCACAGTTTAGAAGGAATGAGATGAGCTTATCAGAGATAGGCACAGCAACCAGTGGTTCTGGTCTCTGAAGCACAGGGTAGGAAAACTCAGAAGCAACTGCTTAGGTCAAGCAAAGAAAAAGGAAACAAGCTTCCCTTGAAGCACAAGATCCTTAGGTCAGAAATAAGAAAGAGAACTGACACCTACTGTATTAGGTATAAGACCCTGAGGTGGAGTCCCACTGTACAGATCAGAGAAGTGAATTCGACAGATTAGATCGTTTTACCAGTAAGAACGCTTCAATTCCCACCTCCGCGTAATAAGCCTAAGGCCGTGCTCTTTAAAGACATCAAGCTCCAAGACAGGGGTTATGTGATAAAGCAGAAACTGAGAGGCAGCAAGCTCCTGGCTTCAGAGCTTTCCAACAGTACTAGAGATTTCTGAGCAAAACTGAATACATCTCACAAAGTGGATCCCCTACTGACAGAAGAGCACAGGCAGCCAGTTTTGAAATTCTTTCCTGTCCTGAGGTCAGAAGGTCGGGTCCTGAGAGCAGCAAGCACAAGCATCACAGCTCCCCAGGCAGCCACCACGCTCCTGTTTCCCCACTTCATGATGAAACACATTCTCAGCTTTCTAAACTTCAGGGCAGGGCTAGGGAAGCAGCTCAGGAGCAGACTTGCTGAGCAAGCCTGGAACCCTAGGTGCAGCAGCAGCAGCAGCAGCAGCACCACCACCACCACCACCACCAAACCTTAAAACACATTAAATTCTAAAACATTAAAATCAGAGCAACATAAAGCAGAGCGTACATAACTCAGTGGTTAAGTGTCTAGCACTTGAGTCTAGCATGTTTTGTTTGACTGTAGAAGGAATGAGTTTAAAGTTATCAAGTGAAATAAGCTTGCAACAGATCTCAAGGTTTAGGCTGTACTTGTTAAGTTCAAAGAACCAAAAACTGTCTTTAAGGACAAGAAATCCTGAAAAGTCCAACAGCCCCAGAGCAAAGTAGTACTTTAAGATACCTTAGAAAGCTGGTGTATGGTGTTGAACACCTTTAATCCCAGTACTGGGAAGGCAGAGGCAGGCAGATTTCTGCGAGTTTAAGGCAAGCCTAGCCTACAAAGTGAGTTCCAGGACAGCCAAGGCTAAGTTACACAAAGAAACTTTGTCTTGCACATGTGCGCACGCGCATGCACACACATATACACATGGAAAAGATACCTTAGAAACCACTCCATTGAGTCTGTGACACAAAATCAAGGCAAGAGTCTACCCACATCAGAGCACACCCAACAGAGCAGTATAAACTTACTTGAAGCACTGAGGTTCTTGCGCACCCCATGAACACTTCTGGACTAGCACAGCTAGGGTCTCTGAGAAAGCTTAGCATAGATTCATCCTTCATAAGCAAGCAAATGCCTCACAAAGGCTGCTAGGCTCACTTGTACAGGCTGGATTCAACAAAGCCAGGCATGCTGTTTAAAAGCAAGTCTGGAAAACTAAGCAAAGCCAATTCTAACGGTGTGTGGCTCTGACCAGTGCCTGCAGAGCAGTTTTCGTGGTGGACAGGGTCATACAACAGGCAATCAGGATTCAAACCCAGCTCCACTGGCACACAGCTGCTAATGCCCAGCAAGCCACTTGGTCTTCTCATCTGAGAGCAGGCAGGAATGCCTTTCCTCACAGGAAACTGACAACAATAAACATAGTGCATCTGTGGTCATGTAGAGCAGCAGAGCTGATTGTCTTCTCCCTAACCATCTCCTCCAGGCTATTATTGAGGACCTGCACACCAACACAAAGTCCAGAAATCACCTGATTCTGTGATGCATCTTCAAGAGGAAAAAAAAAAAGCTGTTTAGTTGAGTATCTAGTCCTGGGGCACGTGGTTTTCTTTAAAGCCCACTCAACCAGCTCTTAAGGTGTGGAAGGCTTAGAATTTCACCCTACTAGTAGGTTGTCAAGCTACATGCTACATTTTAAAGGATGCTAACAGAAAATACACTCCTATCTGAGACCAAACTTCTTACTCATAAGTACAGCCAGAGTATCCATGTTTGTGCTGGTTCAAGACTCCATGCCACAGATTATGCACATGATATAAACTGCATCTCAGCACAGGGAACCCAAGCTCAGAGAAGCCACATCTCTTACGTGGGTAGTAGTGTGCCTGACTTGTGCCCTTCATTCCAAACACTTTCTGTTCTAGACGGAGGGAATAGATCTGTGCCCACTGCAAGGGTGTTCACTCTATACATCCTTCAAAAGGTGTCCAGAAGCCAAGGACATCTGTTTACCCTGTCCCTAGGACAAACAGACACAGAGAACCCCCACATACCTCGGCTCCTGGCCTGGAACTCACTATTGCTAATGTGTGGATTCTTCCCTAAATGAACTACTGAGTCAACAGACTCCCTTTCTAAAAGGGTTTCTTTTTGATTTTAAGTGACAAGTTATTAAGTGGCAAATCCATGTCAGAGGACTTAGAAACAGCCAAAACAACTTGGAAAAAAGAATATAGCTGGAGGATTCATGTACTTAAGATAACAACACTGTCAAGATTGTTTCGAAGCACATTCAAAGATGTTTAACACTTGGGTCTCAAACCCAGGACAAATGGTTAAGATGCCTAGTCAACATATCAAATCAGACCCTGACCACCAGGTTTTCCCAATATCCCTCAGTCCCTACCTGTTACAGGGTCCTGGCTGGTATACCAAATCCCCTATCTTAATATTCTCAAGTGCAAGGACTGGGCTGAGCTGCCCTTCCCCAACCTTCCCTTCCCTATATAATCAAGCATTTTGGCTATATTGGTCTTAATTTTACCCTTTTTCCTCTTTGTTTGGCCTCTTGGTCTCCTGACTCTCTTCTCTTGCCCCTCCTCACAATGGTCCAGCTTGAGTTCATGCTCACTCTGGACTCTCCCAATGTTTCTACCTCTAGCTACTATGTTCTCCTCCATATCTACAATAAACCTCCTCGTCCACCATACCTAAGGGTGGTCAGTCATACCCTCCTTTTTATTGCCTTTCTTCATTCAATCACCACTAGTAACAGTGTAACAGTCTGGTACCAAGGCACCCCTACTGGAATATCTAAGCCTAAATGGAACAAGATGACCAAAAACTATGAAGACAAACAGCTGGTGCTGTGTTCTCTGCTGGAACAGTTGGCAGTTTAAAAACATGAATGTGCAACTTCCATGTGACCCAGCCACTTTGTGCCTAGGAGATACCCAAAAGAAATGCCAGCACATCTTCACGCAAAGACCTGCATGAGGAGACTGCAGCATCTGAGTCTGTAACAAGTCAAAGCTGTAAACAACCCAAAAGGTTCATCTGCATAACGGAGCAGCACGTAACAGGAAGCAGTGCACTGGTAAGGTACAATCACTGCAGAGAACAGAGACTGAGCTACAGTGTAGAAAAGAGGTGAACAGCTCCAGGAAAAGCGAGAGGCAGGTAGGAGGGAGGGGAAGTGCCTTGTGCGGTAATGCCTGTGACCTTGACTGTGGTAATGATTTTATAGGTAGATATTTATATGCAAATGATCAATTTTTCATTTAAGATATATGCAGTTATTATGTTTCAATAAAACTATCAGAAAAGAAAGTATTCACATCAAGAGTATCTAAACTTCAAAAACAGATTATGAAAAAAACCGAAAAATTCTTTTTTTGTCATTTGAATATTCGAATGATATGTATACTCTTTAGGCTTTACAATTATGGTGAAATTGGGGCAAGACTTAGGCTAAATTAGTGGTGAAGATCAACAAGAAAGGCAGCAGTAAGGTTCAGTTGTATTTATTTACAGCTCTGAAGTTACATCCATGTGGAACTTCACGTGTCTCCTATGCCACTTGGTCTAGACTTCTGGAGCTCTTCCATGTCCACCACCTATCTACTACTCTGCTTTCAGAGAAGGCACATGTCAGTGCTGTTTCATAAAATGATCTTTGCGTCAAAGGTCACAACTAAACTAAAAACAATATTTAAGAAAAAAAACTATAAAACCACTGACATATCAGATGGCTTCCTAAAATTGGAAGCCATTTGGGGGAGGAGCAGGGACAGGCATTGAGAAGCCAATTATCTGAGAGTGCCCAGATTTGAGCACTGCCACTATGAAAGAGTATTCCTCCTCCATCCCCAGAAGCCACCCCAGCAAAGAAACGGTAACTTGCCAAGCTGCTCTGGAAAGTCATTTTCAAAAAGCAAACATCTAAGAAAACAGCTCCTGCTTTTTACCACACTAATATCCCCTCTGGCTGTGGAGGTGGAGCATACGACCACACAAGAGCATATCAGAGG
Source organism: Mus pahari (assembly GCF_900095145.1). Taxonomy (NCBI): domain Eukaryota; kingdom Metazoa; phylum Chordata; class Mammalia; order Rodentia; family Muridae; genus Mus; species Mus pahari. The sequence continues at coordinate 26,982,253 of NC_034610.1, forward strand.
TGGAGCATACGACCACACAAGAGCATATCAAAGGTAGAGCATATGACCACACAAGAGCATATCAGAGGTAGAGCATACGACCACACAAGAACATATCAGAGGTAGAGCATACGACCACACAAGAGCATATCAGAGGTGGAGCATACGACCACACAAGAGCATATC
>NC_034610.1:26982787-27004085 GCF_900095145.1 Mus pahari
CATATCAGAGGTAGAGCATACGACCACACAAGAGCATATCAGAGGTAGAGCATACGACCACACAAGAACATATCAGAGGTAGAGCATATGACCACACAAGAGCATATCAGAGGTAGAGCATACGACCACACAAGAACATATCAGAGGTAGAGCATATGACCACACAAGAGCATATCAGAGGGCTCCTTACCACTCAAAAGCCACCACAGCAAAGGCATAAATCCAGGACTCTCAGTGATGTACTTCAAGCCTTTTGAATTGATGCTCACATTATACAGGGACATCAGCATTAGACTGAAACGCAAAAGAATACAGTGTTGATATGCTGGGATATCCATATTATATTTCACCTTGAATTCATCGTCTACTCTCAAGGATCTAGACATTTTTACATCTCAGATATCCAGGTAGAACATTTATAAAGTGGAAGACATGTTTAATGTTTTCATCTACAGAAAGCCATAGATAATGGGAAGGAAGCTTTAGCAGTAGCACTGTGACATCACCTTTTGTATATCGAACCACAGGCAGAGAAACCTCACAACTCAATGTCTCAGCCCTGTAATAGCAAGCCTGCATTTACTCAGGCAGCCCTCAGTTTATAAGTGCACTGTGTCCTTGAGGTTCACTGAAGCCATCTAAAATCTAATCATAGGTTTTATCTGGAGTGCATGGTGGCCCGAATGGGAATGGTTCATAGGTTCGTGTTTGAATACCTGGTCCCCAGTTGGTAGAACTATCTGGGAAGAATTAGGAGTGATGGCCTTGTTGGAAGAAGTGCCTCACTGGAAGTAGGCTTTGAGGTTTCAAAGGACTTGTGCCATTCCCAGTGTGCTGTCTACTTCCTGTTTATGGGATATGTGAGCTCTCAGCTGAGGCTGCACTGGCATGCCTGCCTGCCTGCCTGCCTGCTGCCATGCTCCTCACCTTGCTGGTGATGGACCCTCATCCCTCTGGGACCACAACTCCAGCTCTTTTTATAAGCTGCCTTGGTCATGCTGCTTTATCACAGCAACAGACAGTAACTCAGACACAGGGTGACAAGACAGACTGTAGTGCCAGATTTCACCAGTGGGTTTGGAGGACATGGAAGGCTTGAAGTTCTGGACTAGAAAAATGGTTGACTGTTGTAAGCAGAGCTTAACGCGCCATCCTAGCAGGAATCTGGAAGCCAGTGCTGAGTGCACCAAGGCCTGTGGCGGTCAGGCCTGAGAGGCTTTGCAGGGGAACACTATCAGCAACTAGGCTAGAGACTATTCTGCTGCTGCTTGAGCAAGAATGGCTCTCATTCTAAGAACCTAGCTGAGGCTAAACTGAAAAGTAAGTAATTTCTTTAGTATAGGAGATTTCCCCACTCTTCTGGACATCAAAGATCTATCTCGTCTTCCAAGAAGCACAGACACAGCCCTGACAAATGTGAGTTTGTATCACAGACTACTGGACAGTGAATGAAAAGCCAAGGTGGCCAAGTAACAGCCAGCATAAGAAGAGTGGCAGTGTTTTCAGTCATTACAGTATCAACCCCAGAAACAGAAGACAGATACGCTGACTAGGTAGAAAAAACTTCGTTAGTTCTTGGTTTTGTTTTTGATTTGTCTTGTTACTTAAAAAAAAAAAAAAAAAAAAAANGAGTCTCACTATGCAGTTCTGGGTAGCTTGGAACTAGAAACACAGGCCAAGAATTGTCTTGAATTTACAAGAGGTCAGCCTGCCTCTGTTTCCTGAGTGCACCACTAATGTCCAGTAGTAAAAACTAAGAAAAACTAAAACATGACCAAGAAGCTAGGGCTACTATTATGAAATCACCAGGCAAAATAAAACAAGTAAAACCTAGGTCGGGGAGATGTCTCAGTCAGTCAGTTATGTGTTTGCTCCACAAACATGAGAACCTCAGCTCAATGCCAAGCACTCACATAAAAGTATAACATAACTATAAAGGGCAGTTGAGGAAGACATCCAACATCAACTTCTCCTCCCTACACACACGAGTACACACACACACACACACACACACACACACAGAGAGAGAGAGAGAGAGAGAGAGAGANAGAGAGAGAGAGAGAGAGAGAGAGAGAGAGAGAGAGAGAGAGAAATTCTTAGCAAACCTTATAAAAATGAAAACTATTATAGGCATATATTTTTCACAACCTGTTTTAAAAAGGGTTCAACCTCCCCTATAGCCCACCACCCACCAGAGATAGTGGAAAAGAAAGATTATTAGCATACAGGGAAGTAGAAATAGTTCTTTGGAGTGATTCCAATCTTTAGTGTTCTTAGTCCAGTCCACTAGCAAACACCAAACACAAACCAGCAGCTGCAATCCAGTCCACTTGGCAGATACCACACACAGATCAGCAGGGCAGTTCAATCCAGAAGAAACTGCAAGGACTCAGCCAGATTCATGAAAGTGACAAGAAGCCTCAGGAATCTCACAAGAAGTTCTTTGGTGCGTTTCTATGATGTCACTGCAAGCAAAGCTCAGTAACACAATGTAAGGTGAGCCAATACATGTAAGGGAGCCAATACTCTCTCCTGAACTCCACAGACACCTGTAACTCATGTGCACATGTCTACTACAGATATATAATTTTTAAATAGAAAATAAAATCATCCTAAAAATAAACAAACTACATTCCAAGACCTGGACACATCAAAAGGAGAAATATAAACAGAACAAAGCAAAACAACAACAACAAAAAGAGAAATGAGAGTGGCTAGATTACATCCAACTGTCTTCCAATTAGTGCTCCATGAAAGAGGCCCCCAAAAACACAAAAGAAAAAAAGTGCTCCAAAAAAGTAAGACTGAAACTTTTCAGGAAATGAGGAAACAGCCTACAGATTAGAAGAAATATAGATATACACGCATCACAATCTAATCACAGTATACCAAATCCAGAGAGTGTTCCAAAGGGTTGGATTAAATGACAGCATCTACAAAAGACATCCCAAAGCTGGACTCTCAGCATCAAAGAGAGAAGCCAGGGCTGGGGAGACGGCTCCATTGGTAAACCACTTATTGTACAAGCCAAAGACCTGTGTTTGGATCTCTGTACTCCACATAAAGCTGGACATGGTAGTGCATGGGTCCTGTGCAGCAATTTATCAAGTTTACCTTCCAACTTGGAGGGAAACTTCTTAAGGCATAGGATGTAGAGATCAGGAAGCAGAGCAGAAACAGATCTCTTTGAAATAAAATAGTTTTTTTTTTTAAAAAAAGGTATAGGATGTAAAGAGAAGGGGAGACAACAGGATATTCTAGAACATGATGTTTACAAGGAGGCAAAAAGACAGGAAGCAAATAATTCAAAAGAGCTTCAGCAAGTCCCCAAAACTGACCAGATTCACTAGGCCCCTTTCCTCCCCAAGAGTACATAAACATCTGGGGTGCTGAGAGTCACTCTCAGACAAGACAAGCTGCAAAGATGACTTTGAAACCAGCCCAGGCTCCTGAAGAATTAAGAACAGCCAATCTATCTAGAAGAAAGAAGGAGTGGCTGAGCTGCCTGGAAGAGGCTCTGCCCAACTGAACAGCCTGGAAAGGAAGGACACTCTCCCTCCTGTGGAGTGCCTGCAGGCTGTGCAGTGCGCTGTCACACCTGATGGAGTGGCTCTGGTGATACAACCGCCTTTGAGTCATTTCTGCTCCTATAAGTAATCCATATTCCTGTAAGTGCTCTCAATAAAACTCATTGGTTCTTCAAGTTGGACTTTAATGGTTATCTGCACTTTGGTCTGTTGTAGACTCCCTATGCAACAGCAAATCTGTAATCCCATCATTCCTACAGGGAGACGAGAGGCAGACAGAACAGAATTTCTAAATGCATGGGCCAGTCTCACACACAACAGAAAGAAAAAAAGACACCCTGTCTCAAACCAGGGGAAGACAAAGAATAACACTTGAGGCCTCTACATATTATAATATGCTTGCCTACTTCCACACACATGAACATGCACACACACTGTACACGCACATTATGCACAAAGGTTTGTTTGTTTTTTAAAGATAGTTGCCAGAGGGCAGGCAATGTGTGCTTTTCAAGGGAACTGAAAAATCACTGTAACCTCAGAATTAAAAACCCATAAAAAGTATTTCCAGTAAATAATACAAAAGAAATCTCAAGAGAATTGTCCCCAAAACAAACCTTAACTATAAAAACTTGAAAGAAGAACTTCAAAACAAAAAACAAAAAAACAAAAAACAAAAAAGAAAAGAAAAGAAAATGACCTCAGAAGAAAATTCTTAGCTACAACACGAAAGGGAAAGGGAACCACGGTACAGAAATGCAAACAGAGAAGGAACACTGTGGGGAAAGGCAGTAATAACAATGACTAACACTGTGACTAATGTGTTTCCAACAAAGCAGGGACACATTCTCCAAACACATGTGGACTGAGAGGTAAGAACTAAATCATTCTGAGGTCCTTCTACTGTTCAGAAAAGTATTCATTACTTTCAAGCAGATACCAAATATATCCCAGCATGCTCTAAAGGAAAGCCAGTCACTGAGTAGAGGTCAACTTTTATATCCTAAGGAGGAAAGTAAACTCAGAGAAGAAAGGCATCCGAGAAGCAGTGTGAAGAAACAAGAAAAGAAAAGGGGCGGGGGATAGAGATATTGAGGGGAAGATATCAAATAACCCAAATAAAAATGAGACAAAATGAAAGGAATAAAACCAAGGATTTTAATAGCTGGAAATAGCAGGCAGGATTATCTTGCCAAAAGGCAGATTGCTAGACTGGTTTAACATCACAAGCATACAACTAAACCTAAAACCAAAGGTTCACACAAAGGATGCGAATAAAGGAACAGAAGACACACCATGCAAATGCTGACAGAGAGGGAACACTGAGGATGACGACTGCAGGGCCAAACACTCAGGAAGCCATCACTCTACTGTGGCAGGCATCTAGAACTGCTCCTCAAAGATACGTGCCAGGAAGATGCATAAGGGCGCAACAGATAAAGGCACTTGCTGACAAATCTGATGGCCTGAGTTCAGTCCTAGGGATCTACACTATGGAAGAAGAGAATGAACTGCCAGAAGTTATCCTCTAACATCTGTCCTTCACATGCACACTATGGCACACATACACACATGTACAACACAAACACTAAATGTAACTACAATTTTTAAACATAGACTGCAATAAAGAGCTTATCAACAGAACTACAAAGCAGCTAGTGCGCAGCAACAGACTCTCATAGTACACAGATTGATTCTCTGACCCACCACGCAATTAAGTTTAAAACAATTTTTAATCACTTTGAAACAGGATCTTGACAACATGGCCAGGATTTCATCCTCCTGTTTCAGACTGACTTAAAATCATTTTTTAAACTAAGTTTTAAAACTCCAAGCAATATTTGGAAAAATAAAAACAGTGTCTCCAGCCCAGAGAGGTCCTACAGCAGTCGGGAGAACTTGATGCTCTCCAGAGGAGGAGTTCAGTCCCCAGCACCACCTGGGGCCATCTCATCCACACAGACTCCACCCATACTCAAGTACATATATTCACATGCTCATAATTTACAAGAATAACCTTCTCCTCCCAGCTATGAAGAATATCTCCATTAAAATAAGCTACATAACTAACTAGGAGTTGTAAATCCCAACCAACTCCCTTTTTGAAGCTCCAGCACTAAACTCCAGTTCCATGAGGAAAACCACAAAGTCCACTTGAGCAAACATCCTATGGTCCCCCTCCCCAACAGCCAGTCAGACTGTAAGAGTGGGGTCAAGGTACTCACAGATAACCTAAGACATCCTGCAGAGAATAGATAACCCAGCCATCCTGTGTGTCAGGTGGCTTTGCCCCTGTGCTTGCTTCCTGCAGATTATGCCAGAAATGCAGTTTTTAAAATATTAACTTGCTGACCCATATGGAAATTCCCCAAGGTTTCTGTAACTACAATAAATACCCTACACCCCTAGACTTGAGGCTCTCACTCTGACCCACTGCAACAGTGCTGGTGACGGCTCTTGATCTCCAGCTCGTAATAAAGACCGTTATGTGTTTGCATCAGAATTGGCTCCTCGGTGGTCTTTGGGATCCCTGTGACTTGGGCCATTACTGGAGTAGTCAGATAACAGTTAGAACTGAACACTAATGAATACATAAATAAACTTTTAAAGTAAAAGTAATGAAACACACACACAGTTTTAGGGGAAGTTGAAACTTACTGAGCAGCAGTGATGACAGCCCAGACTGCATGGCAACAGCCTCTCACTTGTAGTAATCAGAAGTTCTCCTTCCTAAGAGGATCTGTGAGCACCACCCCCTTCCACGGAGAGAGCATTGCTTGAGACAAGAAGGGCAGCTTTCACACAAGCCCACACAGCATGAGTTACAAGACAGGGCCTGGATTCCCCAGACTGTAGGCAACGGAGGAGGAAGCAGAGGAAGAGGTTCCAATGTAGAAGCACCTGGTGCACATGGCAGAGCTCCCAAGTGCTCAGCCAGCCAGGGTCGCATGACTGTCCAAGGCAGACACTGAGGCACCGAACAGAGTGAGTGCCACAACCTGAGGATGAGGCACTGCCAGGGCCCTGCTGAGACAAGCATCGGCTCTCTTCAGGAAAATACAGCAGAGCTTCGAGGCCCACAACACATTCTGCAATGGCCAATAGACAGACCATCAAACACTTAACTAGCAGGGGCAGTCAGTGTGTGTAGAGCTAAGTACTCCCTTTGGGCACAAATTTGAAGGATTTCCAAAATGCTCTATGGGCATAAATTTTATATAATAATTAAAATTAAAATTCTGTAAAGGCTACAAGTTTATAAATAAAGGTAAAATGGGCAACAGCACCATGTGGGGACATACAGCTGCCTGGAGCAAGAAGAAACCAGGACCAGTGATGCAGTCTACTTACAGGGACTAACTAAGGGAATGATAGCATATGCATACATAGCACACACAACACCTTTGCAGCTTTCTGTTGGGATGCTAGGTTTCCCCCAGGACTTCAGTCTGAGAAAGGCAGGCTCCTCAGTTTGTCTTTACCACACCACAGACTAGCAATTGGATATAGAAAAAGAGTCACACAAAAGCCAGCAATTGAGAACCTGAGGATGAGGCACAGCCAGGGCCCTGCTAAGACAAGCCATCAACTGGTCACAATGCACAGAAACCAAATCTCCCTTCTTCCCATATTTCCATGACAATTTTCAAAGCCAGAGCAATGCCAGGAGTCAGAAAGACCGAAGGCACCAGCACTTTCCTAAACAGTGTCTTAGTTAGGTTTTCTATTGATGCCATAAAACATCATAGCCAAAAGCAACTTAGGCAGGAAATGGTTTTAGTTTACAACTCTTAGGTCAAACTCTGTTGCTGAGGGAAGTCAGGGCAGGAACTCAAACAAAGGCAGGGACCTGGAGGCAGCAGCCAATGCCAAGACTGTTAAGGAGTGCTGCTTTAGTGGCTTGCTCTTCTTGGCGTGGTTAGCCTGCCTTCCTATAGTATCTAGGATCATCAGCCTAGGGGTGGCACTGCCTGCAGAGATGGGTGCCCCCACATAAATCTTCAATCAAAATAATGCCCTACAAAAACAAAAGAAAAGAAAAATACAAAAAAAAAAAAATGCCCCACAGGCTTGCCCACAGTCAACCTGTGGAGAATTTTTCAAATGAGGCTCCCTCTTCCCAGATGACTCTAGCTTGTGTCAAGTTGACATAAAACTACCAGCAGGGCAAGAATTCTCAGTCCTCCAACCTCCAACAGGCAGCAAGCCATCTGAGTTTATTAGCAGTTTCACAAGGATTACAAAGTTGCACCCTAACAAACTATGCGGTAGGCCTTAGGGCTGCTCAAATGTAGTGCTCCTAGAGAAATCAGTCCTAAACACATAGTCACAAGCCTTAAACTATGCCCATAGCTGCTTTTATGAAGGTCACAAGAGCAGGGCTAAGTAACAGCAAGAGCCCCGGTGTGACCCACCAAGCCCAAAACACCTTTCACCTTCTGTTTTATAGCATGATAATAAACCAGCCAATCTTCTCTAAACCTGAAAAAGCAACGCTACCATATGAGGATGAGTATGGTTCAGGGAAACCTGGGCAAAGTGTCTGGGTGCTTTGGCACTAACTGTCATGCAACCTCAAAATGGTAAAATTTACTCATATATCATAACTGTCTTTGAATTTTCATATTTGTCTCCAGATCAGTTGTTCTTAAGAAGCTAAAATGGAACCAATGTAATGTTGAGAGACCTGAGCCCTGTGTCACTGCCAGGGTACATGTCACAGAAGCCAGGGACCTCTAGGTCATCAAAGAAGACTTGCTTCTTGTGCAGATGATTTCTCCATATGACATTTCTATTCCAACAAAAACTATTTGTGAATGACATATCACGGTTCTGATTGTCAAATGGCCCAGTATCCATTCCCCTGATCCTGTTATAAACCCAGCTGACATTAAGAACACAAGGAACAAAGGCGAGACAGAACACAAACATGTTGGAAGGCCTGTCTACTGCTAACTTTGTGCCCTTAAAGTGCTTAGGTATCAACCTGGATTCCTTAGTAAAACAAATCCTCTGTGACGGAAGTATTCTGATATACCATAAGGTTTAAAAGGAAAAAAAAATGTTTTAAATGAGAGGGGTGAGCTTGGAAAGCCACCCAAGCAATTCTGCTGAATGAAACAGAGGAGGCCTGAGACAGGACAGAAAGCGCGACCTTGCTCTTGACAGCCGGAACTGCCAGTGAGGTGAAAGGGATGAAATGAACCACCTTCCTGCCGTCAGACCTGCTCCATCAAGGAACGGTGAACGCCCAGTACCACAGACAGACACGGGTTCTAGACTCCGGTCCTCAGCCGGCTGAGCCCAGCAGACAAGTTGGCACCACTGACCAATTTTAAGGCACAGAAACAAGTTTCTCATCAAAGACAGCATGTAAGCTGAGAGAGAACTGGTTAAGCTGTGTAATCTAGCCAGAGTACTGGAGATAGGAACCAGCACTTACACACAGCAGACAATGTTCCACCACCCTCCACATACCTAACCCTGGTCAGCTCTCTCCTGACAGAAGCCTACAGTTAGAGTCTGCTCATTTCTAACGGGAACACAACAAGGAGGTATATTTTCCGACTGCACAGGGCCAGTCCCAGGACCTTGTGTATCCTTAGCAGCCAGATGCTCTACCGCTGAGCCAGCCTCAGCCCTAGTCATTAACTATTTTACATCTTTATTTAGATTCGGGGCCCCCATCCCTGTCAAGCGACAACCTAAAATTGTGATTTATGACTGATGGGGTTCTAAACCAATATCTGTATGCTAAGCCTCATCACTATGTAACACAACGAGAGTGAAGCAACACTAGCCTCTGGTTATAAATCCACACATGGTTCTTTAGTATCAGTTTTTTCTCAAAAACAGCTGCTATAGTTTGGACCTTCAATGTTGCCCAGAGACCATGTGTAAAACTGGATGCCAGCCTGTGGCAGTACTGGGAGGTGGTGAAACTTCCAGAGGATGGAACCTAAAGGAAAGAAGTAAGGTCGTTAGGGATGCTATGATGCTTTGTATAAGCTTGGCCAGAGAGCAGCACTATTAGGAGGTGTGGCCTTGTTGGAGTGGATATGTCACTGTGGGGTGGGGAGGGGGCTTAAGACCTTCATCCTAGCTGTCTGGAAGTTAGTATTCTGCTAGCAGCATTCAGATGAAGATGTAGAACTCTCAGCTCCTCCTGCTCCATGCCTGCCTGGATGCTACCATGTGTCTGCCTTGATGATAATGGACTGAACCTCTGAACCTGTAAGCCAGCCCCAATTAAATGTTGTCCTTTTTAAGACTCTCTTGGTCATAGTATATGTTCTCAGAAGTAAAACCCTAACTAAGACAGAAGTCATGGAAAAGGGTGGCTGATAGCTGAGTTTAAAGTGCCCCACACCTGTAGGGAAGAGACCCCTGACAGGTGACATGGAATATGATTCCTGGGAAGACCTGTTCCCAAGTGACCACAGTGAACAGCTCAATGTTCTACCCCAGGTATGGACTGGGTTGCAATCCCAGCAAAGGGAGCATCCTCTCCCTGAATGGCACCTAAGTGGCAGATAGAGTGTTTCAGTGAGAGGGGTTTCAGAACAACCTGCATGTCAGTCAGACGAAGGCAGGAGGGAGGACAGGCTCTGCAGGGCCATTTCTAGTCACAAATGGTGAACTGCAGAAACACATCTCAGAGTTTCAGATCCACCTAGTCCTTCTCCATGAAGTTAGTGTTTTCTTCTCCTCCTCACTGTCAGCACCTGAGTGGAAATCAGCGGAAGTACTGACCTGGTGGAGCCTCAGAGCCTTCACAGCCAACTGTGTGGAATCTACATGCCGTGCAGAGACAGCCCACCTCTGTGATTGGATCATGTCTTTCAGCCATGTGTGGATTGCTATAAGACCCTTCTCATGGAAGCTCTTATTGGCTAAAGACAGCAAGTCTGGAATAGTCAGAGTGAAGGCTGCTATTTTTATTATCTGTTTGCTTTGAGACAGAATCTTGTGTAGCCTATGCTGCCTTGAACTCTCTAAATAACTGAGGGTGACCTTGAACTTGTGTTCTGATTCCCCACCTCTATTTCCAGAGTGCAAAGTACAGACATGTACCTCTGTGCCTGATTTATATGGTGACAGGGTAGGCCTCCTATGTGCTAAGCAGGTCTTCTACCAACTAGGCCAAAGCCTTAGTGTATCCAATGAATGTGTTGCTTCTCCCCCGTGCTTGTCAACTGAGTATCACCTTTAAAAGGCTGGAGAATTTCACATGTCTAATACAAAACAAGAGTTTTGGTTGCCTGCTTTCATCAAGGGTCAAATGGAAATACTAGTGTCACATGACAGCAGGGGAAGAAAAACTCAGGAAGTAACAAACACACTCTTGGGAAGTTCCTGAAACTCAGAAGAGCCTCTCCCCAAGGTTACATAAGCACTGGCAACTGCTGGAGGATGAGCTGGCTGCCTCCAAGTTGTCCAGGGAAGTGAAGGCACACAGCTCCTGTGAGTCATCACCCATGCTGGGGTCAGAACTCAGGGATGCAGCTGCCTTTGACTCATCCATGATTCAGTAAGTAACCCAAAACATTTAGGTTCACTAAGCTAGTCAGTGCCCTGTCTGGGTGAGCAGACATTTGTTCATATCTCTCCAAAAAAAAAGTAACATAATAAAGCCCTCATGTTACATTTTGGCAAAGACTCTAGCTGTATAGTTCCAGCCCTGAGAGCTTGAGAGAGGCTGGATTCAAAAGCAATGGAATTTGGTGGAGGGAACCTGAAGGCATAGCACTCAGGCTGTAACAGGATTTCTGCCTACCATTGTCTAGGTCTGTAGTTAAAGTGAGTGGCAAGTGGAATAGAAGAATGTGATCTGACCCATAAACTTAAGGCAAAGAGACAGCTACCTGGGATAGTTGTAGACTTTTGAAATCTCAAAGCCAACCCTTAGTGACACATCTCTTCAGATGAGGCCACACATCCTAATCCTTCCCAAACAATTCCACTAACTAGTCACACTTTCAAGCACAAGGGGCCATTCTCATTCAAACCACCATAACAACTGAACCATAAAGAAAGTTTTACAGTTAAAAACCAGCTGGGAGAAAGCTGGACCCATCTCTAGCCCCGAGGCACAACTCTGAAAGTGAGTATCCTTTGATGGTAAAGCGATAAGAGCAAAAGCCCCAGGAGAGAAGTGAATCACAGACATGCCAAAAAGCTCAGCACAGCATAGCAAAGGCCCTATTTAAGTGGAGTCAGGCTACTGTCAACAGCAAAGGGACCCCAGTGGAGGAGACAGAAGCTGACTGTACAATCCTGGAAGGCTCCTGGGAAAGGAAGTCAATCTGATGGCTCTACAGCAGGTCCTCCACCATCACTGCCACCAACATGTGCTTACTAAGACCCACAAGAATAGAGGCCAAAGAAGGGAAGCAAAGAAGCAGCCCTCACACAATGCTTGCTGGGAAGCTGAAGGAGAGATGAGTTGGTCCACGAATACTTATAGAGACCACAGAAGAAAAGAAGGCAATGAATCAACACCCAGAGCCCACACAGATGCCAGCGCATCACTGTGGAGACAGCTCAGCAGGAAACAGAAGGGTACAGACAGGCGATTCACAGAGGAGACGTAATGGGACGAACATGCAGAAATCACGCCACCTCACTGGTATTCCAAGTCAGAGGAGGGACGCAGGTGGGTGAATGGCTGGCCAACTGACTGATGACACATATACTCTCCATAGGAATAAATAACAAAATGCTGACAGGGTATAGGAGACAGTACAATGGCAGCATCTTACAGAGCTGCATGGGTGCTACTTCTCAAAAATCCCACTTCTGGGGAAACTCCTACAGGAACTAACACACAGGTCCACAAGTAGCTATTTACCAAATGTTCACTGTAGCAGTGTATAGGTAGAGAAATTAAAAATATCCCAGATGTCCCCTCAAGCAGAGAAAGGTGATCTCAACATTAGGACTTCTGCAATTTTTGAGACGCCCCCCCCCCCATAAACAGATAAGATCCAGTCAAGTTTTAATGCTATTACAAAGAAAACTACATGTCACATTACAGCATGCATTGTTCATGCACATAGACATGTCAGCATAAAACACTAGTGCAGACTGCTGTGGTTCACACAGGGTATCACCATGGATCCTCCCTGCACTCAATACAACGCACGGAGCAGCTACAGGGATCATGACTGGTGAGCAGCACATGAGCTGAGGAAATGGGAGCAGAGCATGAAGGACCAAACCACCAGCTCCATTGGCCTGCACTCAGACTGCACAGAAGGCTCTCTCTGTCTAAGGAGAAGAAAGGGGGATTCTTCTGGTAGCCACAGTAATAGTAGGAGCCTCAGGCAATTCAGATGCTGCAGAAGGGGATGTTTCCCCACCTTGAAGGACCTTGATAGCTGCAGGCAGTTAAGCAGCAGCCACAATAATACTTTAGATCACACCAAGCCTCCACACTCTAGCTGGGGAACACCAGAGCACTACAAGCACTATGGAGAGTCAGCTGTTCAGGAAGTGACCTCAGAGAGATACTTCTAAATCCCCAGTCTCACCTCGTCATACACAGCACAGTCTCTGGGCCGCTAAGCAGCCCTTGTATGGCACCAGAAGACACACAGGGCAGTTGCACTGGCCTGGGAGACAGCGGGTTGAAACATTACAGGCATGGGGCTGATACTGAAACAACATGTGACTTGTGGCTCAAATCCAATGCACTGTTGAATCTTTCACAGGCTTTAAACATGAGGCTTTTGACATATTCCAAATGCCCAGAATGCATCCAAAATCATTCAGCATACAAAGAGAAAAAGAAAATCTCACTTCATGGGAAAATATAAGAGACACCAAGGCCAAGATGGCACAGATGCTAGAAGTATCTGCCACAGACGTTTAAGGGGCTCCTGAACTAAGTAAGAGAAACCTGCAATACAAAAGGCATACAGTTGGAAAAACATATCGCAGGAAGAACCCTAATAATCCCCAAAGTTTTCTGCCATGGGTCTATATGTTAGCACAGGAATGTTTGCTGTAAAAAGCACTAGATTCCATTCCCAGCACTGTCCCCCCCAAAAAAGGAAAAAAAGACTTCCCGTCCTATTCCCCAAGACTATATATACATCATACTCTGATAAAGTTAAATTACATGGCAAAAGAGGTTCTGCAGATGCAATCACAGTTACTAATCAGCAGGCACTGAGCTGATTAAACAGGTTTATCCAATATGTCTAATCTAAACACACGAGCCCACAGAAAGCAGTCTCTCTGGCTAGGAACAACAGAAAAAGTGTGATACACACTGTGATGGATAATCATGATCAACTCAACTAGATTTAGAATTAACATGGAAAAGCAACTCTGAGGGTGTTTCCAGAAGGTTTGGAAAGAGGACTCACTCTGAATATAAGCAGTACCATTCTATGATCTGGGATCCTGGACTGAATAAGGGGATAAAGTGGGCTGTTGAGATAGTATAACGGGTAAACAGTTCCCACCAAGACTGACTGGTCTAAGCTGGGTAGTGGTGGCGCACGCCTTTAATCCCAGCACTTGGGAGGCAGAGGCAGGCGGATTTCTGAGTTCAAGGCCAGACTGGTCTACAGAATGAGTTCCAGGACAGCCAGGACTATACAGAGAAACCCTGTCTCAAAAAACAAAACAAAACAAAAAAGACTGACTGGCCTGTGTTGAACTCTTGAAGCCCATGTAGCAGAGAGAACTGATATCCATTAGTCATCCTCTAAGTTCCATGCGCATGCTGTACCACACACACAAATTCTCGAGGAGCACACACATGCACACACATAAAGAAGGAGTTAAAAATACTTTTCAAAAGGAGAAACCCAGCTGAGTGTCAGCATTTTCCCTGTTTCCTGACCATGGAAGCCATGTGACCAGCTGCCTCACACTCCTGCCACAGTGCCTTCCCTGGACGAGGGACTAACTGCACCCTTAAAGTGTGAGCATAAACAACGCCTTCATTCTTTTAACTGCTTGTGTCACAGCAACCAGAAAAGAAACTAATACAGATGCCAATTCTGAGAAGCACTGTGGCATGACAGTGGGGCCACGTGAGGAAGAGCAGTCAGCCCTGGACAGGATTCAGCTGGCCCGCTGCTCATCCGATAGACTAGAACAGGGAAGCAGATTCTTCCAGAGCCTCCTCCAAGGACCCAGCTGAGCACCACCTTGGTTTTGGCCTTATGAGACACCCAGCACCCAGCAGAGGACCTGGTCAAGCCAACTCAGACACTGACCTACATACAACACTGAGATAGTAAATGGAAGTCTGGCCTGATTTGTTACAATGATTAAGAAAAAATAGCTACAAAGTTTAGTACCTGGGTAGGAAACTGCCCATAGCACACACCTACTGAAGCTCATCCTGAGGCCACTATTAACACAGCCCTGAAATATTTAGGGTTCACTAAGGGGTAAATATTCCTTTTCTTGACTTATGGTTTTTTTTTTTTTCTGAAATACTATTTAACCCAATAGCCAGCAGGCTAACGCAGGAGGAACATGAGTTCAAGGCCAACCTGTGCTACACATTAGCCCTGTCTCAAATAAAATTAGATAAAATATCATCTAAAGAGATAATACATTCCTTAAGTCCTGCTTCCTGGTTTTTTAGAACTGCTGGATCAACTGTTTACAGAGAGACTCCATCAGCACAATCCAAGCACTGAGCAAGTTGAGAGACGGAGCTGTTCTCTACTTACACTTTGAGTTTGGTGCACTGGCCAGGCTTTAAGTCCCCCAGCAGCTGCAACATGGTGTCCAGGAGCACCCGGCTGGAATTCACCAAGAATTCACGACCACACGCAATGGCGGCAACATCTGCAGAAGACAGAACAAAGCGTCACGATGGCAGGTGCAGCCCAGATCACACAGTGGCAGACAGAGAAGAATGACTCCTGGCCTCCCTCCAACCTCCATGCGCATATCACCAGGCACACACTCACATATCATGGCATCAACATACCTGCACTTTCACTCTATTTCTGCCGCTGTCTCTCACACACAGTGCTGATGGGGACAGTGGTGATTTTTTTTTCCCAAGAAATCATGGGTGTTTCACATTCTGGAAAAT
This sequence comes from Mus pahari, assembly GCF_900095145.1. Lineage (NCBI taxonomy): Eukaryota > Metazoa > Chordata > Mammalia > Rodentia > Muridae > Mus > Mus pahari. The sequence continues at coordinate 26,998,385 of NC_034610.1, forward strand.
TCTACTTAGAAAGTATACTCCCTGACTTTCTCTTTACAGATCCAAGGAGAGCAAGTAACCAGTGAGCACCGAACCTCAGTGCTGCTTGTAAAGTTGTAATGGTACTGAGTGAAGACCTGACAAGGGTCAGAGTAACTACACATCAGGAAGTCATACCATAACCATGGGAGGAAGCACGTGAACCTGGGTGTCTGCAGCACCATGCCCCAGAAAACCAGACCAATAGCTATCTGATCCAAGAAGAACGTGGAGCCGATGACCGGTCTTGCTGGGGGACCAGGCATGGATTAATGACTTTTCACTATGACATGAAATGGAATCATACGGCTTCAAAGGCAGAACATGAAAACTTAATCTGAACATTCTCCTAAATGTTCTGCCCGACTATCATCAGTAAACAAATCTTTTCATACCTCAGACTCTACAAATGAGCATGGAGACCCCACCGTACCAGTATTCACACAGAGCTATAAGGATGCATCAGTAAGTCCAGCACACAATGCACCTCTCTGTAGAGTCTTCTGTCAGGACTAAGAAGGAGGCATGATGCAAACTGATGAAGGTAGGAAACCAAGGAGGCCAAGATGGAAGGGGATGGGGCAGCAGCAGCCTACCTTCCCTTGGCTAACAAAATCTATCCTGGGGAGGGATCCAGGTCAGTGGAGTATCTCATCTGCTTACAGTACCGACTCCATCAACTGTAGTCAGTACTATTCTGACCTCCTCACACACTCTGCAACACACATATGCACACATACATATAATAGAGAATTATATACACACACAGTGGGTGCTGCAGAGATGGCTTGGTAGTTCAGAGCACTTGTTGCTCTTGCAGCTCTTCCAGCATTATCTACTGAAAATCCTAATGGTGGGTAGTGTGGAGTCCCCACAAACAAGAAAGAAAATCTTTATCTGCATTTCATGGTAGTACTGTGATGGTGTGAATAAGAATGGCCCCAATGAGCTCATATATTTGAATGTTTAGTCATCAGGAATGGCACTACTTCAGAAGGATTAATAGGATTAGGAGGTGTGGCTTTGTTGGAGGAAGTGTCACTAGGGGTGGGCTTTGAGGTTCTTTTCCTTCCTTCCTCTCTCTTTTCCTCCCTCCCCCATCCCCTGCCTGTGTTCCAGCCCCATACATGCTGCCACAGTCTCTGCAATGGACTAATCCTCTAAAGCTGTAAGCCAGCCCCAATTAAATGCTTTCTTTTTAAGAGTTGCCTTAGTCATGGTGTCTCTTCACAGCTACAGAACAGCGACAAGACAAGTACCTGACCTAACCCCAAGACAGCCATCTCTGCAGCCTTCCTACGGCCAAACTCTCCCCAGAACAGAGACCAGCACATCTGGATTTCCAGAGACTCATCCATAAGGGGGAAGTTCTGATCTGCCTTCATCTGTAAAGCCAACACTCAGAAGGTTATGTCTACCGGGACTGAACAAAATCCCAAGTTACTTCTCCCACGTCTTAAACTGAAATACACATACCCATTTAGGACACATGCAGCCCTGTGCAGCATTACTGTGTACAGTTCATACCTGATCCTTCACAGTCTACTGACTATGTGTCTTCCTCACTGACCCAGCTAAAGAAAAACACAAGTTTCTAATAAAAACTCCAATCCATTGTACAGAGCCAGCTCCACTAACTGAAGAATGTTAGCAAGAAAACCCTGCAAGATAAGTAGGAGAGTTTTATATAAGAAACTGAGTATACAGGTGCCAATTCTTCCAAAAAAAAATTGTAAACAGGACACTTACATGATTGAGTTAGAGACCAGAGTCACACCATTGAATACAGAAATGAGTAAGTCTTCAGTGATCTCACAGTACCATTCAGCAAGCCACCTCTTGCAACCAACCCCAGAATATGAAGTTTTTATCTGTATGTATGAAAAGTCAGACTGTCTACCCCACCCAGGGATCCATCTCATCATCAGCCACCAAACCCAGATACTATTGCACATGCTAGCAAGATTCTGCTGAAGGGACCCTGACATAGAGGCCTCTTGTGAGGCTATGCCAGTGCCTGGCAAACACAGAAGTGGATGCTCACAGTCAGCTATCGGATGGAACACAGGGCCCCCAATGGAGGAGCTAGAGAAAGTACCCAAGGAGCTGTAGGGGGCTGCAACCCTGTAGGTGCAACAACAATATGAACTAACCAGTACCCCCTGAGCTTGTGTCTCTAGCTGCATATGTAGCAGAAGATGGTCTAGTTGGCCATCATTGGGAAGAGAGGCCCCTTGGTCTTGTAAACTTTATATGACCCAGCACAGGGGAATGCCAGGGCCAAGAAGTGGGAGTGGGTGGGTAGGGGAGCAGGGGTTGGGGGAGGGTATGGGAAACTTTCGGTATAGCATTTGAAATGTAAATAAAGAAAATATCTAATAAAAAAAAGAAAAAGAAAAAAAAAGAAAAGTCAGACTGTGTTACCCTTGTCTGCTATACCCACAGAATAGAGAGTGTAGAAATATCATAAACATCCTTCATGGATATCCCTCTGCACAGCATGACAACGCCAAGAGGGAATATGCTGTACATGGCGCTCCTGAAAGATCAGCACCTTTCAGAGCCTCCTCCACTGCAGGAACCTGAGCTTGTTACAGAACAATTGGGGTGGGGGGAGAATAATTAAAGATGGAGAGGGAGGTAAACACAGAAGAAAGGGGGTGAAGTGACAGCAAGAGTATCTGAAAGGTCATAAAGAACCATACTAGTATCAGTTCACCTAAACCCATGCATACACAGCCAACCCCAGGTACATGCTTTCTTGTAAGAGTTGCTGTGGTCATGGCGTCTCCTCACAGCAACAGAACAGTGACACAGACAAGAACAATGACGACACACATAAGACTGGTCTACAAAGTGAGTTCCAGGACAGCCGGGGCTATACAGAGAAACCCTGTCTCGGGGAAAAAAAAAAAAAGATGAAAAGCAATTGGGAGAGTGTTTGTTGTGTGCAAGACTGGAAGATCAGCTTGGTAGCAAAACAATAAATAGCAACCAAACCAACCTGGGTTTCCTTTAGCTCAGTTACTTCTAAGTGAGAGTGACCACTGCCCTTGGGTGCTTTCGCATACTACATACACCTGACACCTCTCCCAGCTTAAGGAAATAGACTCCAGTGTTCACACTGTCCTTCAGACACACACACAAACACCTGTAATTACCAACCCTGATATACAGCCCTGTGTCTGAAGTTACCTACTCGTTACAATCCCAGCCAGTGCAAAGACAAATTGATTTTCATCAGAATCAACCTCCTTGACATTCCCATCCAATGACTTCACAAAACTCTCCATTGTCTGGCCAGTTATGTTGAAAAACTTCAATGCTTTGTCCTGAAAGATAAAAAAGAACTGTCACATCTTTCCAAAGAAGCCTGGGTAACAACACCAGAATGGGCAAGCCATGTAGAAGGGAGACAGGGTGTAATTACAGAAGCAATCATAGAGAAGTCTGTGCCACCACTCAACCAGGAAGGGACACAGTCGATACTGACAGTCAGACCTGGCCACAGCAGCAGAATAAGTGACTTTTGAATGTTCACCCCTTAAGGAGACATCTACATTAACCCCACACACCCAGGCTCAGGGAACATCACAGAAGACTGCGTGGAAAGAATGCTGGACTTGGAGGATAAAAGGAGTGCTGCAAATGCTGTCCCCTGGTCATGACAGGACTACTGCACTTGTGACTCCCAGCAGCTGTGCAACCTGCACAAAGCAAGTCGGAGAAGAGATGGGCTTATGAGGCGCTGTGCCCACCCTGCCTCACAGAGGAGCGACTGACAATTGATGGCTGCTGGAGTCAGTGCTCTTCACGTCTGTGGGCACTGGTTGGCCCATGTTCTAGTGGATGGCCCTACACCCAGCCATACATAGGCAGCACTAATGGCCTTAGTGACATTTAGATAAAAAAGGAAGTGAGCATAGGACGTCGAAGGGAACCTGGGTTATGTGACTGAGATACAATCTGTGCATGCAAGTGTGTATGTGTGTATAAAACTGTCAAGATTTACTTAAAACCAGGGCACATTTTAGAATGTAAAAACAGAAAACAAAACCTTAGAGAACATCATAAAGGAACATCTTGGGTGACAGATTATTCTAAGAGTGGGGATGGTCTCCCAACTCTAGAAGTTTTCTAAGAAACCAGTGAACCACTTAAGTCCAGTGGGTAAATTACAACACGGAAATCATCTTTATTTTTAAGGCAAAGTCTCATGCAGTCTTGAAAATTATACTTCTGTCACCTCACCCTGACACCACACCTGTTTACTCACACAGCTCCCACATGCCTCCTCCCTCCCCATCTGCCCTGCAGAGGGCTGCAGCCTCACCCCAACCCTCACTCGCTCATCCTCATGTTAATTTCCTATATTTGCCCTTGTCCTATCACCCCTTCATTCAAAGCACTTGCCCACTGCTTCAGGACAGAAGCCCTCCACCCAGTCACGTGACCTCCCTCCCCTCTATCCAAAAGGAAGGCACACTTCTCACTCCTACCTTCTTTGTCTTTGTTGTTTGGTTTGGTTTTTTGAAACAGTTTCTCCATGTAGCCCTGCTGTCCTAGGCTTCCTCTGTCAAACAGACTAGTCTCACACTCACAGAGACCCTCCACCTCTTCCTCCTGGGTGCTGGGATTAAAGGTGTGCCCTTTGGGCCACTCTATGCCTTTGTTTTGACTGCTTCTTAAAGTATCCTTACCACTTCTGCCATTCCTATCTACTCATCAAGGACAACTTCAAATTCCTCTCCTCATGGGAAATCCCTAACATACATACATATAATACTAGATATGTAAATATGTCAACCTGTTTAATTCCTATCTTACCCATGAGGTAAAACACACGAGCACTGAGAATGCCGTTAGATTTTTATGCATACATTAAGTGGTTAATATACAAAAACTCCTCTTGGGTTCTGGGACAGAACATGGTACTTAATTTTACACATCCCCAGAGCACCAGGTGACACACTGAACACAGCTGGCATCTGGTCACCATCTGGTGAATGAACGTTACAAGTCTGCAGCACGGCAGGCCTCAGCAGTCAATGTCACAGCAGACATGCTGCCTCTTCTAGTCAACAGTGCTAGACAACTTACTCCTCCTAGAATGGCTTTGACGACCTCCTCGCTGCTGGAGACCCCCCAGAGGAGGGTGCAGGTGACAGCTCCCATGTGTGTGCAGTATTCTGCCTGCTGGAGGAGCTGCTGTTTTGCCTCATTCAGTTGCTGTCGAAGAGCCAACTTCTCCTAAATTCACAAAATACAACAAGAAAACAGATACTAGCATTCAATCTCAAAAACCTCTATCACATGTTCTCTTTCACAATGATATTTATTAAAGAGAAAGCATTCAGAATTCTAGCCCTTATGAGTCACAATTCACATCTAAACAGTTAAGTTCCAAGCTTACAGAACACACGGCTGTTTTGCAGCTTATGAAGGATAACTGCAAAAAGCTAAATTCATCCATTCAAGTAAAGAGAAAACTAGAGGTGGCTTGGGTCCCAAGTGATAACCCCCATAGCAGCACTGTTAGAGTCTGCAGCGACCTAACACACAGCCTGCACTGCACACAGCAGCGCTGATAGAGTCTGCAGCGACCTAACACACGGCCTGCACTGCACACAACAGCGCTGCTAGAGTCTGCAGCGACCTAACACACGGCCTGCACTGCACACAG
>NC_034610.1:27004135-27010607 GCF_900095145.1 Mus pahari
GACCTAACACACGGCCTGCACTGCACACAGCAGCGCTGCTAGAGTCTGCAGCGACCTAACACATGGCCTACACTGCGCACCAGCGATGCTAAAGTCTACAGCGGCCTAACACACGGCCTGCACTGCACAGCATTTCTACTCAGGGAACCTGTTGCAGCCAAAGATTCACTCAACTGGCAGAATATAGAAAAAGAATTGTAAGAAGTCCCCTTCTAGGCCAATGGTTCTCAACCTGTGGGTCGCAATCCCTTTGGGGGCCAACTGACTCTCTCACAGGGGTCAACAAGAACTATCAGAAAACAGAAATATTTACATAATGAGTCATAACAGTAAAATTACAGTTATGAAGTAACAACAAAAATAACTTTATAGCTGTGGGTCCCCACAGCACTGAGGAACTGTATTAAAGGCTTCATCCTTAGGAAGGCTAAGAACCGCTGCTCTAGGCAAACTCATGAGGAACTCCTCCTGAGAAGGTCATCAAAGGGGCTAGAAAATATTAAAAGCATGTGTGGCTGTGAAATGACATCAGAATCAAACACAGAATTTTCCTAAGCAGGAAAACTGTGAAGGTGGGTACCACAGACATGCCCAGGATCAGCACATGGGTAACAAGACCATGGAGGCCAGGGAAGGTTCCCTGCCCTTCCTCCAGAGCACGAGACAGCGGCAGCTGGACCCAACTCTCACAGGGCCACTAAGGCAAGAAGAGAGCCAATCTCCTGATGACCCTCGCGGCAGTGCATCCCGAGGAGTTATCACCCTCCCTAGGGATCACGTCTCTCTGGTACTAAAACTCCCTTTAAGGAGACAGCACTTCCTGAGAGATGAAAAGGGATGGGCATATCCCTCAGTTGTAGAGCACCTGCCTATCATACACGAGGCCCTGGGTTCTACCCTCAGCACCACCAAGGAGGGAAGAATAAACCAATTATAAAAACCTAGATAAATTCATTTATATTAAACAAAATTAGCTCAACCACAATTTAAATTATACTAGATGGTTGAGGGTTTTTTTTTCTTTTAAAGAAGTCAATACTTAATAATAAGAAGGGGTTTTTGTGTAGAGTTTCAAGAGATTGAGGGTGGAACTGGAGAGATAGCTCAGTGGTTAAGAGTCCTGATTATAGCAGAAGATGGTCTAGTCAGCCAACATTGGGAAGAGAGGCCCCTTGGTCTTACAAACTTTATATGCCCCAGTACAGGGGCACACCAGGGCCAAGAAGGGGGAGTGGGTGGGTAGGGGAGCAGGGGGTGGGGTACAGGGGACTTTGGGGATAGCATTTAAAATGTAAATTAAGTATATACCTAATAAAAATTAGAAAAAAAAGTAAAATAAAATGCATGGGTAATATAATTCCCATTGCTATGACAACAACAACAACAACAAAAAGAGTACTGACTGCTCTTACAGAGGATGTAGGTTCAGTTCCCAGTACCCACATTGTAGCTAACAATGCCTGTACCTCTAATTCAGGGGTTCTGACACCCTGTTTCGGCCTCTATGAGTCCCAGGTACATGTGGTACACATAAATACATGCAGGCAAAATACCCACACATACATAATTTTCAAAAAAAATTCAATAAAAATTCTAAGACTCTAAATTATGTGTTTTTCATGTCTAACTTACTGATGCTGCAGTCTGGATTCGTGGACACATGCAACTACACTGACAGACAGAGTAATGGATTCATCATGGCACTGCTACACTTTGTTCTCATTTCTTCCCTCCATCACACCCACAGTCAATGGCAGAAATAATAAACTGCTCTCAGCTCACTTCCTGCACTCTTACACAGTTCAGGATCCAGACCATGAAATGGTAGCATCTACTTTCAGGGTGGGTCTTCCATCCCACATAGATCAAGACGATCAAGACCATTCCCCACCGACATGAACGGATCCACAACTGCTGCTCTCTTCCCCGGCAATTCTAGGCTATGTCACATCACAGCAGCATACTGGTCAAGTGCCATGCTTTTTTAAGCTTTCTGAAAGCACACTGAGAAAGAGGAGCCCCTCTGTCTCAGACTCTCAGCCCTCTCTCCCCAGCTCTGTTACCGGGGCAAAGAAAAACAGCAAGTAGCTAAGGGGATTAAAAACCATTGTATCCTTGAGAACAGCTAGAAGGTGAAGCCTTTCCTACAGAGATTATCATTGTTGACTCACGGTCATATATGCCTGCAGTGGGAGCTGGATGGAGAGTCTCCCAACCAGTAGTTCCAGCTAGCTGCTTCCTCCCCAGTCCAGTTCCCGAGTGTTGAAGCCTCCACTGGATGATGTTCCCTTTGCTCTCCATCAGGCTCCACCAGTCATGTTTGATGATGTTACCTGTTACTTGCTATTTGTTCTTTCCCTTTTGGTTGCTACATACCCAATAAACCCATTTATCTGAAACTGCAAGTACAGAACTTTAAAATATATCACAACAAGGTCCTGATCCATTAAAGTAAGGTAAACTTCAACCTTCCAACTTCAACAGGCATGGCAGTACACACGTAGTCCTCACACTCAGGAGTCAAAGGGCAGATCTGAGGAAGCAAGATTCTGTCAAGAGGTAAAGGAGGGAGGCCACAGGCTGAGAAAAACTACATCCAAATTCTACCAGGCCTGCCACACACGCCTTAGAGGTTCCAGATCCACTGACTCAGCCTGAAGCTGAGGCCTGAAGCTACCCCAGCAGACACTTTTGTAGGTCCTACCTGTTGAACTCAGTACCTCATGCTCATACAGCAAGCTCTTTACCCAATAAGCCATCTCCCCAGCCCGAGTACAGTAACAATTATACAGCATTTACATTGAATTAGACAGCACAAATAACCTAATTAAGGCATTTATGTGTGGGTTGCATGCAAATACTGAGCTTATTCACAGAAGGGTCCTGAACACCCTAGGCCTACCCACAAGAGGTCCTGGAATTGATTCCCCCAGATCCTGAGGGACAACTGTATCTGAAAGAGGACAAACAATCCAATCACACATGGAAGAAGTGTTGGGCTCTATGAGTACTGCAGTGTACAGTGGGAGAGAAACATCATTAGTCTTCCTCAGCTACAACCCGTGAAGCAACAGTAATGATTAACCTGGCAAGACAGACCCACTAAGCCAGCCGTGGTGGGCATGCCATTAATCCCAGCACTCGGGAGGTAGAGGCAGGCGGATTTCTGAGTTCGAGGCCAGCCTGGTCTACAGGGTGAGTTCCAGGACAGCCAGGGCTATACAGAGAAACCCTGTCTTTAAAAAAAAAAAAAAAAAAAAAAAAAAAAAAAAAAAGATAGACCCACTAGTGTAAGATGACATAAATTCAATGGAGGAAACCATCCTGCCACTAAGTTCTTAATCTTTTTTTTTCCCAGTTTGTTTGAAAGGGACTGCTTTCCCTCATTGTCCTGTCATGTACTAACTAGTGTCTGCAGCTGTGGCAGCAGGAGTGACCTGCCGCCAGCCCTGCCCAGACTATCTGCAGCACACTCCCTCCCACTGCACACTTAATAATGACTAAAGCCATCCTTTTCAATGTCTGTGATTCCCTCCTAAAGCCAAAGTTTCTGTTGGACTGCATGGCATGCCCTGGGCGTGAGGTGGCCAGGGCATCGAAGCTGCGTGCACAGGCCGCCTCCCTCCATAGGGGCCTCAGAAGCAGGTTATTTTAACTAGCAATAGTGGTATAGTGCTGAGTAAGCTATTAATGATGGAAGTTAATGACACTNTGTACAGTTCCCATATAGTCTATTCACTGAGTGATCTCTTTACAGTTGGATCAGGCCTGAACCCATCCATTCAGAAAGTTTCAAATTATAGAAACAACACTGTCCTATACGAGTGGCCGATAATGCTTCCTTTGGCTACATTCTTTATTCTGCAGTGGCATTAAATCCATAAATCAAAAGGAACTAACTTGCCATGGCTTATACAGAACTCATAGTATCTATGACTTTTTTAAACTATGACCAGTTAAAATGAATCTGTTTGCACAGAAACCCCTATAAAATACTATGTGCTGGGAATGGTTTCAGAATTATTTAATTCAAGTTTATTAAAAAAAAAGTATAAACTGCTCTTACAGATAGCCTGGGTCCCATTCATATATAACAACAATGACAACAACAACATCAAACTATAACTCAAGTTCCAGAGACTCTGACACTCTCTTCTGGACTCCAGAGACACCTGCACACACATGATGCACATAAAGTTACACAGGCACATATACACACATATATAAACTTAAAAATAAGTAAACTTTTTAAAGTTTCTTGAGTCACCGAATGTTTCCAATGGCTTCCTTTTTAGCATGCTAAAAGTAGCAACTCTTTCCTAATAAATTAAAAATATTAAAGTAAAATATCAACAGAAAACTGGCATGTCTCTACCCTGGCTGATTTGCTACTGGGGAAAGGTACATGCTGTGAGATAGAAGTGCATGGAGTCAACCATGCTGGGGAATGCCCTTCATTCCAGCACTTGGAGGCTGGCTGAGACAAGAAGGTCGAAAGTTCAATGCCAGCCTAAACTACACAGAGCAGAAGGCAGCTCAGGCTCCAGAGCAAGACCCCATCTGAAAATACAATAAATAAAATAAATAAGCTAAGCTAAGCTAAGCTAGAGGATGAAGCACAGCCGCTGCTGCCTTTCAGTGAGCGCCTGGACTGAGCGATGGAGGCCAGGGTCTCAAACACTGAAAGTATTGCTGTGGTCACAGTATGCTGATACGCTGACTTTATTGGAAATGAAGGGATGTTTTAGCTTTGACTCTTTCTCTATTTCCAGTTAAGTTGAACAGTTCACTGGTTGAGCAGGGATAAGTAAGCTGGCTATAATAAGGCCACTTGTCTCCTGCAGCTGTCTTTTCTGTAGTACTGTCTGTGGTCCCTGTCCAGGCCTGTACAGATCATGAGGCAGGACTGGAAGCTTATTTTAGAGCTGAGGAACCAGGAAAGAATCCAGCAACTACGAGACTGAATTAGATTACTGCCAGTAAGTACTTCAGTATGGGTAAAAATCATTATGCAAAGACAGAAATGACTGAATCCACTGTGTAAGAAAAGTGTGGCATCTAAACTACAAGTGTGCTGTGCGAGTGGCAATTGCTGTGCCCCTGGGGGTGAAGACTCTTTGCTAAAGCTGAAGTGAAGCTGTTTCCTCGCCTTCAATGCAGCAACTTAGTTGGACCACTGGAAGAAGAGCGGTGGGACTGGACACCTGCTCTTGGAGTGCAGAGGCTGGCCAGGGGAGGATTCCTGGCAACAGCAAAAGGTCTCGGTGCTGTGCTACAGGCACAGCTGTGGCAGTGTTTGTTTTTGAAACAGGCAGACCTCAGAGTCACTATGTAATAGAGGATGATCTTGAATTTCTGACCTTCCTGCCTCCAACTCCCAAGGGTGAGGTGTACACCACCATGTACATTCTATACAGTGCTACAGGTCAGACCCAAGGCCTCATTACCACCCCGCTGTAGAGGGACATGCCTGCTCAGAGTGTGCCCACCCACAAGCCTTTCAGCACTGAGCTGGTGTGTTGGTAGTCTTTCATCACTGACAAATGCCTGACAGAACAATGTAAAAGGACAAAAAACTGTCTTTTCCATCCCAGTTTCAGGGTATCAGTCCACAGTCAGTCCGTCCCACAGCTGTCGTCAGGAAAGGACAGGAGAGCAGAGCAGAGTTGCTCAACGCATGGACACCAGCAAGCAGAGAGGGAATGGTCCCGTGCTCTCTCTCTCTTGCCCTTTGAGTCTATCGGGGTTCTCAGCCTACGCGATGACACAAGCAGGACTCAGAGCAGCCGTTCCCCCACTTAACCATCACTAGCAACACCTCCACAGGCACAGCAGAGGTGTACCTCACAAGCGTCCTCGGCAGTCCTCAGGCCACGCTGGAAATCAAGATGCACTGTCACAGGCGCACCCTCTGCCAACCCGACACACACACACACCTCCTAAGACCATACCTAACTCCCGAAGACAGCAACAAGGCCATAATTAATAGCACGTAACAGAACCATCCTATGTATAGCCCAAAGTACTTCATTTTGCTTCCCCAATGCCTCAATAGTTCTAGCACTGCTCAATAGGACTAGTATTAAGTTTCCTGAGACTCAAGACCAACTCTCACCTGTGAGCCCCTAGAAGGCCAAAAAGAAAGTTCTGCATATCCCAAGTATACAGCAGAAATAAGACCTTCACTCCAAAAGGGACACAAGGAAAGGAGGGAGGAGACCAAAGCAAGCTGGGAATGAGCATGGCAAATGTCCGCTCCTACGGTTCCATGGCTGAGAGGCTCAGTGGTGATATCTGGGCGCCAAAGGCTTAGGGAGCCCATCCCCTACCAGGCTGACTGTGCTCACTGCCTAGAGCTTCCCTTGGCAGACAGTCTGCACTTGTAGCATCTTCACCGTCCTAGGTCTCTGCTGCTCCATCCCACACCACTGCTCTCCCAAGAACTACCTCAGACTCTCTTTTTTTTTTTTTT
>NC_034610.1:27013062-27019264 GCF_900095145.1 Mus pahari
AACTCAGAAATCCACCTGCCTCTGCCTCCCGAGTGCTGGGATTAATTGGGACTACGCCCGGCCATTGGTCCCAATTTTAAATGTAATTTTTTTCAAGCCACTTTTTAAATTTTTCTACCCTGTTTTTCACGCTCAGTGTTCATTGTAAATCAGGCTAAAAGTGGGCAGTTAACCCCTGTGAGAGCCCGAATGCTAAACTAACTTAAATTTTCCTTTTCCAGGGGACTGGTAAGATTGTAGGAACTGCAGAACAGCCAAGTTTACAGTGCAACTGTTTCTTCTAAATATGACAGGAAAGCTATACCACTGTAGTGTCTACAAGATGGTTGCCTTAGAAAGACCTGAACAACATCAGCTGACATAGTAATGTGGATGAGGAAAGCTCACAGGGCCTACTCCTAAATGAGGAACTACAGGCAACCTACAACTATTGAGAGAGGGAGAACTAGCCTCCCCCAGGGAAGAGACCCCTAACTGACTATCCATGCCAAGTCATCAGTCCTAGAATCAGATACATACAAGCAACAATACACAGACTCAGCAAGTTGCATTTATATATTTATTCATTTATACACATATATATGAATATGTGTGTGTGTGTGTGTGTATGTGTGTGTTTGTAGAACAATGATAATTAAAGAAAAATAGGTCATGAATTTGAGAGGGAGCAGGGGTTGGAGACATGAGAAGCATAAGAAAGAAAAGAAGGAAGAGAAATTATGCAATATTTTAATTAAAAGTAAAATTCTTCTTTCAGATTACTCAGTTACTTTTGAACTCAGCCTCCCCACAAAGTCTTAGAGCACAGACACAGATAGGGCAAGTTCTCTGTCATAATGGAAGTGATGAGACAGTCCAATTCCCAGTGGAACCCTTGGTCCCACCCAAACTTCATGACAGTCTCTGCTGTGCACATCTAGCTTCCCAGCCCCCACCACTACCCTCACTAAGCTCTACTCATAGTGCTTTAAGACTTTTCTAGCTTGTATGTCCAGTTTTCCAGACTCCTCCTACAAACCAGCTCTAAAGGCTTGCACACAGCATGGCCAGGTTTAGTCACAGGCACAGCCCTGCTCTCAGCACTAACTTTAACTCCGTGTGGAGCAGAGTGTTTCTATTGCTGTGACAAATACCTAGAAGGAAAAAAAAACAAAAGGAGCAATTCATTTTGACCCACAATTTCACAGAACTCATTGTCACCTGGCTCACTGATTGTGGCTGTCCTGGAACTCACTATGTGGATCAGGCTGGCCTCGAACTCACAGAGGTTTGCCTGCTCTTGCCTTCCAAGTGCTGGGATTAAAGTAGGCTCTATTCTAAATGTCTACCAACTCCTTCTTGCCTACTGGTCAAAATATAGGCCATAAATGCTTACTCTGGGGCTGGAGATGGCTCAGCAGTTAAGGGCACTGACTGCTCTTCCAGAGGTCCTGAGTTCAATTCCCAGCAACCACATAGTGGCTCACAGCCCTCTACGATGGGATCTGATGCCCTGAGGAGGGTGTGTCTGAGAGAGGGACAGTGTATTCTCATATATAAAATAAAAAATAAATCTTTAAAAAAGAAAGTTTAGTCTGAAACTAACCAGACTGCTTGCAATTTATGAACTTAATGGAATATAGCAAAACTAAGACTTCAACTCTGTTAGTTCACACAAAACCTAATCCAGACTTAATAATAAACCATGTTCTGTTTGCTCAGTATTAAAATCTGAGCCAACTCTACCAGTTTTCTAAACCTCTACTACAGTCACAAACATTCAGAATTCCTTAGCACGTAGGCAGTATGACCCTGGACCGGATAGTTCAGTCTCTTGTACAACAGTAATACCTGCTGATTTACCTGTGATAGCAGCACATGGAACTTTACAAAGGCTGTGTGCCTGTTAGCACACAACAAATATCCAAAACATACTAGCTGTCATTGCTCTGTACTAATATTGCTTTATTATTTTAAAATACAAAGATAATGCAAGCCCCAAGTTCTACAAATGGAAGCAAAGACCTAGTTTTATAGTAGATGAATTAATGTATGCCATCCTATTGTAAAAGTATTTTCAAACAATATCATAGGGGCTAGAGAGGTGCCTTGGCAGTTAAAAGCACTTGCTGCTCTTGCAGAGGACCTGGCTCATAGTGATCTATAACTCTAGTTCCAGGGGATCTGACAACCTCTTCTGGCCACTGGGGAAACCAGTCCCACACATGCTGGACATACATGCAAGCAAAATACTCGTGCATATAAAATAATTTTTATAAAGAAAAATATAGTTTTCCCAATAGTAAAATAAAATATAATTAGCTATTTCCTAAGTATCAATAAGTCATAACCAAATTAATTAGAAATATTTCTAACTTAATATATCACCAATTGTAAGTTATTTTCTTCCAGATTCTTACCATGTTATAAGAATGTACAATAAAGCAGACTTGTTTTGTTTTGCTTGAGACAGGGTCTCCCTATGTGACCCTGGCTGCCCTAGAACTCACTATGTACACCAGACTGGTCTCAAACTGACAAGAGATCCACCTGCCTCTGCCTCCTGAGTGCTGAGATTAAAGGCGTGAACCATCATGTTCAGCTGAAGCAGCCTTTTAAATATAAAAGTTAAAAGGAGACTGGTGAGATGCTCATTGGGTAAAGGTACACAACCTGTGGTTACAACCCAGAACCCACATGGGGAAAAAAAGAACCAACTTCCGAAAGTTGTCCTCTGAACTCCAAACAAAGTGAAGCATACACAAGCCTGCACAATATACACAAACATTCACACCAGACACTCTCTTATGCCCAAGGACTCTAAATGTGCAAAAACAATATACTAAAAGGAAGTGAATGGTCTACCTATTAAATGGTTATAAACTCTATTAACAGTTCACCTACCTTCAAACTTACTCAAAATACACATCTTTGAAACTACAATCTCCTGAGGGTTAACAGAGAAAATAAGAGATCAGTTGCTCATCAGAAGCAAAAGGCAGCAAACCGACAGCATCGGGACCCAGCCCCTGCAGGCACCTTGCCCAGCAGCCTACCTTCTTCTCCCTCCCACTGTCTGCCTGTGCAGTTTCTAGCCGGGCTTTGAAGTGTTCACGGTCCAATCTCAGTTGCTCTAATTCTTGTTCTTTTCTTTCCAGGTCTAGAAGAGACAGAAAATTACTTAAGACATGTCGAACCACATAAAACATTCTTATAGTCCTGTGCCTAAGGTCTCTTCCATTTTTCAAGCCATACCAGTAATCTTTTTTTTTTTTTTTGTAAGAGGGGTGGGGTGGAAATAGATGCTGGAGAGTGAACCCCATCCCATGAACACTAAGCACAATGTGGTACTGAACTGCCTCCAGTCCTGAGAGAAATTCTCCTGTTCTCTTACTTTGTGATTTTAAGATCTCATTTTTTGCCAGACGGGTACTCAAGGCTTCAAGAAAATGAGTTATTTAAAGTACTGAAGGCAGAGCTGGGACGCTTGACTCTCTCATGGCACAAACGTGTGTCTGTGCCATAAAAAGCAGAAGGCATCTCATGAGTGGCTGGTGCCAGCGGGAGCTGACTCACAGAGCAAGTCCCACCAGCTGGCAGACTGACTCAGGGGAACAACTGCAGTAGTAGTCAATGGAGGCGGGAAGCAGCAGAGATAAAGACAAGAACATGCTACAGTGAGGGGTGGTGACGGCGTGACACTTCCTCTCCAACAACATTTAGCTTATGAGTCAAATGGCCAACAAAAAACTCAAAAGACACCCACATCAATAAACCAACGAGATGCATATTATCAACTTTAAATACTGTCATACTGCAGAAATATCACTTCAAAAAATGGGGTATTTAATGGGGTATATATATATATATATATATATATATATATATATATATATATATATATTGCACACATACATACACACAAGATTTGAGAATAAATACTAAGAGAGAGTGGCTGGCTAAGGCCTAATATGCTTAGGATCCCAGGGGACTTGGACCTAGCACATGGAGTTTATTAAGTGGGCCTCAGAACTTACATTTCTTCTCTGTAAGGTATCCTTTCCTATTAACACTTTCATGGACATAGCTACTACATTTGCCCCCCCCCCTCCACTCTCACGCTCCTCCCATGGCTAATAACGACCTGACCGCCAAGAAGCCCCTCCTACTCTCACGGCTTGTGGCTGCTGCTAGGTTTGGATATGACCTTCCGAGTTCAATCCCTGCTGCGAGAACCTGAGGCACAGGTGACTTACCAGTGACTACAGCACTGAGAAGAATCACTCCCCTTCCTCCGACAACCAGTGGCTGCCAACAGCTCCTCAGGGAAGGTAAAGAGAAGGTACATTTCTTTTTTTAAGATTTCTATGTGGGGGCTGGAAAGATGGCTCAATGGTTAAGAACACTGGCCTATCTTATAGAGTTTTGCTCCCAGAACCCACATGGCAGCCTACAACTGCCTGCAACTCTGACTCCCAATCCCGGCTCCTCAGTACCAAGTGTGAATATGGTGAACAAGCATACATGTAAGCACTCACACACACATAAAAGAAAAAAATCTTTTTTAACTGTATAAATGTTTTTGCCTGCATATATGTATCTGTACCATGTTCACATCTGGTGCCAGTGGAAGACAGGAGAGGGTGTCAGATCCCCTGGGACTGGAGTTGTAAACAGCTGTGGGTTACCAGTGCTGGTACCCAAATCCTAGCCCTCTCTACAAGAGCAGCAAATACTCTTAACAACTGAGCCATCTCTCCAGCCCAACGAAATGAAATTTCTAACAAGGTTCCTAGCAGAGACTTTAATGAATTATACTTCAAAAACAACTACTTCGCCGGGCAGTGGTGGCGCACGCCTTTAATCCCAGCACTTGGGAGGCAGAGGCAGGCGGATTTCTGAGTTCGAGGCCAGCCTGGTCTACAAAGTGAGTTCCAGGATAGCCACGGCTATACAGAGAAACCCTGTCTCAAAAAAAAAAACCAAAACAAACAAACAAACAAAAAACCCAAAAACCAACTACTTCAAGTCAACAGCCTCAGCTCTCATCACTAGCAGCAGGAAAGGAACACCCAGTGGACAAGAGAGCTCAGCTACAGCAACAGGAGTATAAACAGAGGGTAATGAAACCCGAGGAAGGGAGAGCACCTCAAAGAGCATAGGTAAAACCATACACCCTCCACTTAAAGGAGAAAGGCTTACAGGCTGATGATCAATCCCGTGCAGGCAAGGAAAGGGGCACACTGTGTGCTCCAGAGATCTGAAAAGGAAAAGGGACACTTACACAAAACCCCCAGGGACTGCCTCAAGCCATGAGGCATCCCAAGCATTCTGGAGAAAGAACAAGGAAAGTGTCTACACTTCCTTGAGACCCTGTCCAAGAAGGAAGATTAGAACCCAAAGGTCAACAACAAGTTGGAGATTATGAAAGTGGCTGGCAAGATCCCTTTCACATTTCCTAGAAGCAGGCAAGCCGCGCTGGGCTATTTATTCTCCCCTACGTCAGAGCTTTCTTCCCTGACTTTTCAGGTATGTCATACCATATGAATTCTCCTTTGTCCCACTAATCCTGACCACTCGTGAAACCAATGATCAATGGACCTTTATGCCGTAAAATAACACTGTTGAAGACATGTAACCGTGTTGAATGTTATCTACACATATACATTATAAGCATATGTGAACTATGAAATACATTCCACATAACCAGACAGAAACTAAATAGTAAAAGTATCAGCAGTTTCAGTAGTTTATCTTTGCAACTAGCTCTTTTTTTTTTTTAAAGATTTATTTATTTATTATATGTAAGTACACTGTAGCTGTCTTCAGTCACTCCAGAAGAGGGCATCAGATCTTGTTACGGATGGTTGTGAGCCACCATGTGGTTGCTGGGACTTGAACTCTGGACCTTTGGAAGAGCAGTCGGGTGCTCTTACCCACTGAGCCATCTCACCAGCCCTGCAACTAGCTCTTAAAGTCTGCTTCTATTATTAAACTTTGCTACTTGAACACAGCCGAAAGGAGGGGAGCAATTAAATCTCTACAAATCTTGCATGTAAAAATATACAGAAACCAAGCCGGGCGTGGTAGCACACGCCTTTAATCCCAGCACTCGGGAGGCAGAGCAGGCAGATTTCTGAGTTCGAGGCCAGCCTGGTCTACAAAGTGAGTTCCAGGACAGCCAGGGCTATACAGAGAAACCCTGTCTCGAAAAACCAAATAT
>NC_034610.1:27020414-27024193 GCF_900095145.1 Mus pahari
CCAGAACAGCCAGGGCTATACAAAGAAACCCTGTCTGGGTGTTGGGAGCATGGGGGATGTACTACCTTTGGCCAGGAGTGATAGTGCATGTCTTTAATCCCAGCACTTAGGAGGCAGAAGGCAGATAGATCTCTATGAGTTCCAGGCCAACCTGATCTCATAGCATCTCTAAAACATTCATAAAAACAATAAAAAAAATAAAAAATATATTGCCTTTGCAAAGGTTTTAAATCTACAAACAGAAATAATGTAGACAAGGCGATGCCTGATGCACAGAACAGAAACGTCTTACACGAACTCTGTATGAAAACAGGGTACCTGTCGCCCAGCCTGCTGCTTCCACTGCCCTTGGCACTCAGAACAGGAGAGTCTCTAGCAACACAACTGCATGGAGGCTGGCACACTAGACAGCCTAGGGATAGAGGGAAGCCATGTACACTGCAGACTACTTCAACGGCAATACTTTACACAGCTCAGGCTTTGTTTGGGGGTTTAGATCACAAAGTCTCACTGTATTTTCCAGAACCAAGCTGCTCCAGCCTCCTCCAGGCTGGGATTATAGGTGTGAGCCACACACAGCCCGACAGGTTTGAGTCTGAATTGTTTTGGTGGTACTCTTTTGGTGGTATTGGTAGCTGGTTTTTTTGAACACAGATCAAAAACGTTCAGATCACACTAAGATCTGGTTTCTCTTCCCCTGTTACCTGGCATGTCTATAACACGTCATCACTTGTCTTCCATTAATGTGAAATACTTTTTACCACAACAGCTGTCTGAAACACAAACACTTTTGAATAACCACTAGCTTTTCCCTGCCTAGCACTCTAGAAGCTTCGGAGAAAGGAGTGCAATACTGACAGCTCCATCTTTCTTTGAGTTGAGATTTGGATGGCATGTTCCCTGCCAAGCACACAGGATGTAGTCCCATGGCCTTCTGGCTTTCAAACCCCAGTCCGGGTGCTATCAGGGCCAAACTCACTGTGAGACCTTGTCAGGTAGACTTGTCCCTTGCCCCTTTCTGCCCAACACTCTCTGGATTAAGTAGCACTTTGGCAGACCCTACCTCCACCTGCACATGGCCTGTTCTTCACTCTTTTCCCTTTCTGGCCTCCCTATATCTTCACACAGACCTCACTGTGACCATGGTTAAAACTCTCCTGACAAAATGCACTAGAGCCCGACAGGCCTCACTGCCCCCCGTGACGTTCTGCGGACCTGGGGACTATCGGGGAAGTGCCTGACAGGTACTCCTGCAACGCGCCAGGGTTTCATCAGACTGTCAGCCCTTTGTCAGGTGTTCCCACTCAGGATTTTCCACAGCAAACAGACACCTCCACAATGATTCTGCATCCTACACGTTTCCCAGGAATAAGCCACTGCAGTAGCTCAAGGGCTCCAGAACTAAAGACCCAGCTCTGGGCCACCGTTCCAGGGGAGCTGTTAAGTATCTCGGGTGCACAGACTAACCCAGTGCTCCACAGAAGACGGCCACGTACGTTTACCTGTTGAACACTGCTTTAGTCTAGCCAATTCATTTCCACAGTAAGTGGACTGTACACTGGACAACCTGCACTTTCCAACATGTGGAAATGAAAGCTTTCGGCCTACTATACCAAATGCTGTCCCCTCTCTCTTGAATAAACTATTTCTAGGATGCCTTTTAACCGCCTCCTAAGTCTACTTCATAAAGCTGCCTTGGCTTCCC
The DNA here is from genome assembly GCF_900095145.1 of Mus pahari. Lineage (NCBI taxonomy): Eukaryota > Metazoa > Chordata > Mammalia > Rodentia > Muridae > Mus > Mus pahari. The sequence continues at coordinate 27,022,120 of NC_034610.1, forward strand.
ACAGCCAACAAACCCCCTTAGGATTCTGATGGCCTTTTATGGTTGGGAGACATCTGTGACATTACCTCCCCTTATACTGTCTTTGTTTTTCTTTTCTTTCCTCCTATTCCCCAAGATTACAACCACCTGGTGTACTTGTAGATTCTTTCAAGTAACTAGTAGAGGGCCCTCACGGACCGAGATCCTCAAGCTCACAAGCCGTTCCAGTAGTATCTAAAAGTCCCAACCATCCTGTCCCATTTGAAGGCACAAGACTCTTGGATGTAAGGACAATCTGGATTTGGCACTTCACCCCACCCTCTACAGGGTTACCTGGCTGGGTAGACAGGCATGCCCTTCCTCACCATCCCATGCACATCCCTTCCTAAGCTAAATATCGAGTTAAAGAGGACAGCCTTCTCTGATTGAGGAAGACCATTCTTCAGCCAAGGACACATAAATAGCTGTGCCCCCTGCTAGAACTGCCAAACAAGCTCCTTAACCTCTGAAGGCTCTGCTCCTTGAAGCTGGCCAGGACTCAACTAACCCTTTACCATCTCACTGTAATTATAGAAAACTATAGAAGAGCTCAGTTGCGGACTCTACCCTATTAGCTGGATGGTCTTAGATGATAACTGAAAGCCCCACAGTGCTCTCACTCTCCCTGTCTCAGTCTCAACTGAGACCTCAACACAATCAACAACAGAGCCATGTACTGGTAGATTCCTCTACCAGTCCGTTCTTCCAGTGCTCCATGCTGAAGAGTACTGATAATGTTTTCACAGGAGTATTTTATATTTACACACTTTCCAACTTGGTAAACCTTAAGTCAAGGCTATCCCAAGCTCACTGTGCGATAGTGATAGTGTCTGAGTCACAACGGAAGCTGCTAGGCTGTGAATCTGCCAGAATGCTCTCTCCAGTACACTAGGAGCTCAAGGAGCTTCCCAGCTGGAAAACAAACCCCAAGATTCCTACAATACAGGTACCATACAAACCATTTAGAATGACTAAGTTATCTCAGACTCACCACATCCTTGGAGACTTGGGGGAGAAGTAACAGAGTCCTAGGGAATCTTACTGGGGCCCAGTATGTAACCAGGCAAGTGTTCTAATATTTTCAGATGAGTGCTTAATCATTCCAGAAAACACAACGAAATGCTGCTCAACATGCAGGACACAGAAGTCCTGCCCTTCCGTATTCCCATCATGCCTGATCCTGACCTACAAGGCTATGCCTTCCCTTCATTACCAGAACCTACCTTGTTTTCTCATGATCCCACCCATCCAGTCAGAGTCCATCTAGGACTCGCCCTGAGGCTCACCAACCCTTCTAAGTCATCTGATGCTCAGATTCAAGCCATCCCCCAAAACACACCACTTCATCAGTATTTTAGTATCCGTCCAGTAAGAGGTTCCAAGGCCTCTGACCTCAGCCAAACCCCTCCCATCCTCCACGAACATCCCCCCATTCACTGTTCTGCTTCTGCTATCTGAGATCCTTCAAAGCAGGAAAACCATCTGATGGATCCAAGCAATGATCCTTACTCCAGTTGTAACTGTCACACATCTTTTCCTTTTCCTTCTTAAATGGTGTTTTGCGGGCGATAGGGAGTAGCTCTTTTGGGGAACCTGGGGTTCAATTCCCAGCATCTGTATAGCAGTTCACATCTGTCTGTAACTCCAATAACAGAGGATCCAACACCCTCTTCTAATTTCCTCGGGTATGGCACACAGCGTAGTGCACACACACATGCATTCAAGCTACACACTCAGACATATAAAATCATATTTTACAAAAAAGAAAGTGTGCCTTTGCCTCAGTGTTGATTCTTTAAAGATGCTTAGACAAGACACTGCTTACCTACCCAGCTTCTCACAGGCAGGTCTCATGCTAGCTGAGAATCAAGTTCAGCATGCTGTCTGACACCTACCTTACCCGCTCAGGCACTTGGGAGATCTCTGTGAATGAAAGGCCAGCCTGAGCCGGGCGTGGTGGCGCACACCTTTAATCCCAGCACTTGGGAGGCAGAGGCAGGCGGATCTCTGAGTTCGAGGCCAGCCTGGTCTACAAAGTGAGTTCCAGGACAGCCAG
>NC_034610.1:27025018-27073276 GCF_900095145.1 Mus pahari
AAAAAAAAAAAAAAAAAAAAAAAAAAAAGACCAGATTGAGAACAGGAGGCAAGTACAAGGATCCACCAAAACGGCAGAGATGATGACAGGCTAGTAAAGTCAGAATGCATCTCCGGAGCTGGCTGGAGGGACAACTCCAAGGTGTCTGGTCCAGGGCTGTTCTCTGGGAAGACCAGGGCAGGCCAGTGAGAAGAAGCACAAGGGAATCAGTATAAGTCAGGCAGAAGAAAGTAAAAATGATCTTGCTAACTAAGTGGAAATGTGCCCTGCCATTTGTCAGGCTACAACAGCAGACACAGATACAACCAGCTGCCAGGTAAACAGAAAACGCTGTGTCTCCCATTAACTGGAACATGTCACAATGCCCCTTTCTTGGAGTGACCACTCACTTCTTATTCATCTAATTCATTTTGAAAACTCCCCCACTTTCAAAAGGAAAAGCCTGACCTGGCCTGAAGAGTTACAGTGACACACAAATACAGCCTGACTTCCCACTAGCCTCAGAGGTACAGGTGAGGTATGTCTAAACAGTGTTCTACATTTACATGAACTTTCACTGTTTACAAGCAAAAGAGTCCTGGGTCCACTTCACACTCAACCTCTAGTTGCCTCTTTACACAAAGCTCCACCTTGCTATGAGCTGTCAAAGCTTAGCTCAAGGACTTAGGGGGCTGAAGCAGGAATATCCACGGTTTGAGGCCAGCCTGGGCTGCACAGAGAATTCAAGGTTATCCCAGGATATATAATGAAGCCATCTCCAACATAAACACTGTTTCATTCCCACGCCACCTAAATCCAAGCCTCCAACCCAAGGCCTGTGAGGTGCCTCCCATTCCTCTGGTATATGGTCATGCATACATCAATGAGTCATAAACCTGATCTAGTCAGATACAGATCTGGTCCCTGATTAGCTTAGGATGGACACTTAGAGTCTGAATGATCAAGCAAGAAATGGGAAAAGATGCCAAGTAAGAGTCAGGGTAAGGCAGATGTTGGAGATAACAAATGCATTCAGCAGTCACTAGCATACAGAAAATGACTCAAGCTTTACGTGTGCCTGCCGTGGGGAAGCTAGATGAAATAGGACTAGGCTGGGCCTCAAGTACCTGCACTGTCTAAAGACGCACAGAGGTCACCTAAGACGATCAGAAAACAAAGATACTTACATTATGATTCATAACAGCAGCAAGATCATAGTTATGAAGTAGCAATGAAGTAATTTTAAGTTTGGAGGTTCACAACGAGGAACTATGTTAAAGGGTCACAGTGTATGGAAGGATGAGAACCTCTGGTCTCGAGAAAGGAGAATAGGCAAAGGACATCACAGAGACAAATGGGGAAGGGACACAGGTCCCAGGAAGGCCACAAACCTCAAGTAGACAGCTCCTGTAGCCTGCCTTTACCAAATTACCAGGTCCATGTGTAGCCCCCGGACTGCCTTGGGAAGGACACTGGCGTCTAATCCCTAACGAATGAGAACCTGGTCTATTTTGCCGACCACTGGCTCATGGCTCTACAGTGAAACAATCAACCAGCAGGCTAACGCACTGTTACCAGGCAGCATTTTCCTTTTCTGGAAAGAAATGCACAGACACTAATTGCTCTCAAAATTTGCCAGCTGAGCATGAGATTAGAATGAGGCAGTTAAGAAGTCAATAACCGGCAACAGGAGGAGTAAGGCCCCCACAAAGAATGGTGACACAGTCAGGGAATGGTGACAGCTCTGTCTCTCCCCCTCAGGGACAGCTCTGTGTTACTGGAGCCCAGTAAGAGACAGATGTGGAGGAAGCCACTGGGAGGGGCACTTGTTGTGGAGGAATGCAACCCAGCCCCGCCCACCCCCAGTAACAAGCAGGCAGAGGGCAGGCTGGCGCCCCTCCCACCCACTCCCTCTCTCCTGGCTCAGAGAGGCCTTCTTTGGTCAGCCCTGCCAACTCCAGTCTGTAGGGGGTTCACCTCCCAGAACACAGTACAAGGTGGAAGTTAATAGAAGTTAATGAGAAGACTCCTGAAAGAATGGGACAGGCTTCCGTGTAACCATAATTGTTCGCCCTTTATTTTTTACTCCTAAGTTCACATGCATTGACATTTTGCCTACATGCATGTCTGTGTGAGGATAATGGAGCCCCTGGAACTAGGGTTCCAGACAGTTGTTAACTTCACAAACTTCTAACTGCTTCACCCTTCTAACTGACTAGGGCTGGCTAACTGGCCAAGTCCATATGCACAAACTAGAAACCCATATTCTGATCCCTTCTTAGCTTGCTATTTAGGCAACCTGGTCCCCCATCCCCACCCCACAGCCCGCTTCCAAGTAGATCACCATACTGCTTGTTTCTCCAATATCGGGCTAGGCTTGAACTCAGTATGTAGGTGAGAATGATCCTCAACTTCTGATCCTTATACCTCCACCACCTAAGTACTGGATTACAGGCATGCACCATCAAGTCTGACTCAGAAACCTACATTCTTGAGTCAAGATACTTTCTTGGTGGGGGAGGGGAGGGGGATAGAAGACAACACTTTCAGGATGACATGACACAACACACTGGTATGGGGGAGGGGCTGCAATCAGGATGTAAAGTGGATAAATAAATAAATAATTGGGGGAAAAAGATACTTCCTTATTTAGACTTACAGCTCAAACCACTACTTAGGTTTTTAAGGTGCTCAGTATGAAGCCACACTATGAGAGCTGGTAGTCAGATGTAACTTGAGAAATTAGCTTTACCCACCAAAAGCTGATTTAATTGCAATCCAGTCCCAATTGGGAAAGTGCTGACGAAAGCTCCAAATACCTCCCAAAAACTTTAAGAGGGTTCCAGACTAGTATCTGCTGTGTTGCTCAAATGTCAACCATCTGGATAGACAAGCCCTAGCAGCCCTGAACTTAGCTCAACTCCCCTGCCCACCCAAAGACAAACGGTGTGCATTAGGGAAGACTCACTTTTTTCTACAATCTTCAATTTCTGGAAACTTTCCAGTAACTCCCCATTTAGGATTCTGGGTAAGAAGTCCCGTATTTGCATCACTTCCGTCGTCAGCCGTTCCAGGTCCTTCTTTCTGACTTTAACAAATTCTTCTTTCGATTCCATGTGCTAAAAGAACAAGTAGCTCTTAGAATTGGAGTGCTTCTCTTCAGATGACTAGACCTAGCATCCCAAACCAACTTGCTCCCTTTTCTTTCATGCCTCTTACATTCATAATTGCCTCACAAATGTGTTTGCGTGCGTGTGTGTGTGTGTGTGTGTGTGTGTGTGTGTGTGTTGTTCGGTTTTTGAGAGGGTCTCACTGTGTAGCCTTGGCTGTTCTGGAACTATGTAGACTAAGCAGTGCGCCAGCCTCTGCCTCCCTAGTTCTGGGTTAGTCTCTTCCACCACTCTTGGCACCTATGTCCCTTCTGTTACACATATATGAATATAGATGTGTGTGTGTGTACACATGGGCTTTATATACAGAGGGCCTTGATGATGGGGATGAGGGTGGTGACTCACACCCACAGTCCTAGCTTCTCAAGAGACTGAGGGTGAAATATGGCTTTGCCCAAGCGTTGGAGGCCAACATATCAAGACTCTGATTCAGTAAGAACAAATATGGTGGAGAGGGAATGGAAATACGTAAAGGGAAAAACCGAACTCAGGTTCCTAAGAGCCAAAGAAAATGCCTGCAAGTTACTGCGCCCCGGGCTGAAGCTCTCGATGGGATCCCCGCGGCTGCATCTGGCTTCTCCTGACCCCTAACGTTCCCGCCACCACACATGGCATGCGACCGGAAGTAGGCATCAACCAGGGCCTCTCATGAAGTGACATGGGGCAGAACCCAGATAAGTGAGTTCTGGGCTCTGGCTCCCCGGAGCCCCACGGCCTCAGGCCTGCGCGACCACTTTTTAACCTGAAGGCCTCCGCAGATGACTTGGAACTGCGCCTCGCCTCGTGTCTCCGGCCCTGGCCCACCCTCGCGCGGCTCCTGGCCTGGTCCCCTCAGGGCTACAGGGACATCTCCTCAGGCACTGGACCCGCCCTGAGGGGAGGAACCAGCCGCGGCCCCCCTATGTACGGCACCCACTGACCCGGCAGGCCTCCTCAGTACCGGATCCGTCGCCCACGGTCCCGGCCATAGCCGCTGCCTCGGCTTCACGCGCCTGCGCAGAGCTCTCTAACACGCACACTCAAAAGCGCGGGAATCCGAAGGTGCCCGACCATACGGAAAGCCACAAGGTTCAAATCTCGCCAATTTGCTCTTCACTCTCGCTTTCTGGGTCCAGGGATGAGATGGACCCCGGAGTCTACTGTAGCTCTCCTACTTCAGTTGCGTTTCAGACTTGTTACCTGCAGAGAGAGGCCTGAGAGTCAAGCAAAATCCGTCCTTCCCTGTTTAGGGAGAAGGTGCTACAACCAAACCACGGCGCGGGAAAAACCTCGTCGGCCCTTGGCCCCAAGTGCTTCTGTGCCAGCACTTCGGTGGCGGAAGCTGGAGTTCAAGACAAACTTGCTACATAGCAAGGGAAAATCTAGCCTGGGCTACATGGGGGTAAAAAAAAAAAAATCAATACTAAATAACCACAGCTTGGAAGGATATACTAATCTAATAATCCTCATGTTTGATGACCTAGAGTTTTAGATGTCCCTAAAGTTAGCACAGTTGTTAAAAGTCCTCTTTCATGTTGGTTTAGTATGTTTCAGCTTGTACTGGTTTTATGTCAACTTGACACAAGCTAAAGTCGTAAGAGGAGGGAACCTCAGTAAAGAAATGCTCTATAAAATCAGATTGTAGGCAGGCCTGTAAGGCATTGTCTTAGTGACTGATGGGGAGGACCCCGCCTGTTGTGGGCGGGGCCATCCCTGGACTGGTGGTCCTGGGTTCTATAAGTAAACAGGCCGAGCAAACTGCAAAGAGCACGGCAGTAAGCAGAACCCTCTATGGTCTCTGCATCAGCTCCTGCCTCCAGGGTCCTGCCCTGGGTGAGGTCTGGTTCTGGCTTCCTTCCATGGTGAACAGTAATATGGAATGTGAGTCAAAAAACAAACTTTTCCTTCCTCCCCAGCTTGCTTTTTGGTCCTGGTGTTTGAAAATCTCGCTACCTACTGCTCAGAACTGTGTGTTTTGAATGCAGGACTTACAGACAGAGCCAAGTTAGATCCTCACATTTTCCCTCTACAGTGGACACCCCTGCACCTGACCCAGACGTTGTGTGCGTGGATTTGCTGGCTCCCATTCAACAAGCCTGCACCTGTCTCGAGATGCGGCAGGAAGGCTTGCTCTCTCTTGCCACCACACACCCCTCGATCTATCCTAGGACCCTGCAGAAACGGATTGCTGGCCACACCACACCTCTTGTAAGTGCCCTTGATGCTGTAGGGATGGGTTGTCCTCTCTCCTCTCCAAATCTCGCACCTGTCCCAAAAAGCTTCAAGGGTCTCCTCTCTACCTCTGCACTTGTCCCAGGACATTGGGAAGTTGGCCATCCCCTCTATAATGATACATCAAGACTCAAGGCGGGGCTGGAGAGATGGCTCAGTGGTTAAGAGCACTGACTGCTCTTCCAGAGGTCCTGAGTTCAAATCCCAGCACCCACATGGTGGCTCACAACCATCTGTAATGAGATCTGGTGTGTCTGAAGACAGCTACAATGCACTTAAATAAATAAAATAATTAAAAAAAAAAAAAAGACTCAAGGCACTATCCTGGCGGAAACGGAGCGGGGGTGTGTGTGGTTGTGGGGGACTGTCCCTGTGCTGTCGTCAGCCTCGGGCTGCCCGAATGACGGCCTTCCTCCTGGGTCTCAAGTCTGTCCAGGGAAGCCCGCGGAGTGAAAGGAGGTGGCAGGGTCGCCGCTTCCCCGATCGACCTTTGTTAGCTGTGCTTAGACTCTAAAACTGCATCACACCAGCCGCAGGCGTCCTGCTGGAGGAGACCTGACCCCCCAACGAACCGCCCTGAACCTGAGCCACTCTCAGGACGCACTTAAGCAGCGTTGCCACGGCGTCTACCCGCACAGGGGCCACGCGGGCTCCCGGGGCGCGCGGCGAGCGGCGCGCCGGTGACGCCATCACCCGCGCGCCGCAGCCCGTACGCAGACGCAGTCGGGATCGCTCGGCGGCGGGCGGCACGCGCGCAGCCCGGGGATGCCGAAGCGGGCGCGATGGCTCCCGCCATGCAGTCTTCCGAGTTCCAGTTCGCCCGGCGGCTGGCCTCCAGTGAGAAGGGCGTCCGCGACCGCGCCGTGAGGAAGCTGCGGCAGTATCTCAGCGCCAGGACGCAGAGCGACACAGGTGCGGGCCTGGGTTCGCGCCGCTGCGTGCGGCGAGGGTCGCGCCAGCGGGCGCGGCTGCTGCGGGCTGTGCGGCGGAGCTCCTGGCCCTGAGTCCCGGCTCACCGAGGCTCGTTTGTGTCTCTCTTTGCCTTCCTTGGATAGTGCCTGTAGGCGCTGGGCTGCGTTAGAGAGGTAGCCCTGAGAGGAACTCTGGCAATGTGGTTGCAGGTCTCGTGGCGATGGAGTGGAATGTGGGTGAATGCGAGAATGTATACCGGTAGCGTGGGAAAGCGCAGGAGAAAGTCCCTCTAAAGGAGCCTTCTGTGCTCTGGTGAGATTTTGACAAGAGGAAGCCAGCTAGGCAGACGCAAGAAAGAGCGAAGTGTGTGTGCCCTGAGCCAGAGAAATCGAAGTTGGCGCGCAAAGCTTGTTGAAATGCAATTGTACCTGGGGGCAGTGTGGCCACATCACTGGCTTTTTCGTTTGTGTTTTAGCTGCTGTGGAATGCATTGCAGGGATTTATTTAAGTGATCCAGAATAGGTTCTGTAACTCCTTGAATGAATACGTAAAGTCTAGACTGCAGCCTACCGTGGAGGGTTCAGGTTGCAGCCAGTTGGCGGAAGTTTGAGTTACGTGTTGCTAAATCTACTTAAGTTTGAAGACTGGGGGGCCCGGAGAGATTGCTCAGCGGTTCAAGTCTCAGTACCCACGTGGCAGCTCAACACTTTCCTGGAAAGGAGTCACCCCCTCACTCACCTCTGCTAACAACCGGCATGCACGTGGTGCGCATACATAGAAGCAGGCAAATCTCATACACCTAAAGTTTTTTTTTTAATGGTTTTTGATTGAAATCTGCCCCAGATGAGAGCACGTACCGTTCATTCCAGCATTGGAAGGCTGAGGACAGCCAGGGCCACAGAGCAAGCAAGACCTTGTCTCCCAGAAAGGAAGAGACTTTTTGAGAAGTCTGATATAGGTGTGAAGGCTAATTTTTTTCTTAATTATTAGTGTGTGTGTGTGTGTGTGTGCTTATAGGCACTCATGAGGAAGTTGAGTTCCAAAAGTTACCTTTTTCCACCATGGAATCCAGAAGTCAAACTCAGGTGGTGAGGCTTAACAAGCAAGCTATTTGTTACCCACTGAGCCACCATGGCAGCTGCGCTTCCCACCCAGACCCCCCTCCCCCATAACATTTCTGTTAAGGGTTGCCCCAGAAATTCAGTTTACTCTCATATTGTCGGGTTTCCTATGTGCACGTGCTGGTCGACCCTAAACCTACCTTGCTGGCCCGGGTGGACCATTGCTGTCCTCTACTCAGACTAGTGCTACTAGCCTGGTACTCCACCTGACTGTCCCTTGAGAGCCTCAGGACCAACAACGCCACCCACTCTCCCCTCCAAACACCTGTTCTCTCCTGCTGCTCCTTCCGGTTTTCTCACCGCATTGCCCTGACTCTTTCTTCATCACACACACACACACACATACACATTGTCCCTCTGACCTGCCTTCTCAATAACCTGAATTAGTCTGTCTTAACCAGAAGTTCCTTTATTTTACCTAGATTTCTGGCCCATCCATTCCCTTAACTCCGTTGTGCCTTTTGTTTGTTTGGGTCCCTACCCCCAACCCTCAGACAGGGTCTTTCTGTGTAGACAAGGCTCTGTAGACAAGGCTGACTTCGAACTCAAGAGAGATAGCCGGTGAAGTGCTGGGATTAAAGTTGTGAGCCAGCACTGCCTGGTTGGTTTGTTTGGTTTTGGTTTTGTGAGACAGGGTTTCTCTGTGTTACAGCCCTGGCTGTTCTGCAGACCAAGCTGGTCTCAAACTCTCAAGAGATTCACCTCCCTCTGTCTCCTGAGTGCTGGGGTTAAAGGCGTTCATCCAGGGCTTCCATTGTGCCTCTTTAATCTGCCCTCCACAAATGGCCCAGGTCATTTTCCTAAAGCAAATCTCATCTTACCGCTGCTTCCCCCTGAAGGCCACAGACATGGTGTCCTCACCTGCTCTTCTAGTTCCTGAGTAGTCAGTTAAACCCTTAGGCTCCGCACAGCAGGCACACTTTTCTCACCTCCTCCCCCTGCATTCAGGCTTCTACAAAGATTCTAAGAAGAGTCACTTCTGAGAGAAATCCTCCTTTACTATCTCCCTGGTACCTCTTGAATTATAAACTATGTGTCCCTTTTATAATGCTTAGATACATGGGGGGGAGGAAGGGCTATTTGTTTGGAGACAGGATTTCCCGGAGCCAGGGCTGGTCTCTACTAGCTATACTGACAAGGTCATTACCTTGTCCCCAGCTACGTACAGATAACTTTGTTTCTGAACTCTATGGTTTGTATCCTTTCTCCCACAAGCACTGTGAGCTTCCGTTTGTCTCCTTAGCCGTGGGCAAGTGTGGAGCCTTAGGAGAGCCTTCAGGAGACAAAAGCAAACAGGCACAGTACGCCTGGACCGGAGGCAGCCAGAGACCATGCTTCTCTGACCCCCTGGAACAGGCCCAGGGCACAAGGGCCTAACGCCATTGGCTCATGTCAGTGCCCCAGGGTCCTTGCTGGTGATTTATCTTGTTCCCCTCTTCATCATCGTGGACACTTTGGAATATCGTAGGCCTTCAAAAAATAAAATAACTGTAGAGGGACTGGAGAGATGGCTCAACAGGTTAGAACATTTGCTCTTGGACTTGTGTGGTGGCTCATAACCATCTATAACTCCAGTGCCTGGGTATCTGACACCCTCTTCTAACCTCTGCAGTCCACAGTTACCACAGACACACATGGCTTACATGCATGCAAGTAAAATAGGCATAAAATAAACAAAAAATAACTGAGGGACTAGGAAAATGGCTCCATCAGTAATACGCTTGTCATGTGACCTTGAGAACCTGAGTTCAGGTGTTTACCTCTAAAAGCCAGGTGTAATCCTGGTGTGGCCATATTGATAAAATAATCTGTCCCAGAAAATTAGCTGGAGAGCTAGTGAAGGAAATACATAACACTGACTTCCAAACTATACATATGTGCCTGCAAATGAATAAAAACTGCAGAGTAAATGTCATAATGATCATGGTACAACGGGACTGGAGAGAGCTCAGCAGTTAGGAACATGGCTGCTCTTCCAGAGGATCTGGGCTCAATTCCCAGCAACCACATGGCAGCTCACAGCTGTCCACAAGAGACCCAGCACATTCACACAGACATACATGCAGGCAAAACACACATAGAATGTAAAAGAGAAGAAACAATTTAAAAATAATAGCCATGGGACAAGAAAACTAAAGTGTGTGGCACCGCTAGGTCCCATCATAATAGAAGCACAACTTGCCTTGTGTTTGCCTTTCCTTCAGTTTGTTTTGCAACCTTACATCTTGTTGGGAAGTTTGACATTTTCGTCTGTCGTCTTACTGTCTTGAAACGGTCACTGTGTTCCTGGTGGCTCGTGAGTCCTGATGCAGTCATTCACAAATGTAGCAAACCCAAAGCTCCATGCCTCTTGAGCACTGTGCTTGGTACAGGGAGGACAGCAGTGAGCCAAGCCGGCAGTGCCTGCCTGTCTGAGCAGTTCTCAGCCTCAGACATTTAACACTTACCATGGAGCTAGGGCGCGTCTTGTTTTGTTTTGTTTTTCAAGCAGGGTTTCTCTGTGTAGCCCTGGCTGTCCTGGAACTCACTCTGTAGACCAGGCTGGCCTCAAACTCAGAAATCCGCCTGCCTCTGCCTCAGCAAGCACTGGGATTAAAGGCGTGCGCCACCACTGTCCGGCTTATGGAGCTTCTTAAAATCAACCCTGTGGCAATTTCCTTTGTGTCATTGCTTCCTCTTTTTTTATTAATGTTAGTGTGTGTGTGTGTGTGTGTGTGTGTGCTCACATACATGATACGGGGGTAGATATACCGCAGCACGTGTTTGGAAATGTCAGTCAGTTCTCTCCTTTAGTTTTCACGTGGGTTCAAAAGCTGGAACTCTGGCCACCAGGTTTGTGTGGTCAGCATCTTTACTGCCGAACCATTTCCCCAGCCCCAGCTTGCTTTTTTGGATGTCGTCTGAGACGACTGGATTTATGGTTAGCAGTGGCTGAGTCACTGGGGGTGTTGTGGGGGTAAGTGCCTTTCCTGCTGGTGGCATAGTGTTCCCCACCAGACAGCTATAAAAGGGAGGTCTGTGTGTCTTCACTGTGGGGTAGTCCCCATACAGAATGGCTCCTGTGTTCATTTCATGGAGAGGGTTGCTGTTGGCTGTTGTCATTTCAAAACGCAGTGGTATTTCCTGTGTCTTCATACCTTTTATATCTCTGACATTCTTTTTAGGATAGCTAAACCTAAACTGTTGGCTGTTAGAAACTAGGATATATGAAGATGTAAAATTCATCCCCAACCAGTCACTCACCTTCAACCCCAGCACTCAGGAAGCAAAGGCAGGTGTGTAGATCTCTGAATTTAAGGTCAACCTGGTCTACATAGTGAGTACCAGGCCAGAGATACATGGTGAAATCCTTTCCAAAAAAAAAAATATTTCCTGGACAGGTATGGTAGTCACACCAGTGATTCCAGAGCTTGGGGGAGGATTGTAGGTTCCAGGCCACCCTGGGCTTCACAGAAAGACCGTCATAAAATAAAGGGCAGAGGAGGAGAAACTTAGTGATAGTGTTTGCCTGGAGTGATCGGGACCCTGCGTTCACTTCCAGTGTCTCAGAAGAAGAGTGCTTTGAAAGCAGCTGTCAAATAAAGCTGCTTCATAGACTGACCTCAGTGAGTGAAGGGGTCAGGTACGCACTGCCTCTCCATACTCCCTAAGTTCTTTAAAAATCACTTTCTGTTTTTACCAACTAAACTCTTAGAAGTAAAAACAGGGTTTTTATACATATTTTGGGAGTAGATATTTAGAATGGAGGACTTGAACAGACTGGGGCTTCTCGATTTTTTTTTTTTTTCTAAATCACAAACCCCTTTTACCTGAGAAACTAAGTATACAGATTTATTCATTTATAAACTAGATTTACAAACAAAACATTTACTAATAATTACATCAAAGAATTTTATTTTTTAAACTTCTGGCACATATAGACTTTTGCCACCTATTGAAAATGAGGACAATATGAATAATAATAATAATAATAATAATAATAATAATAATAATAATAAGGCCAGCCTAGACTACCTAGCAAATTCTAGGACTACCAGAGCTACATTCTAGTGAGACTCCTGAAATTCTCTCTGTAGACCAGCCTAGCATCTAATTCACAGAGGTCCACCTGCCTCCAGCCCACTAGTGCTATAATTAAGGGTGTATGTCAGCACCACTCACTATCTTGACTTTTTTTGTTTGTTTGTTTGTTTTCAAGACAGGGTTTCTCTGTGTAGCCCTGGCTTTCCTGGAACTCACTTTGTAGACCAGGCTGGCCTCAAACTCAGAAATTCGCCTGCCTCTGCCTCAGCAAGTACTGGGATTAAAGGCGTGCGTCACCACGCCCGGCTCCTACCTTGACTTTTTAAACAATCTGATGCACTAGTTGTTTTGGAACATGCTCTGAAGGAACAATGGAGAAACAGTGATGTCTTTGTTTTCAGTACGTAAGTCATTACACTTGTCTAAAAGCAGAAAACCTGTGTGAAGAGTGTCACCTACAGTTGTCAAGAATCTGAGGTAAGGTGTTGCAGGCAGTGTTCACTGGCATTGTGTCATGATGGCATACAAAGTACAAAATGGACATGTTGGGTGTTCAGAACTGGGGCCACACAAACATGGTCTAGCACTGCCAGCAACACCTTGGATTCATTGTGGGTTTAATTTGAATTAATTTTGCTGTGTGTTCAGAAAGCTTTTACTGTTGGCAGTTTTCTCACCGCCCTGAATTCAGAGCCCTCAGAGGGTCACTACCCATGGCTTAAAAGCTGCAAGATGAGGACTAGGGGGATAGCTCAGTTGCGAGCACACAGACCTGAGTTTGGTTCCCAGAACCCACATTAAGAAGCCAAATGTGGTAGCACACACTTGTAATTCCAGCTCTGGGGAGGCAAAGACAGGTAGATCCATGGGGCTCACTGGACAGCCAGCCCAGCCTTCTTGATGTTCTTGAGGCCAGTAAAAGACTCTAAAAAACCAAGGTGGATGGTGTCTGTGTTATTCCTCTGTGTGCTTACAGGCACACATACACATACAAAAGAAACTGGGATAAATGGGAACAGTCAAAAAGAGAAAGTAAGAGAATCACAGTGGCATTTGCCAGTGGGACAGTACTTAGCTCTGACAGAGTGCTTCTCATGCTTGTGTGTGCTCTTGATTCCGTGTTAACCCTATGCTGTACATGCAGTGGGGGAACTGGATGCCTGCTGACAGTGTGCTTCAACTGGGCTTTTACCCTTCGGTACAAATTAGACAAGTGCACTGTCGCTGAGCTTTCTCGTCTGTCCCAGGCCCACTGTCAATCTGTTGAGATTGACTGGATTTCATTGTGGATGTACATCCTATGGTAGCTTTGCCTATGGTACCTGTGAGATGTCCAGAGATACTAGATGCACTGAACCAGGTTTGTGGTCAGAGTTCAATGGTAGATCAGTTAATGAGCGTGTGTGAGTTCCTGGCTCCAATCTCCAACATGACAGGGAGCCTGGAGATAGTATATACTGAGATGCTCTCAGTGTGAAAAGTATAGATTATAGTAACACATCCTATGCATGTAGCCATACTGTTCTGAGATGTGTGTAATGGTTGTATGCATAGAATAGGTCTTCAGAAATATATAATCCAGCCAGTGGTCCCTCTGGGGACAAGCCAGTGAATTAGACATTAACTATGACTTTTGGAATTTTTGTGAATTTTTTGCAAGCTGCATTTTCATTGTGCTGGTATTTGACTTGGGGTGAGACAGAGTTCCAGAGATACTTAGAAGGAAGGTAAGATAATTTTAGTCGGTCACAGTCCACCCAGCACCTGTGCCACACATTTAAAGGCAGAGAGGTGCCCCGGTGTGACACCTGAACCGCAGTTTCGCTGAAGAAGCTTTGTCCCACTCGGTGGTCCCCATTCTTTTGTTCTTCCTCTGTGTGACTGGAAAGGGTTGTGTGTGCAGAGCCTGGATGGTACTGTGTGGGAGGAGGTTAATTGCCCTGCTTCTGATTTAGCATGAGCCCGCATTGCTGGCACACCTCAGCCACTGCCTCCCTCTACAGCCGTAGCCTCAAGTCCTACAGTTGGAAGGGACTAACAGTGCAGGTAGCAAACAAGGGCTGAAGTGCCCGGCCCTGGCCTCGTGTGGAACCACGACTTTAATCCTCTGTGCTGTGGTTCATTAAAGGCCATAGCTTTCCATTCGCTTTATGGCATCAAATCAAAGCACAAAGCCCGTGGTAGAACTTCCGGCAATTTCCCACACTTCCCCCCCCCCTGTCCCCGCCCCATTGAGAAGTGTTTCATATACGTGAAAAGCACCCTCTTTTCACCCATGTGGTGGCCCCAAGCACTTAACTGGCTGTCAGATGTGTCACCTCACAGCATATAGTTCCAAAGGTAACCACTCTTCTAACATCCACAGCACCTCCTTAAACTATAAAAGAGGTCTCAGCTAGGCCCAGGAGTCTGCACCTGTCATCACAGGGTGAGGCAGAAAAATTTTAAGAATTTAAGGCCAGCCTGGGCTACATAGAAAGACTCAGAAAAGTCACACAAATAAAAAGTCTTGGTGTCATGAAATTATTCAGTCTGCTGGATTTTTCTCACCGTCTTTTCTGTTTTTATGTCAGTCCAAACAAGACTCCGTTGGCTGGTCTATGTGCAGACTTAATTTCTAACAGCTCTTTATCTTTCTTTCCCCTCCTCTCCTCCCTGTTCTGTTTGTTTGTTACAGAATGTGGGTCATTTGTCTTGTAAAATGCAACCCCTTAGTCTCATTTAACTCATATCTCGGCCCCCTAGGCTTTCTGTAAGCTAGTACTCAGAGGTACTGGTCAAGTTTTATATGATTACTTAGACTGCTCCGTGTTACTGATTTTCCTATGATAAGTTCCAACTGATGGTGTGCTGTGATCTGATCCAAGTGATCTGAAGTAATTTCTAAAGTCACCAATCCTTACCCAGAACCACAGTTCTCCAGGGACATGTGCAGTCTTGGAGCATGATTAAATAGGAGCAGGTTACTGTGACAAGAAAAGTTGTAACTGCAGTTGGGCACGTGCTAGGGGGTGTGCCATATTTACATTTATCAGAGAGAAGCCAGCTTGCACATCAGCTGTATGTGTGGCTCCTTAAGGAAATGTGCTTAGATTAGCTAACTACACTATGGTCTCTGTTACCCTGGTGTTTGGGATCGTGGGTTGTTTGAGATGGTCTTGCTAAGTAGCCTCAGCTGGACCTCTGCCTGCATCTGTAGTGGGATTAAAGGCTTGTGCTCCCACACTTACCATCATCATTTGAGTTGAAAACTACCACAAAAGAATCAAACTGCAGCATTATAAAGGTTTTGACAGGAGAAAAACATTCCTTTAAAAACCTTTTTGGAGCCGGGCGGTGGTGGCCACGCCTTTAATCCCAGCACTTGCTGAGGCAGAGGCAGAGGCAGGCAGATCTCTGAGTTCGAGGCCAGCCTGGTCTACAAAGTGACAGCCAGGGCTGTACAGAGAACAACAAACAAACCTTTTGGGAGAGTATTGGGAGGGTGCGTGTGCGCGTGTGCACTTGTAAAAGCCATAGAGGGTGTTGGGTGACTTCTGTGATCCCTCTGCCCTATTCCGTTAAAGCGGGTTCTCTAACTAAGCCTGAGACTTAGTGTTCAGGCTGAGCTGATCACTGGAAATGACAGGCCCACATAGCTTTTATGTGGCGCTGATTTAGTCAGGTCCTCGTGCGTAACAGATGGTCTCACCTACTGTGCCATCTCCCCAGCCTGGAGCTCTTAATCATCAGAAAATAAAGTTGGACCACTGAGTACACTACAGGAGGATGAGCCCACTGCAAGGGTTCTTCGTCATTTTAAAAGTGTCTTTTAGAATTAATAGCACACTGGTTCCAAGTCCGTACTTGAGTTGTATGAGGTGGAGCACATAGACAGGAGGATCTCAAGTGTCAAGGCCAGTCTGAGGTAAGTAGCAAGACCGTGTCTTCAAAAATTAGGAAAACAAACCAGACGGCCATGAACCTGGCAGCTCGGCAACAAGTGGTTGGGCAGAGCAGTGACCCCTCCAGGGCATGCCACTTAAAACAGGTAAAACCATTTTAAGAGTTGCCCAAGAAGTGATGGCTGGCACAATCGGAAGATGGGGCATGGTTGACTTTTGCCCATGGCTGGACCCTTTTAAAAGTACATTTTAGCAGACTCATCTTCAGGCTGGCCCAGTGTACTTTCTTTAGGAGTGGATCAGGAATGGTTCTGCCATTTGCTAGGGACACTGTGTGACTGGAGACTCTTGCATCGTTTATAGGATTTGTAGTTTTCCTTCATTAAGATGGTGAGACTTCCTTTCTTCCATTGTTGATTCAAGGGATGAGTTCAAGGCCTTTTGTGTGCTTGGCTACTGGTATGCCAGGCACGTGGGTTAGTTTTAGTGTCACACATGCAGATAAGGACTTGTCCCCATTGCTACCCTCCCTTGACTGATAACAAACAATGCATGTGTGGTGCTTCACGGGATTGCTTGGAACGTTAGCCATTAGCATGAGTTGTACTTCAGGTTTAAGGAAAGGTTCAGAGGAAGGAATGTATGTAGTAGGTTTGCCACTTGTGTAGCAACTGTACACGTTAAGGAAACAGTGTAGACTCTAAGGTGGGAAACAGTGTAGACTCTAAGGTGCTTGCTCTGATTTCTCCTGCAGGAAGTTTCAGTCAAGAAGAACTCTTAAAAATATGGAAAGGACTCTTCTACTGCATGTGGGTGCAGGACGAGCCCCTTCTGCAGGTAACACAGTCCCCTCGTCATGGTCCTGGACCTTTGCCACGATGGACGCCAATCTGCTGCCATCCCCAAACAGATGGAAGTAAATGCTTCAAGGAGCCATTGTCTCAGCTCTTGTTCCCTCAGGAAGGGGCAGCGGGCACTTAGGCTGTGCTTTCAGACATATCGGACACGCTAAGTCATAGATCCCCTATTGCTCTCGTCATTTCATAGCTTCTATGGTAGGTTTGACATGGCGTTCTTAACGTTTCTGTTTTATTTTCTGTTGTTTATAATGCATGGTCAGAAGCACATCAGGGCCTAGAGAAGGTCCCAGAGGGCCTGGTGTCCAAGTAAGGTGCTCAGTGACCTGCTGAATTTCAGTTTCCACACAAAGCAAGCAGCCAGGCTCTGTGGCTAAAGCACCATGAGATGCTCTGGTGCCCCGAATTCACAGGCCAGCTTATCCCTGCCCACTGAGCTTGCCACTGATACTACTGTAGAAGAGTTTTGTTGTAGTTTCTCAAACTAGATCTATCTCAATAGCAAGGGGGTAAGGGTCACAACGCACAAGCCACAGTGTAGAGTCCTCCTGGGTAGCACTTAACTTGTATGTGAAGCCTTGCTACTTTTCTCAGGACATGTAGTGGCTTGTCTCAGTTGACTGCATTGATTCTACTGAACATATTTTGAGTGGGATAGCAGAGCAAAATATTGTAAGATTATGTTCAGAAGTAGCAACAAACAGCTTTAGTGGAGGAAGAGAACCAACAAAAAGGAACATCATTTTCAAGTCTTGGAGTTCATTCAAGACAAATAAGGAACTCTAGGCCTCGGAGATGGGAACAGTAGCAAAACGGAGGGCTTCCTCCTAGGCTCGCCACTTGGTTCTCCTGAATGGAGTCTGCTGTGCCACAGGCACAAGCTAGGGGAACCTGTTGGTGCTCCAGCCCTCCTCTGACCAGGCCTAATAGGAGACTGGAGTGCACCAGCAAGGTGGCTCTGTGCCTTCTGGCTTTGCAACATTTGGTACTCCTCATAGACTCAGTTTAGTCTACATCTTAAAAACAGAGTGGGTCATGGTAGCACACATCTCTAATCGCAGAGCTTGGAGGCAGAGGCTTGCGGATTTCTGTGAGTTCAAAGCCAGCCTAGTCTACAGAGTGAATTCCAGGACAGCAGGGGATGTGTAGAAAAATCCTGTCTCCAAAAGCAGGGCAGGTGGCAGTGAGATTATCTTCCTGGAGTCATCCAACTTCTTACCAGAGACTCGTTCTTGAACACATAGTTTTAGCATGTTTCCAGAAACATATGAC
The DNA here is from genome assembly GCF_900095145.1 of Mus pahari. Classification (NCBI taxonomy): domain Eukaryota; kingdom Metazoa; phylum Chordata; class Mammalia; order Rodentia; family Muridae; genus Mus; species Mus pahari. The sequence continues at coordinate 27,042,448 of NC_034610.1, forward strand.
ATTAGCCCAGTAGTTACACATTTGCTAAAACCTGGGGTGTCAGCCACAGACCTAGAACAAGAGGCACAGGCATTTCCCCCACAGAGGGAAGAGGATACAGCCCACAGCACCCTGTCAGTGTGACCACCTTATGACCAATGTTTTTCCCCAACCCGCCTTTGCAGGAGGAGCTAGCGAACATTATTTCCCAACTCATCCACGTTGTAAACAGCTCGGAGGCTCGTAAGTCCTGCCGTTTTCCTGGCTCTGATTTCCTTGGTAGCAGGTTTGTTAGCTTACCTGGGGAACCTAGTCAATGCTTTTCTTCTGGTCTTCTGGGAATTAGTGATATGGGAGCCTCCTGCTAGTGTTGAACAGAAATCGTATGACATTTCAGAGACTAATCAGCTCTCCCCCACAGTCTCCACACTCAGGTTGCTCTCACACTGAGGAGCTGTGACGCCTTGCCAGTGCTTACGGTAACTGGCAAGTGCACCCTGAAGCTGGACAGCAGTCAGTTCTGTTTGACAGTGAATTCTGGCTGACTCGCAGCACCTGAGATTCTGCATCTGTTGTAGTAAAGATTTACATTTGTTTATAAGTTGTGCTGGGCATGTTGATATATGTCTGTAATCCCAACATTCAGAAGGCTGAGGCAGGAGGTGTGAAAGTCCCAGACCAGCCTTGGAAGCGGCCAAACCCTACTTTTGAAGGGAGTGTTCAAAAATCAGTAAATAAGGAATTCGTGGATAATAATGTGTGCTGTGTCTCACCCAGACAGCACGTAACATCAGAATAGCCTGCGTTTGTCCACGAACTGTAAGGATGCTCATCATCTGTGTCGCTAGATTGGAGTTGGTTGGATGCAGGTGTGGTAGGAAGGCCCTTATATAGCTGTAAAGGAAATCATTGGACATATTTAGCCTTTGGCCAAACCCTACCTGTCTAAGAATTCTTGCAATAGCTGTGTAAAGAGAACAAGATGTGTTTTTCTGTCACTTCCTTCTTGCTGTGTGCTTGTGCAGCGGCGGAGCACTGAGAGCCTCTTGTCCCTGCAGAGCACCTGTTTATTCAGACCTTCTGGCAGACCATGAATCGAGAGTGGCAAGGGATAGACACGCTGCGGCTGGACAAGTACTATATGGTAAGGTGGGGCCTTCCTCCTCTCGGACTCAGAGTTTACACACAGAATGTTCTGTATGAGGACCAGCAGAAAGCTGGCGTGCAACCCGGTGCCAGTGCACTTACTTGGCACTTCTTACTTTCTTTTTGAAGCTGAGTTGGAGTTTGATATTTGGGGGGGAGTAGGGGGGGGCATTTGGCTGGCTGGCTGATTAGATTTGGTTTTTCAAGACAGGGTTTCTCTGTGTAGCCCTAGCTGTCCTGAACTCACTCTGTAGACCAGGCTGTCCTCAAACTCAGAAATCCTCCTGCCTCTGCCTCTGCCTCCCAAGGATCCACCACCCAGCTTGCTAAGAGGTTTTGTAGATTTGTAAGCATCAGAGTTAAGAAAAAGAAAGGCTGTTGGGAAGAAAATAACCATGCCCAAGGAGATAGCTGTGAGGTTCTCAGACAGGAGAACCTTGCCTGCCCAGCCATCTTCAGACCTAACTTCCACCTGAGCAAGAAAATGATGGAAGTCCGGGCATGGTGTGGCAGAGTCGGGCCTGTGCCAAGGGTGCCTCTGTTCCTGTCTGAGCTGCTGGGAATGAGGCTGGGGAGCATTGCCGTGGCTTATATTGGCTTGGTTTGTTTTCTGGGGGTTGTGGGGCAGAGTCTGTATGCTCTTGGGTACAGGCACACACCACTGTCTGGCTGAATGTTGTTAATCTAGAAGATGTAAGGATGCTGTCTCACTTTGGGGAGCCAGAATTGGGGTCCTCATTCTGCCAAGATGATCACTGCTTTTTTACTTATAAAAATATGTCAACCTTTAGCTGATCCGCCTGGTCCTGAGGCAGTCCTTTGAAGTTCTCAAGCGGAATGCCTGGGAAGAAAGGTTGGTAAACTATTCACCTTGACATGTGGTGACATTAAAGCATATCAGAGTTTCTAGGTGGCTCAGTGGTGGAGGGAGCACTTGCCTAATGGGTATGAGGCCCTAGTTGTGCTCCTTAATGCCCCCCCATCTTTATAGAATAGGGCCCTCAAATATTTTAGATAATTAGAAACATGAATTGACTGATGTATGCCTGTCATTATCTAGTGCTATGAGAAGCAAATAGATGCTGATCCCAGGGAGTTTAAATCCAATGGAGAGCCTGAAACAGTCACTTGAAGCTAACAGAGGAACTGTTTCTAATTGTGTGGTTGAATTTTGTTGTTGTTGTTGTTCTTCAGCCAAATCACACTGTTTTTGGACATCTTGATGAAGGAGATCCTGAGTCCTGAGAGCCAGTCTCCCGATGGCGTGAGAGCCCACTTGATTGACGTGTACTTGGATGAGCTTACCACGGTGGGAGGGGGAGAGGTGAGAGCAGTGCTGTCTGCCCCGCCCATCAGAGGACTGGGACTGCCATGCCTGGGGTGGCTATGGGCACTATCAGAAACAACAGCCTCCTTGGGACTTCTCCCCTCTGGTGACCCTGTCTCAGACAGCTAGTGGGCTTGTAGACAGAACTGCACACTGTACATATATCTAGAAGTCTTACCTATAAAGTAGGATTGAGACACAGCTTCAGGAGTAGCTGAAGGCCCCATGTAAAGGCTTGTTGGTGCACATCTATAATCTCAGCACTGAGACAGGTAAATCTTATGTTCCAGGGCGGCCCTGCCTCCCCTGCAGAAAGAGTTAGAAACAGTTTACAGAGTCCAATAGGAAAAAAAAAAGTAGGCTATGTTGAGTATTTCCAAAGCTGTGTGGGAAAGGCAGTGGACAGACAGCACTACACAGATCACCCAGTATAAGCAGACAGAAAGCTGGAAGGAAAAGGTGCGCTTTTATAGACGGGTGATTTTCTTAGTTTGGGAGTATAAACAATTTCTACTCTTCTCTTTGACATTCTGTAGTGAATGTTTTATACATATATTAAGTAAAAGAAGTTATAAATGAAAATTTTTTGAGAGGAGCAACCACGTACACTTCTACTGAATCGGTGAACGAGTGAATGAAGTCTAAAAGAATGACTTTGTCTCATGCCCTGAGTCAGCACCCACATAGTATTCATATTTTCATTGCCTTTCTGGAGCTAGCCAGGACCTTCTGCTAGGCAGATGCCATGACCAGTTGGTGCTTTGGGTCACTGCACTAAAACACCCAGAAAGCCAGAGCAAGGCTCTGGACTTCCTGTGTCTGGGACTGCTTGGGCAGGCATGCGTGCAGTTGATCGGAACCTGTGAGAAGGGCAGGTGCTCCCTGTTCTAGAACATGTCAGAGGAGAGAAAAGACTATCTTCCCTTACTTGCCCTCTGTTTTATGTCTGAATTGCAGCTCTTAGCGGATCAGAACCTCAAGTTAATCGATCCATTCTGCAGAATTGCTGCCAAGACTAAAGAGTAAGTGGCTCTGGCCCGTGTGTTCTCACTGCTTCCATTGGTGCCCTAGGGTGGGGTTCTGTCAGGCAGTCGTCTAGTGTAAGGAGCACCCATTCCTAACACCCCTCACAGGCCTGAGGCCAGGCCAGCCCGGGCTACACAAGATCCTGCTCAGACCAGAGGAAGAAAGCAGAGGTTCTGGCCCCTGCCAGCAGCGCCTGGCTGCCAATCCAGGACATGCTCCCCCACCAGATTCCCACCTTCTGTCTGTCCTGTGGCATACCGTGATTCCTTGAATCTTGAGTGGACCTGCTTCAGGGGTATCTGAGTCCCTCCCTGCTAACAGTTGGTGGGCACACCAGGCCCCAGGCAGACACCTGCACGTGCACATACTTACCAGAGTTGTTTGTTCTCCACTGTGTTCCTGTCTGCACAGGCTCCAGGCCGAGTGATTTAATCCCATTCTCTCCAATGTGTTTCTGCCCTCAGCCACACGCTGGTACAGACTATAGCGAGGGGTGTTTTTGAAGTCATTGTAGATCAGTCTGCCTGTGTACCTGAAGAGTCTGTGGAGGAGCGGAAAACCAAAGAGGACGGCAGTGGCTTCCCTACAAAGGAGGTGGCCTGTAGGAAGGCAGTCAGTGGGAAGAAGGCTGGTGAGAGGCTTCCTCATATACTCTTTCCTTTCTGCTGGGCTGGCTGCCTGCCTGCCTGCCTGGGCTTTACTCATTTCTATATACCAGTTTTGTCTCTGTGTGTGTGTGTGTGTGTGTGTGTGTGTGTGTGTGTGTGTGTGTGCGCGCGCGCGCGCCTGCGCCTGTGCCTGTGCCTGTACGCTTGCGCATGCTTCCATGTGTAGGCCAGATGTCAGCATTGGGAGTCACTACTCAGCTTTCACCCACCTCCTATTTTGAGGTCAGGTTCCTCATTGGCCTGGAAGATGCCTAGTTAGGCTAGGCTGGCTGGCTGGTGAGTCCCAGGGATACACCTGTTGCTGCCTTCCCTGTGCTGAGCCCAGAAGCCTGTACTGCCATGCCCGGGAGGTTTTATGTGGATTCTGCGGGTTGAATCCAGGCCCCTTGTACTTGCCTAGTGAAGTTTGCTGGCTCCTCTGTTCTTGGTTTTTAAGTCTTCATCAAGCACTTTGTTGGCATCTCACTGCATATAGGCCTCCCAAAAATTAAAGCAGGGTTCATAAAAGACACATGTGCACAGTTGGTCCCAACACCACTCACTCATTCACTACGCCCAATTCTTTCTGTCCCTCCTAACCATTCGCCTCCTTTGTGAGGCGTTTGGCCTGTGCCTGTGCCTGTGCCTGTGAGAACTGCATGCAGTCAGGAACACTTGTTCCCATGGCTCCCCTCCAGCACACAGCTTCCTTCCTGCAGGCTTGAGGCCTTTTGTGGGGGTAGGGTTGTTCAGTATGGGGTTGGTACTAGGGGCAAAACCTCGAGCTTCACCTATAAAATAAAGACTGGGATTTTTAGGAGACCAATTTCAAGTATCTCCCCGGGCAGCAGTCACTGGTGTTCTCCCTGGTAATGGGGATTGAACCCAGAGCCTGGAGGGACTGAGCTACATCCATTCTTGAATGTCAAGACTGTGTCTTTGTCTTTGGGTGTGGTGTTTTTTTGGTTTTTTTTTAAAGATGTGTTTATTTATTTATTATATGTAAGTACACTGTAGCTGTCTTCAGACACTCCTGAAGAGGAGACAGATCTTGTTACTAATGGTTGTGAGCTACCATGTGGTTGCTGGGATTTGAACTCAGGACCTTCAGAAGAGCAGTCGGTGCTCTTACCCGCTGAGCCATTTCACCAGCTCCCTTTGGGTGTGTTTTGACAGCACTGGACAAATGCCTCAGAGACGGAGTCATTGGCAGCAGAGAAAGAGACGTCTGTGCAGCCTTGAAAGATTCAGGGTCACCTCTCCAGGTGGGAGCGGCTTTTGCTTTTTATAGAATGTGGGTTGACCTGGGGTGGCTTGGCTATAGAATTAGAGTCAGAGCTCATTAAGCCATAGGGCCTAAAATGTAAAGTCCTTTATAATCCCGTCTGTAATTAACGTCACCATTCTTAGAATAAGCTTGTTGGGGACACACTTGAAAGAGGGGGTTTTAGGCTGGTGTGGTGTTGTGTACATGCACATAGGAGGGTCTCAAGTTCAAGATCAGCCTGGGTTACCTAGTACACTCCTGTTTCAAAAAAACAAAAACAAAATGAAGCCAAGCATGGTGGTGCACACACTCAATCCCAGCACTCAGGAAGCAGAGGTTGACAGGTCTCGCCTGGGCTATGCAGAAAGATCCTATCAAAAATAAACAATGAACAATTAAGTGGGTTTTGAAAGATACTGAACCTCATTTTCTAAGCGTTATTGTCTGTTCTTCTGCATGTAGCAGCACCAGTCATTATGGGGCTTAGGGGGTGGGGGAGTTTTAAGCGGATCTTGCTGTATAGTCTAGGTGGAGTAGGGTTCACAGCAGTCCTGCCCCTGGTATTGCTGAATACACCAGTGCACCACCATGCCGGGCTTCCAGTTTTGAGTTTTAGTTGGTTGGTTACCAGGTCTTTTATGTAGCCCTGGGTACTCAAGAACTGCCATGTAAACCGGGCTGGCCTTGAACTCACCAAGATCCACCTACCTCTGCTCCCCAACTGCTGGGATTAAAGGCCTGTGCCACTCCACACCTGCATACACAATTGTGCTTTGGAAACGTAAAGACAGTTCTAGAGATTAAGCACCCAGGATGAACGTATAAGCAGCTCTCAGGCAGTTCTCTGTGTGTGAGATCCCAGTTTGGAGAAGACTGCTCCCAACAACAACTAGAAGGTGACTCTCAGACTGGCCAGACTGTCTCACCACTGCTTGGGTTTCCTGTCTCTTTGTGGTAGTTTGACTACAAGGCTGTTGCTGATCGACTCCTGGAAATAGCCAACTCAGAGAGCACCCCGCCTTTCAACAGGAAGCGACTCTGCAGACTAGTCAGAAAGTAAGTAGCAAGTGAGATCCTGTGGCCACACCAGCACTCTCCCACGTTTCTTTTCTTCTCTTAAAGATGTATTTACTGTTAGATGTGTCCGTGTGTGTCTGTGTATGTGTGCTCTTGCAGCAGCCAGAAGAAAGTGGTGTTCAGGAACTGGAGTTAGAGGTAGTTGTGAGGCGCCCAGTGTGGGTGCCAGGAACCAGACTCAGGTCCTCTGGAACTTCTGAGCCAACTTTCCAGTCCCCGCTGCCTTTTTCTTTATTCTTTATCAGTTTATTCATAACCACATAGCAGTAACTGGTCTGAGCTTGCCCTTTATATTATGAAGGCCTTTAGAAAGGAGGTGAGGACTCGGCCCAGTGAGTAAAGCATGAGGGTTAGAGTTTGGACCTCAGCACGCATGGAAGTGGCTGGCAGGGTGGGGCTCCTGCCTAATCCCAGCACCCATGAAGTTCAGGCGGCCAGGCAGCAGAGGTGGGACTCCAGAGCAAGCTAGCTGGACTAGCCAAGTTGATAAGCTCTGAGCTCAAATGAGAGACCCAGGGGAGAGTGGCTGAAGAGGGTACCTGGTCTCAGCCTCTGACTCTACGTGCAAATGTGTGAACACACCAAAAATGGCTCTTAAAGAATTCCCCAGTCAGGCCGTGGTGGCACACGCCTTTAATCCCAGCACTTGGGAGGCAGAGGCAGGCGGATTTCTGAGTTCCAGGACAGCCAGGGTTACACAGAGAAACCCTGTCTCGAAAAACAACAACAACAAAAAAATTCCCCAGAAGATGGCATCCATAAATTCTCATGCTTTATAGCTGGGCCTCCAAAGGCAAGCTAGGGTCTTCAGTGTGGGTGCTAGGGCTGACCTGCCCAGCCCCATGTACATCCCTCATAGCCTCAGCTTTGGTTATTTGGTCTGATGCATAAAGAGAACCCTAGTGGGCAAACCTTCCCTGAACATAGCAGAGTGTTAAGTTGTCTACCTTCAGAAACAAGCAAGAGAGACATTGGATCTTGGTGTTATGTGCCACTGTGTCCTGTGCAGAGCTGGTGAGATGGAATCACCTTTGTTCTAGGCTTCTTCCTTCCTGACTCACCACATCCCTAGGTGGGGCTGTCCCCTAGCCTCCCCGTGGAGGAAAGGGTGAGCACGGAGTGTCGGGATTCCCGTTTTATGTTCAAAACCTAAGCTGTGAACTCTGAACTTCCATGTGCTTTTTTTTTTCCAGGTTCCAGGACCTCTGTGACGGTAAGAAGAGTTGTTCTCACCCAGTACACACCCCGCCGAGGGCAGCCCTGCCAGATCCAAGACAGGAGGTCATAGGGAAATTAATCCGTGGGTGGTCACCTTCATTGGGTTCACCTGACACACCTAAGCAAGTACCCTGGGGAATGCCTCCATGCAAGACCCTTTGCAAATACTTTCCATCCATCTGGTGCCTGCTGTGTGGGGGTGACACCCATGTGGTATTTATTTGAAATTTTATTGGTGCTTTCTACAGTTAAGGTTTTAATGGGGAAGGAAAGGCACAAGAGGTGACTACATGGCCAAGAGCACTGACCGCTCTTCTAGACGACTGGGTTCAGTTCCAGGACCCACATGGTAGCTCACAACTGTCTGTAACTCCAGATCCAGGGGATCCAATCAGTGCCACATCTGGCCTCTGTGGACCCCAGGCATACACATGATACACAACATAGAGGCAGCAAAACTGGGCAAAAAAGAAAATCCAGGTGTCTCGGTTTCCTTTAGGACTCATGTCCCCAGCTCTCCTGTTCCTTGTGCCCTGACTAGTTGGCTCCCAGAAACGGTGGGAATGTAAAGTAGTCTAGGCCGAAGATCCCACCAGTTGTTGTCCAGTGTGTGTTCTGCTCAGGAGCCTTGAGTTGGGTTGGGAAAGTGGCTGGTAGTGCAGGTAATGGAGCTAAGTCAGGCTCAACTGTCTTAGCTGGATGGGTCAGGGCGGAGCCCAGGACCTGGACTACTGCCACAGATGCGGGTCTTGGAAGCCGACCGGTGTCCCTTTGGAACCTACAGGCAATTGTGCTCAACCCAGTTTTGCTGAGGACATTTCTGCTGAGGAAAATGGTCAAGCCCTCGGTCAGAGAAGGCACAAGAGGAAAAGGAAAAAGCTTTTAGAGAAAGCTGCCTTAGCAAGGGAGGAAGGTAAGTGCAGAGTCTCAGTGCTGAAGGAGGTCACCTTGCTCACACTGGACTGAGAGAGGGGAGGTTTGTTCTTTGAGTTAGAGCCGTCTTACATAGCCCGGGTTTCCTTCGAACTCAGGAGCACTAGGATGCTGTGGCAGCAGCACCTCACCACAGATCCTCTGGGCTCTGTTATCTCCTCTGCAGACACCGGACTCCTGGTTCTCTGGCTCACGGGTGCCTGACACCACAGTTAGCTTTCTGTGTGGGTTCTGTAGATCCAAACTCGTAGAGTCCTCCTCCTCTGACGGCAAGCACATTCCCTACTAAGCCATCTGCCCAGCCGTAGCAGCTCTGTGGTGAGACCCTGTCTCTAAAGGGGTGTGCTGTGATGCTGTGCGCCTGTGTTCCTGTCACTTGAGAAGAGGTCATCGGGATCAGGGTTTCTACAGCAGCCTTGGCTGTATGGCAGATATTAGATCAGCCTGAGCTACCTGAGACCCTGTCTTAAAACCACAAAACAAAACAAAAAAATCCTGGCTGCTGGTGGTCACAGCAGGGCTTTGCATCATTGGTCTGCATTTTTGTAGGAAATACAGTCTCTCCTGCTGGTGAAGAGGGCAGCGGAGGCCACATTCACAAGAAGAAAAGGAAAAAGAGGAAGAGGAGCCACTTCGAGCCTGACACTCAGAACCTGGATGCTGTTGCCATGCCCAAAGCACCAAATGCGGAGAGGGAGCCTGACACTGCCCAGAGGCAGGCCCCACCAGCCTGCGTGACTGAGCCTACAGCAGAGGCCGTGTCCAGCATCAGGGAGAACAGCTCCGAGCCTACCCCCATCATGCCCATACACAATAAAAGAAAACGGCCAAGAAAGAAGAAACTGAGGGCCCACAAAGAGATCTGCAAACCCACCAGTTTACCTCAGGAGGACATGTCAAAGAATGACTCTGTCGGTGGGCATCCTCAGAGCTCTGCTGCCCACATTTCTTCCTCCGAAGGTGTCCAAGCCCGGAAAAGGAAACGGAAACTGGAAGCTCTCCCTGTCAGCAGTGGTGACCTAACCGTACAGAAGTCAGGTACCCCAACAAGCCCAGTGGAGCTTGCCCAGACCACCCTGCCCCAGTGTAAGAGGTCACAAAAGAAAAGAGCATCCAGCACCCTTGACCCCTATGATCCATCCAGTCAAAAAACAGCAATCTCAAAAAAGAAGAAAACGATGAAGCTGATGTCAAACGGTGTGTTGGAGTCCAACGCTGGGCAGATCCAAGCTCTGGTAAGATGGGAAGGGCCCAGAGCTCGGGGGCTGGCCTTGAGCAGCTGTGCTCAGGGGACTCGGCTGTCTGCTAGGGATAGGGCAGAGGCACACCTCAGCGAAGCAAGAGTCAGAATACACTGCTTTATGACTGCTCTCACCGACAAGCAATGACAGGTTCCCATCTCAGTGGCCAAGTGCAGCTGCTCCATCCAGTGCCCTTACTCCTCCTCATCCCCATCTGATGTCCCTTTGCACGGGAAAGGATAGACATGGAGCTAAGAAACTATCAGAGTCAGACCCGCCAAGTTGCTCCACTTTCCATCCAGCCTCTGTGGCAAGGGGCTCTCACATTGGGTTAATGAAAGGATTTTCTTTCTCTGTGGACTTTTAGAGCTGTAAAGGACCCAAACTCTTGCCTTGTGCCCTGTCTAGGAAGCGTACTGCTTCTTCCAGGCTGCACATGTAGCAAACACACCACGGTGTGTGCTCATTGCTGTGGCCCACCAAGCCACCGAGATGGTGACTCTCTGGCTTTACAGGGAGACAGCTGACCTTGTACAACACCAGCCCCTACACACACTGCTTGGCAGTGCCTGTGACACTGAAGCCCGTCCCTGACAGGTGAGTTCATGGACAGTCAGGATTACTGAAGGAGAGCGGAGCACTGAGCTGGCTTGGACATCATCCCCGCCTCCAGCCTTGCCCTTGGAAGAGGCAGCTCTTTCTCCATAGCCTGACTCTGGTGCCCTTGGCAGCTGGTCTTGGAATTGGAGTGATTGCTAGTGAGTTGGGGTCCAGGGAGTTGCTACTGTCTGCTCCTGGGCTAGGGTTGCTTTGGGGCGTGCCAGAAGAAGTCATTATGCTTCAGCAAGGGAGGCCCCAAGCTCCTGCAAACCACCATGGTGGCTTCACACCAGACTCACAGCCCACATAGTGTCTAATCACAAATAGAAAAATTAGTTCTCACTTAATGGGTAGACCTTAAAAGGAAGAATTATAAAGACGGTAGGCCCTATGTTAGAGCACAAAGGGAAGAAAAACAATGGACTTTTCTGCTGAAAAAACGTGTGACCCCTGCTGGCATGGTACAGAGTGGGGTCTGTGTTCCACTGAGCAGCAGAGTTCCTGACAGAGCTGGTGCAAGAAACAGTGGGCTCTGGGCTAAAGAGCCCGGCAGGTCTGCCTCCAGCACTTCCTCACCACGCTGTCCTGGTGTGAGCCTGGCAAGGCACATGCTAGGGGTATTCCTCTCAGCTTCTTGCTCTTCTCACAGGGAAGCAACAGGACTCTGAAGAAGCCGCTGAAATCGGAGGACGACTTTGTGAAGTTCGACACTCGGTGCTTACCAAAGCCCCTGTTCTTCAGGAAAGCCAAGAACAGCTCTGCCACCCATCCCCAAGGTCCTGCTGGCCAGGTGAGCCCTCCTCAGGGACACGCAGGCAGGTGTGCTAAGGTCTGGGGTGCAGGGCTCGGGGCTGGCAGGTGCGCACAGGTGGGGTGAGGTAGCAGCACACTCGGGCAAGAGGCACGGGGTCCTGGGATGGGCTCGGCACAGCTCTTACAGTATAAAATGCGTTGGCTTCTAGAAGGGACTGTTGTGATATGTAAGTAATTTGAAGTTCTTTACACGGAGTGTTGAGAGCTTTGATCTGCAGTGGGGTCCCAGTGGTAAAGCATTTGCTTAGCACATATCAAGACCTTAGGGGCTATCTCCAACAAAGATTTTTAAGTTCATATCTATTGGCCATTGAAATAAACCACATTTTAAGCCCAGTTTAGTCAGTTGTCTGTGAGCCACAAGTTCAGCTTACAATAGCTAAGAAATTCTAGGACTGCCCCGTAGCAGCACTTGGTGCCACCCAGGTCTGAGTGCCTGAGTGTGATCCCCAAGAACGCAAGGTGACTTCAAAACATGTTCTCTGACAGCTCAAACACCACGTCACACCATTTACACTAACAGTAAATAACTCTATTAATTCTCGGGCAAAAGAAAGGTGGTTATTGACATATATCATTATAATTTTGGGTGATAAATTTGGGATTCTGAACAACCTTACCCCTCTTCGATGTTTCTCACTGTGAATACACAGTGTCTAATTTGGAAAATCTGTGCATGCATAAAGGTAGTTTGTGAAGGTCACCAGCAGAAGTCTGGTAGTGCAGTCCATTTAGGCTATAACATGCTGCCCCGTTAGCCTTTGTGTGTGTGCAGGTCAGGAAAAAGACTGCAAGGGCCCTCCCTGGGTAAGTTCCTGAGAAAAATCCAGCCAAGGAGGCTGAGCACCTATGTTACCATGGTTACTCTTTTGTTCTGCAGCTGAATAAAACTCCCTCCAGTTCCAAGAAAGTCACCTTTGGATTGAACAGAAACATGACTGCAGGTGAGTGGGTAGCCTTCTGTAAAACTTCCTTGGGACCAACCAGCTAGAGCTGGCTCCGTGTTCTCCAGCAACCAGAGATGTTGTCTTCTGTCCTTTTCCTGGTCAGTCAGTCAGGCAATGCCGAGGTCACTTTCCTTACAGATCAGGTGTGGGTTGCTGAGGAAGGGAGAGATTTCAGGGAGGGAGGGAGAGGGAGGGAGAGGGATGATAGATAGAGAGTTTCAGTGGAGTTGTTTGTTTTTTGTTTTTGGAGATGGGATTTCTGTGTAGCCCTGGCTGGGCTGTGAGCTCCTCAAACTCACAGAGCTCTACCCGCCTCTGCCTCCTGAATGTTAAGATTAAAGGTTGGGAGAGATTTCCCCTGGGGTCTTCTCAGGCTGCCAGGTGCTCTCTAGTTCTGTCTCAGAGACGGAGAAACCCTGGCTCCTTAGCTATATAACTGCCCCAGCTCTACAGTCACACTGCCACTACATAGTGGGCCACCCTCACTGTTAGATCAGAGAAACCAAATGGCTCCTGTAAGAAGCTGTGGTTGGTTGGTTGGTTGGTTGGTTGGTTGGTTGGTTGGTTGGTTGGTTGGTTGGTTGTTTTTGAGGAGTCTAAATATGTGGCTGCACCTAGCCTGGAACTCAGAGATTCACAATCCCTGCCTCTCTCTTGAGTGTTGAGTTAGCTAATGGCACATACCACCACACCCTAGTGTTTTGGTTTTTTTTTTTTTTTTAATATGAATTTAAGACCTTATTTGTGTGGGCAAACACACATCTGTTTGCATGAGTGGGCACGCATGGGTTTGGAGAGAGTACAGCGAGTAGAGGAAGGAGTGAAGAGACAATGCCTCCATCTAAACAGCCCAAGCTAGAGAGCTGGAGGTGAAGACAGGGCTCGGGCAGCTTGCAGTCACTGCCAAGCATGTGCATGGACACACTGAGTGGAACTTGCTCCCCTCAATGTATCCAGGTGTCTTCTGCATTTCTGGGGCCTTGGGAATGTAAGCCAAGAGTCCTGTGTGCCTGGAGAGGACAGGCATGACACCCAACTAAATAAACTGAGTAAATAGCCTCACTTTCTTCTGGGACAGAATTTAAGAAGACAGACAAGAGTATCCTGGTCAGCCCCACAGGCCTGTCCAGAGTGGCCTTTAACCCTGAGCAGAGGCCACTCCACGGAGTGCTGAAGACCCCCACAAGCTCCCCGGCCAGCACTCCTCTGTCACCCATGAGGCTACCAGCCACCACCCCAAGGAGAAGGCCGAGGGCTGCGGACTTCTTCTGAGAGCCAGAGGCCCTTTCTGAAGACTGCTTTTATACTGGATGTTCTCTAAATTATAACTTTTAAATGTAGGCTTTTTAATTATTTTACAAATACCCATGAGTGGGACAAATGTTCTGAACTTGGACTGCAGGCCTCTCCTGCTAGGCTTGCAGCCCCTGGTTCGCATCTGCGCACACCCTCACCAGAAGGACTGAGTGCTGTTGGTACACGGAGCCCCCTCCTCCATGCCCATTGCTGCACAACACAGTGGATTGCACACCTTTCTGGGTGTCTGCAGTCGCAGTCTGTCCCTTGTGAAAGCACGGCAGCTTCAGGCCCGTCTGCGGGCATGTGGCTGTTTTTCCTGGGATTGACTCCTGGAATGGAATGAGCAATAGTGTAGCTTTTCTACGGGTGGCCAGCAGGAGGCTAGACAGGTGGGGGGGGAAGCCACTTTTCCCTGAGGCTTCTCCTCTGCCTGGCCTGTTCCTGTCCCTGTCTTCCTACCTCTATAGCAAGCCCAAAGTGTCTTTTCAAGAGGGCCAGTACCCCCCAGGCTGCTGCCCACATTAGCACAGTTTTCCCAGGGCCTCCTGACTGCACCAGCAGGGACTGGACCCCAGCCCTTGCCTGACCTGGAAGTTGGCTGCCCAAGAATAGAAGCCTGTTACCTGCCTCCATGGGTCGTATAAGCTCTTCTAGCTTAGTGCGGAACCCAGGGAGCCATTCAGACTTCCACCAAAGCAAATCTGGCTCCTTTAGAGAGAAGCCTACATGGCGACTGCTCTTGTTTAAGGAAGCTACCTTGGGTCTGCGAAGTGGAGAGGCCTTGGGATTAAGCACAATAGGAGGCACAGCTCCTGCCTTTATCATGAGGAGCTGCAGGCTTGACGTGGCGAGGCCAAGGCCCTGCATCTCAAGCACTCAAGAGCTCTGAGTTTGCCTACTGTGCCCAGGATCTCCCCAGGTACGTCCTACTCTGTACACCCTGTGCTGGAGCCCTACTTTCCACGCCACTGCCCCTCAGGGGAGGACTGCAGCTCACTCCCACTGGGATCACAGAGCTCGGGTGCCTACTGTCGGCTTTACTCCAGTCACGGGGTCCGTTTCCAAGTCTTGAACCAACTGACTCCCGAATGCCATTCCCGGAAGGAACCAAGTGGTGACTTTGTCCTCTGCCTGCTCAGTCATAAAGTGTATCACTAGGCCATAAAAACGGAGATGATGTTTTGCTTATATCACAGTAGGTCATGTGCAGTGTCACTTGTGGTTGCATGGTTACAGCGTGCTGATTTTGACCGGTCTATTCAAAACTAAAAGCCAAGTGGGTCGTACGGCCCAGTGGTGTGGAGTAAGACACCAGGTAGCAGTGGTAGAAACAACCTCACACCATTTTCATGATGGCAGCCCATCCTTGGGGACTGTGAGTGTCCTCAAAGCACACCTCCTACCAAAATTGCTCCCAAGATGAAGGGTGAGACCTCAGTGCTGGGTTGACAGATGGGCGTCGCCGTGCTGGACCAATTCCTGCACAGCACAGGAAGGCTGCCCAATGAAGGAGTGCATTTAGAATGGTGTCCTGGTCCTTGATGCAGAGTCTCAAGTAAAATTGCTGTTAAATTTCTTCAAGTCCAGAGAAGCAAATCTTAGTGCAGGTGGACCGAGTTCGTGTTTGATAAGACTATCTCCATCCTTAGTATGGGTGTGGTCAGTTCTGCACAATTTGGTTTCAAACTAACTTTTTTTTCCCTTCTGTTTTAAAAAAACAAAAAAAATAATAATAATAATGTCTCAGTATGTATCCTATCCCACACTGGCCCCACTGGTGATCTTCCTGCCTCAGCCAGGCGACTGCTGGGTCACAGTATCACCTTTCTGAAGTAAAGCACAAGAAGGAGCATGAGGGGAGATTGGGAAGCAGTCCCTGCCTGGGAAGTGGGTCTGTGTTTTCTCTAACTGCCACAGTACTGTGTGTTTACGATCAAATTGTATTGGTGTCTCCAGGGCTTGTGGTACAAAACAAAGCCAAGACCAATTAAAAGAAATGTGTTTTTACCTTCAGATTGGTCTTTGATGTTGCCTCTGTGTATATCAAAATAGACCTCTGGGAATGACTGTCATGTCAGGGTTTAGAAAACTCAGGCATCTGTCGTTTTTTGAAAACAGGACACAGCCGGTACCTATCCCTGTTTCCCCAGAGCTAGAGGGCTTGCTCAGCCACTCAGGCAGGTAGTTGATCCTGTCCTGGAACTGCTCACTGCCATTCCCTGTGTCTACAGCAAGGATCTGAACCCTGAGTGCAATTCCCCATCTTCACCACAGGGAGAAAACAAGTGCACCCAGCCGAGGTCTAAATGCTGTAAGAGCAAAACCCACTCAAAATCAGCAGGAGGAAAAGGGTGCATAGACAAGGGTGACCCAGAAAGGTTTCCAGTCGGCCTCAGCAATGGTTGTGGCAAACGGAGCTTGGAAGAGAGCCAGAGAACTCAGAAAACCAGGAACCAGTCATATAACACAAATCACAGATTAGACCTAGCATGATACACAGTACATCCAGAGCTTAGGAGGTGGAGGCAGACCTCTCTACATGACAAGTTCCAGGACTATGCCCTGAGACCCTGCCTTAGAAAAAAAGATGTATTTATTTTATATATATGAGTGAATCACAACCATCCATAATGAGATCTGACGCCCTCTTCTGGTGGGTCTGAAGACAGCTACAATATACTTACGTATTATAAATAAATCTTTGGATTGGAGCAAGCAGGAATCCTGAGTTCAGTTCCCAACAATCACAGGATGGCTCACAACCATCTGTACAGCTACAATGTACTCACATAAATAAAAAATCTTTTTTTTTTTTAAGAAATTTACTCTGAAACACCAAAGAGTTATCATTTCAATGTGTAATCCATATAAAAAGTCTAGTTCTGCCACAGTCTCAGAAAGCCACTTGTGCTTGCATCCCAGATGTGTGTCACTGGAACCAGCCCACTCATGGCTCACAGCCTGGATAAAGGCCAAGGCTGCTCTACACCCAAAGGTGAAAGGGTGTTATCCAGCGACAAGCTGGGGTAGGGACAGAGGGAGCCCTGAGGCGAGGTGTGCAGAGGTAACAGGCAGAAAGGCCCGGGGCAGCAGGGGACAGAGGGAAGGCTGGCCAGGTACAGCCCAGTCGGGAAGGCTGTGGAGACCAGTGGGAGCATGCAGGAGCTAGAGTCCAGGATAGGTTCCCCTCTGGGGAAGGATGGGGTGGAGGAAAAGATGGGACCGGGCCCCAGCTGGAGGAACAGCTGGACTTGAGGCTCCAGGAAGGCAGGGGCAGGGCTGCTTTGGTTGATGGAGGAGGAGACAGAGGAAAGGACACTATTGAAGTATCCATCACTTCATATCTTTACCCTGACAATGCCATGGGTCACCTGGGTGCCGGGCACGTGACCTATACCTATAATCTCAGGAGCTGAGGCAGAAGGNTTACCATGAATTCCAGGCTAGTCTGGACTACTGAGTGAGACTTGTCTCAGAAAAGAAAGAAAAACAAGGAAGAGGCAGGAGATGGGAGAAAGCACCAAAGAGANGAAGGAGAGACAGGAAAAAGCGACCTGGGAGTAGGCGGCCTTTGACCGCCCCTCCTGAGGACAGCCTCCTAGATGTCCTGGACACCTACATGTGGTCCCTGCTCTCAAGAGGGACTTGAAGGTCTTGTAAACCATGGGTCTGTTTCCATAGTAACCCATCCAGAGACTCTGCACCACTAAGTCAGCCTTTCCGGGCCACGCAGAAGCCACTAGTCCACGGACAGCAGATAGGGATACAGGCAGCTGTAGGAAGGGAGCCAGGCTGAGATGGAAAGCTGGCCTCACTCTCTGTGTCTAGTTGCTGGGGTTGGGGGAGACTGCCCCAGCAATCAGCTGTACCCACTTCTCCACAGGGACAAGGTTCACTGAGGAGGCAGATCACACTGGGTCCCTGACTTCTGCAAGAGGGAGGACCAAGCAGGGGCTGGACCACCTGTGTCTTGATGGACACAGCGCTGGCACTCNTCCCAGGCTCAGAAAGTGCCTTTTGTTCTTGGGACTCGCTGCCTTTCTGAACCCAGGCTAAAAATTGCTTCAGTTCTTCCTGGAGTTACTCATCGCCTGGTGACTAATGCTTTGGGGTCCGTTAATCTTTAAATCCTGTTGTTATTTCTGTGTTGGGTCCCAGGAACAAAAGCTGAAGATATATTTAACCAGAAGTGACCAGAGTCACTTCCTGCTTAAGCTGCACCTTCCAGATGGTGGGCAGTATTGATTACACCCCATCACAGTGGCTGTGATAACTTTGGGAAGGCAGTGGCCTGTCACTCATCTGACTTCCCACAATGTAATTTGCTCCCTAAGGCAGTTGCACACGTTGAATATGAGTAGTTAGGGCCTTATGTGTGATTCCATGCCCATCATTAAAAAATTATGTATTTCCCAGATACACACATCTTTAATCTCTACCTGGGAGGCAAAGGCAGGCAGAGTTTTGTGAGTTGGAGGCCAGACTGGTCTACCTAGTGAGTTCCAAGCCTGCCAGGGATACACAGTGAGACTGTCTCAAAACTAATTAATTCTTAATGTGTGCTTTCTGGTCCTGTGAGCACACACCTATAATCCCAGCACTCATGAAGCTGAGGCAGGAGAATCAATTGGAGATCTGCATTGGCTACATAGGGAGAAACTGACTCATAAAATGAGTCCAGGAGGATGCCTCAGTGGGTAAAGGTGCTTGCAGCTAAACCTGATGACCCGAGTTCAATCCCCATGACCTACTTGGTGGAAGGAGANAATCAACTCCCACAAATTGTCCTCTGANCTCCACGGCATTCCTAGTTTTAGCTCTGAAGTGCAAGGCCTCCTTGCCTAAGAACTCCCTCATTCCATCCCTGGCATCCATCCAGGGCACAGCCAAGTAAGTGACATTCAGAGCATCTGTCCTGTCCAATTCTGTCCTCTGTCCATGAGGATGTTCTGCCCAGAACACACTCCTGCCTTCATCCTGCCAGGGTCCTGTGCCCAGCAGCCTGTGGAACAGACCTCATGAGAGAGATGTTTTGGGGGTCTGTCTCATGCATCAGAGAAAGGAAGGACATGCTGAACAGAGGAGGTGGAGGGAGAAGGAAGGAAGCCTACAGCATTAGTGATGGGGCTGAGTTGTCTCCTCCCCAGGACCTTCCACCTGCATCCCTGAGGGGTTAGGAGATGCCTGTGGCCCCTGGTGGGTTTCCAAATTCAAGAGTCAACTGAGTTTGGTACAGACAGAGTGTCGGGCCACCCCAGCTGTTGGGGCTCACATCAGACCCCTCCAGCCCCAGTGAAGGGCTGGCCCCTCCAGCAGGAGAGTTTGGGCTCCTGTAGCCTTTGCAGGCCTCTGCAGCAGGTTTCTGGGTATGCAGGAACGCTGCCCTCCTAGGGGCTGGAATGAACCTTAGGGCAGTCATTCCTGAGGCTTTGGAATTCCTCTAAGTTAGCTCCCACCCTGTGTCTGTTTTGATTGAATCTGATATGCAAGGTCCTGGAGTTTAAAGATGTGCTTTCTTTATATGTTTTGTTTAAGACACAGTTTCTTGCCAGGCAGTGGTGGCACATGCCTTTAATCCCAGCACTTGGGAGTCACAGGCAGGCAAATTTCTGAGTTCCGGCCAGCCTGGTCTATAGAGTGAGTTCCAGGACAGCTAGGGTACACATAAACACATAATTAAAAATAATAAAAATAGGTTGAGCCTGGTGTGTCAGTCTTTAATCCCAGCACTCAGGAGGCAGAGACTAGTGGATCTCTGAGGCCAGCTTGGTCTATAGGGTGATTTCTAGGACTGCCAGGGCCACTCAGAGAAAACCCATCTCAAAAACCGAAATTGATCAATCAATGAATAAATAAATATAAGGAATATATACCACTATAGGCATACATTTATTTATTTATTTATTTATTTATTTTTGGTTTTTCGAGACAGGGTTTCTCTGTTTAGCCCTGGCTGTCCTGGTACTCACTCTGTAGACCAGGCTGGCCTCGAACTCAAAAATCCACCTGCCTCTGCCTCCCAAGTGCTGGGATTAAAGGCGTGAGCCACCACGCCCGGCTAGGCATACATTTTTTAAGATGTATTTATTTAATTTATTTGAGTATACTGTTGCTGTCTTCAGACACACCAGAAGAGGGCATCAGATCCCATGACAGATGGTTCTAAGCCACCATGTGGTTGCTGGGAATTGAATTCAGGACCTCTGGAAGAGCAGTCAGTGCTCTTAACCTCTGAGCCATCTCTCCAGCCCCCAGGCATACATTTTTTGCAATCTACTTTTTTTTTTGGGGGGGGGGTTGGTTTTTCGAGACAGGGTGTCTCTGTATAGCCCTGGCTGTCCTGGAACTCACTTTGTAGACCAGGCTGGCCTCAAACTCATAAATCCGCCTGCCTCTGCCTCCCAAGTGCTGGGATTAAAGGCGTGTGCCACCACCGCCCAGCTGCAACCTACTTTTAATAAGGGTTCAACCTCTCCTCTAGCCACCACCCAGCAGAGATAGTTATTAGGATTTGGAGGAGGTAGACCTGATCAATAATAGTTCTTCTGGGCGAGCTTGATCTTCTTTAGCAGTAGCAAACACCCACTATGACTTAACAGTCCCATCCTTTCAGCAAGCAGACACCAGGCAGCCGTAGTTCAATCCTGATGAAACCGCCAGGCTTACCAGCTGGCCTGAGGCAAGGCTGTGGAAGCAGCTGCCACAGGAACCTCATGAGCAGTTCTTGGGCAAGTTTCTCTCAATGTCAGAGTTATTGAGCTCAGCAATGCTATGAGAGGTGAACCAATACATGCGTGTTGTTAGTGAAGAATAGCAAGACGGAGCAAACCAAACCTGGGTCCTTTCATCTGTTCTGTATCCAAACATCCTTTCATCCATGTCTGCTTCAGGAAAAGTCTTTCACATGTTTGCGTTGGCAAGACATCCTTTCACCTGTGTATCCCAGGAAAGCATCATTTGACATGACTAACTTTCCAAAGAAACTAGAAGTTTCCACCTCATACCACCATGTTTGGCTCCTTGTGCTTTTGAAACTGTTTATTGATTGAGCTATTCCTCCAGCCACAGAATAAACCATTCTCTTAAAATGGCAACCGTGGCTTGTTTTGTTTATTCGAGACAGGGTTTCTCTGTGTAGCCCTGGCTGTCCTAGAACTGCCTCTGGAGTGCTGGGATTAGAGGCGTGCACCACCACTGCCCAGCGACGCCACCACGCCCAGCAACAACCATGTTTTATGTTGACAGAGGTGACCACCAACTTGGCACAGTGTGGGTGCCAGACCAGCTCTGAGGAATTTGGTCTCCTGGGATGAGCTGGTTTTATTGATTTCCCAGAATCACAAAATAAATAAATTCACATGTTGAAACTTCACGCCCAGTGGTCATATGAAGAAGCAAGGGCTACATACTTGTGAATGGAACTAGTGACTCATCAAAGGTTCCAGAAAGCTGATTTCACCTTTGACCTATGTAAAGACCACAGACACACCATCTTGGAGACTGACAGACTGAGCACAGGGCCTGTTTCCCTTGGGATTCCTAGCTCCCAGAGCTCTGAAGACAGGAATTTCTATTTAAATCAGTGATAGAGTCTCAAGTATGCTCTTACAGCAGCGGGAATGAACAGCATAAGTTCACTAATAGGACATCAGGCATAGTACATTACAGTCCTGATGGGTCCTATACCGCTGAGATGCCTTGCTGACCTCCCAACTCCAGGCTACAGAAAAAGTGCATGGTAACAAAATTTGGAATGAAAAGGGATGAGGTCAGTAGAATTCTCAGTGATGCTTTGCTTTGTTTTGTTTACAGTCAGGGTTTCTCTGTGTAGCCCTGGCTGACCTGGAACTAGCTCGGTAGACCAGGTTAGCCTTGAACTCAAAGGTCCACCTGCCTCTGCTTCCCTGAGTGCTGGAATTAAAAGCATGCACCAGCATCGCGTGGATTGGCTGCTGCTGCTGCTGCTGCTGCTGCTGCTACTGCTGCTGCTGCTGCTGCTAGAGAGTTTTCTTCTTTTTTTTTTTTTTAAATTTTCCTTTGTTTGTTTGTTTGTTTTTTTATACCTAAGATAGGAAAGGTTATGGAGAGGGCATAAGGAAAGAGAGGTTAGCGGATTCACTTTGTATAGATGTCCTAATAGTTAACTTTGTCAAACAGCTTTGGAGCCCCAACAGGCACACCAAGTCACACACAGAGGTAGGTGACAGTGGCTGCTACACAGGAGAAAATATCCCAAGACAGTTCCTGGCTTTGGACCTGGAACATTCTAACTCCTAGTCACTGGTGTCACCTGTTGGACGTAGGACAGGCAGGTGATGCTTCCTGCTGTGTGGGACTGTAGCTGACAGTTCTGTAGCCACAAGTCACATGTCTATGTGGCAATATCCTCTCATGTCCCATGTGGCTAGGCGCTCATTCCTAGGCCTAAGACAAGGCTGAATGTCAGGGTCACAGGTCTTCAGGAGAGACAGAAATGACTCTGAAAGACACAAAGAAGCATTGAATCCCTGGATCCTGACACCCATCGGCCCTGGGACTCCCCCTCTAGGCCTGGCTGCTTCCTCCTCCCCTAAGAAATCAGGCTATACCTCCTGTGCACACCAGTCTTTACCCACACACCCACACACTGGTGTTCCTGCTCCTGCCCTGGCTCTGAGCTGCTCTCCTCCAGTCTCCTGCCTCCACATCTCAACTTCTGTGTCTCCAAATTTCCCTTCTGCAAGGACACCAGTCATGGGCTGAACACTGCCACCTAATCCAGCATGGCCACCAGTTCCTTATCAACCACCTCATTCTAAATGAAGTCCTATACACAGGCCTGTGATGTCAAGATGGGGACATCCTTTCAGGGACCCATTTAACCTTCGGTCACTGTCACAGTGAATACCAGGGTCTGAGGCGCTGGCTTCTATCTGAAACCCTGTCCTGAGGCCTCACCCACCAGGTTCTGCTCATGCCCACTGCCACACAAAGGCCATCCTGGGGTATGGAGAACACCTTATCCTTCTGGTTGATCTGAGCCGTGGTGGACCAAGAGCTCCAGCAGCTGCAGGCACATCTGCAGGGGCCAAGTGGAGCTCCAGCTGCAGGCACATCTGCAGAGGCCAAGTGGAGCTCCAGCTGCAGGCACATCTGCAGGGGCCAGTGGAACTCCAGCAGCTGCAGGCACATCTGCAGGGGCCAAGTGGAGCCTCAGCCGTGCCCCAGACAGAGCCCAGATGAGTGCTACTCTCCTCAGTGAGGAGACTGGAGGGAGACCTCAGGCTGGACGCTCCAGGTCCCTTGTCCTGGCTCACGGACTACTCTCTCCCCACAGGGGTCTTGTTTGGAAGGAACCCATTGATCCAGTTCTCCAGGGGTGGAGCTGAGGAGTTCCATCACCCTTTACTGCGGTGCACTAACCACAGGCCATGCTCTTGTTAAGACACCAGACGTGAGGCGGAGTCCCAGTCCAGCGTTCCTCATCCTAACTGTGGGGTTTGGAAGCACCCTATTACAAAACCAAACAAACTAAAAAACAGAAACAACGCCGAGGCTCAGGAACACCACAGGAACAGGCATCTATCTAGAATTAATTTTGCTCTACACTTGCATTTTACAGCCACAGCCAGACTTTGCATTCCAAATGGGTCAAGCACTGTGATGTGCTATATTGCAACAAAGGATCAGAGAGGTGGTGCCAGGACCCTCTGTCCTCTCCTGCTTCCCTGGCTGGACATGGCACTGGACATGGCAGGGAGACCCTCCACGTGTGGGTAAAGCCATGCCTCAGGGAAGCATTGATGGCCTGGGTCAGCCTCTGGAGGGAAGCAGCACTGTCACTGACCTGCTGACCTGCTCCTGATGACTCCCTGAGGTAGTGTAGGTGGGGCTGCAGACAGGAAGACCCTGGAAGTTTCTGGAAAGCCTGGCTTAGCAGGCACTGGCCAGGCCTTTAGACTCCCTGCCCTCACAGAGAGCTGAAGGCAACAAACTTCAGAAGACCCCACCAGGGGTCTGAACCATGCGAGATGGAAGACGCTGCTTCTGATCTGAAACACAGAGGAAGGGCTACAAGCCATGTGTGGTGGTTTAATAGGAATGGCCCCCATTGACCCATGCGTTTGAATACTTGGCCCATAGGCAGTGGCACATTAGGTGTGTGGCCTTGTAGGAGATGGTATGTCCTTGTTGGAGGAGGTGCATCACTGTGGAGGCGGGCTTTGCAATCTCATATGCTCAAGCCATGACCAGTGTGGCTCACAGTCTCCTGTTACTTCGGATCAAAATGTAGAATTCTCAGCTCCGCTGGGTGTAGTGGCACACGCCTTTAATCCCAGCACTCGGGAGGCAGAGGCAGGCGGATTTCTGAATTCAAGGCCAGCCTGGTCTACAGAGTGAGTTCCAGGACAGCCAGGGCTATACAGAGAAACCCTGTCTCGAAAAAAAAAACAAAAAACGAACAACAAACAACAAAAAAGAATTCTCAGCTCCTTGTGTAAGCCAGCCTCAATGAAATGTTTTCTTTTACAAGGGTTGCCATGGCAATATTCTTTGTTAGGGTTTTACTGCTGTGAACAGACACTATGACCAAGGCAAGTCTTATAAAGGACAACATTTCATTGGGGCTAGCTTACAGGGTCAGAGGTTCAGTCCATTATCATCAAGGTGGGAGCATGGCAGCATCCAGGCAGGCATGGCACAGGAGAAGCTGACAGTACAACATCTTGTTCTGAAGGCAAACTGGAGAAGACTGGCTTCCAGGCAGCTAGGATGAGGGATGTGTCCTTTAACTGAAAGCAGTACAGCAGTCACTGGACAGGTTCTATCTCGGCTCTGTCCCTGGCAGTCCCCACCATAGCCTCACATCCTCTTAGGTGATAAATGGCCAAATAAGCACTCAGGTATCTCTTTTCCCTGCACACCTCCTTGCCTTCAGACCCACTGCTGAACTCTTCTAAGGTTTGATACTTAAGGGCGTCGGATAGTTATGGTCATGGGACTCCCAAGCTTGAGTCACCACCCAAGGTCATGGAGCCAGATGGCACCAGATCGGCAGCCAATGGCTGGTCTTCAGATCCTTGCAGGGAGCAGCTAGGCAGGTTCTTTGTCTCCAAGTGTCCACACTCTGTGAATCATCCTAGAAGCCTGGGGCTTGGCCCTAAAGCACCAGACAGTCCCCAAGACCGAGAAGGTGAGAGTGAAGAGTGGGCTGCAGGCCACCACAGTTGTGACCAAGCACTCACTTTCCTTGCCACGCTTTCTGAGCAGTGACCACAAGGGGCAGCTGGGGAGAAATGACCACACTAACACAACTGCAGTGAAAATATTTGTGGATAGTCATAGAAGTCAACAGACCAGCACAAAACAGACACAGCTACACAGTGCTGACAGGTCCTCCCGTCCACAAACACGCTGACAAGGAACAGTACACAGGGCTGGGGGACTTGGGCAGGAGACCACCTGAGCCAGAGCACGCCCCTCCTGCACAGCAGGGACGGAGGGGCCAACTGTGCTTTGCTCCAAAGGCCACAGAGGGGTGGTCTCTGGGAAGGACTAGCAGGGTCAGGCCAGCCCCACAGGTGCAGCCCATCCTCCATTGGTCCAGGTTTACAACACATGGGTGAAATTCTGACAGGCTCTGTATTAGGAATGGGCAGCTATGGAGCTAAGAGCATCTGAGATGTTGCCCATATTCATCCTTCAAGAGCTTTGTTCATGAAGAACTCACCTCCATCACGAAACACCGTCATCACACATACCCCTCCCCCATCAGTCAGAAAATGGTCTCAGGTATTTTGTGGGACTCACTCAGGCCTGAGTTGTGAGGGAACCTTGCTTCGGCCTTCCTGCTCCGTGAGATATGAAGGAGAAGGGTGTGCTAAGCCCTTGTCCTCTACTGTGTTCTGTCACCCCCAGGACACACCCTCCTCATGTCAGGCATGAACCGAGTCCTCTGTGACACTGTAGCTCAGAGGCTCCCAGAGCTCCTACCCAGGGGCTTACACTTACACCTGCCTGCATGGGCACTGCCTAGGCAGGCTGTGAGGCGCAGACATGGCTTTACCCCAACAACTCACGGGGCCTGCTGGCTCTATAGGATGGGCAGTGAGGGATGGCCAAGGTGATCCCAAGGACTTCTGGGAACTCTCAAGCATGGAAGTCTGAGTGGCAGGCTCTCTCCTGTTGGCTCCCATCTGTAGCGTCAGGGCAGAGGCAGCTCTAGCTGGCTATTCAAAAGCTGACCGGGGCAGGGTGGGGTTCCCTGCCTCAGGGAGACCTTTTCCACCTGGAGTGTGGATCCTGTTGCACCAAGACCAGAACCTGCCTGAGCCAGGGGAAGGAATGAGGAGATGCTGGCCCTGGGGAGCTCAGCCACAGTCAGGGACAGTAATCCAAGGGAGACAGAGACTCCTGCTCTGAGGACATGCTCTGCCTGGCTCAGTAGTGGGGAATCTTACTGGCAACATGGCAGTCCATCTGCCTGGCCCCTGACACTGCTCGGGCTCCACCGTGCCCCCTGCTGGTGGATGCTGAGACTGCAACTGGAGGCAGAAACCTCTCTTCTCTGGTTGTTCCACAGGACTGGCAGCTGCCAGCCATCTGCGGCTGTCACAGAAGGTGTGGGAAAGCATCAGGACTGGCACAAGCACGTGTAGCCGCACCTCCACCCCAGGGCAGAGACCACAGCTGTAGTGTAACCTCACACTGAACCTGACCTCCCAGAACTGCCCCTCGGAGAGACACCCATTCTTAGCATCCACTGGTGGGTCCCATGGTTAGCATCCATCTGTCACAGGGACAGACACGGCTTTCCAGCCTCTCAGTGCAGGTAGCTACGTGGATGTCTGGAAGAGAGGCACCCCAGATGGCAGCAATAAAAGGGAGGGGCACTGGGCTGCGGCACCCTCTGGAAGGCACACCACCAAAGGCTGGGTCCGTGCCTGTCCACTCAAACTCCAGCACCCTCTCTGGTCCAGGTGGATACACTGCCCCAGAAAGGCTCATGGAGGGCCCAGCACAAGCAGGTGGGTCCAGCCCGTGGTCACTGGGCATGTACGAACTACCTAAGCATGGCTTGATACCCCAAGTTAATGATTCCCCCAAAGGGCTGCAAGGAAGCAAAG
Source organism: Mus pahari (assembly GCF_900095145.1). NCBI lineage: Eukaryota > Metazoa > Chordata > Mammalia > Rodentia > Muridae > Mus > Mus pahari. Next base: position 27,069,074 of record NC_034610.1, read on the forward strand.
AACTTGGAGACAAAATACATTCACTTCTTTTCCCCTTCACTTTACAGTGTAAGGGCTGAAGTAACGGGAGCTGGGAACGGAAGCTGCCCAGGAGCACAGCGAACACCTCAGCACTGCTCGGGCCAACCTGGCTCCTTCCAGGGGCCCCACCTTCCTCAACAAGGACAGGAGACAGCCTGACCTCTAACAGCCTGTGCTGGTTGGTCTCTTACCTCCAGTGGGGGCACAGCCTGTGGGGCACACAGTCCCCTCCTTTCAAATCCCCACTTCAGCACAGCGGAAATGGCACACAACTTTAATCCCAGCACTTGGAAGGCAGAGGGAGGCGGATTTCTGATTCTGAGTTTGAGGCCAGCCTGGTCTACAAAGTTAGTTGGGCTATACAGCCAGGGCTGTACAGAGAAACCGTTTCAAAGAAAAAAAAAAGGGGGAGGGGGGCTCTCACGGTTAAAGGTGAAAGAAAGGGACCGCCGAGTCATTTGTCATTTTTACATTCATTAACATACTGCAGAAGTGAGACAGAGGCCCAGGATCATCGCTCAGGAGCAGACATGACTTAAGAAGAATCATATGTGGGGAATTCCTTCCTAATATCGGGAGGTTGAAGGAGGTGCTTTGAGACAGAGTCAAAGTCCCCAGTAGGAAGCGGCTAACACTGGGCAATGCAGCCTCCTTTCCAAACTCATTATCTCGTTACCAAACTCTGGAAAGTGAAAGGAAAAGCCAATTCTGGTTTGGGTACCAGGGGGTCAGACCCAGTGCTTGCTGCCTGGCAGGACTGCGGACAGTTCTTTGGAAAGCCTTACTTCTGCCAGTGCCTCTGCCCATGCTCAAAAGCACTAATCATTTCTTCTTAGTCACATGCTCTGGGCCTTATCCCCTGGGCTCCAAAGCAACCTCCAATTTCTCCTTAGACTGTGGCTTCTTTGAAGAGGCAAATCTCAAGAACCGAAGTACATTAAAATGGGTGTGGGTGTTGACTGAGGTCAAGGTATGCTATGAACAGACAGCCCCACTCACAGCCCCAAACTCTGGGAAGTGGAGCCAAAAAACTCGCCCTTGAGCAGTAGGCAACCGGACATGTCACAGTCTCCTGCTGGGGTCTAAGAGCCGCCCCAGGAGGTAGGGAGCTAGCTGCCTTCACATCAGGGCCTCTGGCCCCTCAGCATGAGGTGGGCACAGAATCCAGAAATGGAGGTTGGGGAGGGGAGAGAACCTGCACTTAAGTCGGCCACCAGGGGGCAGAAGCCACCTCTGTCTCTCCTTCCGTCTATCCAAACCCCTGTGCAGCAATGCACTGTCCCCAGCAGCATGTGGCAGATGCACTGCCGCCCGACAGTCCTGCAGGGCTGGGTGAGTGCCCACAAGAGCCCCAAGAGGCAAACTTCCCTGAATTCCCAAGCTGCCCTGCGCTCGGCAGCTCAAACCCACGTGGGTCGACTTCCTAGAATTTGCTCTGAAGTTCCAGGAGATCCTGCAGACACCCAGGCCGCTTGCAGATCTCCTGGAATGTTCAGGTCCCTTAAAAGGTTCCTGTCACAGGGACCACCTGCTTGTGTGCCTTCCCATGCACGGGGATCTGAACCTTCCCACGCAGCCCAGCAGCCGCAAACGTCCGACATGCTGGGATACCCAAAGGGCAGCAGAGACACAGACTCTAATGCAGCAACAAGGGAAAGACCAGACTGCAAGGAAGATATTGGCGGAATTCTTCCAATGCCAACGGTTAAGACCTAACCCGATTTTAAAGACAGTGCCAACACGGGCAGAGTCTATACACGATCAGGACTGTGCATACACAGGGGGCAGTGGCAGCCAGTGATCAACAGAAAGGTCCAGAGGCAGCAGGCTGGCCTCCTCCACCTACTCTCCTTCCACACGCCTATGAGGCAACATGAGGCAGTCAGAGGCCCAGAGCCTGAGGGAAGGGACCATGGTTCTGAATCACATATTTCTACGACAGCTTTGTCATTAATATATATATATGTATGTATATATATATATATATATATATATATATATATATATATCACAGTGGCACATTTTCACATTTTCACGCTGGAGACTGGCTGAGACCCGACTCTCAGGAAGGAACACGATGTTTCAGTCATGGCTCTAAGGCAGACGTTACAGCTTTTCAGAGGGATGGAAAGGGACACCTCGGCTTGCTGTGTGTCAGGGCGAGTGTGTGTGGTCCTCACAGCACTGTGGCCTGCACGACGATCTCGGGGTCCTCGATGTCCCTTTTGCTCTGGACCATCCTCAGCTCTAGCTGAGCCGGGCTAGGCTTCTGTCCTTCTCCTGCATCTGCTGGAGAACACGGGACAATCAGAGCAAGCAGGATGGAACCTGAGACATCCTTCCCTCTCCCACAGTTCTGAGTTCCTGCTTCAGGAGGGGGGCTCCACACTGCACACACCCTCCCCGCCTCACTTCTAACAGATAGCAGGAGGCAGAGGCTAGAAGAGAGAGCCCACCTCTTGCCCACCTCCAGACAGGGAACACTCCCAAGGAAGACAGCACACAGGCAGGGAGCACCCCCAAGGAAGACAGCACACAGGCAGGGAGCACCCCCANCCCAAGGAAGACAGCACACAGGCAGGGAGCACCCCCAAGGAAGACAGCACACAGGCAGGGAGCACCCCCATGGAAGACAGCGCACAGGCAGGCACCTTTCACACACCGGCTGTTCCGCTGCAGGACATGCTGCATGGCAGACACTGTTTTCTCACAGGCCACCTATGGAGAGGACAGAGATGTGGGGCAATGGCCCACCTGCTGAGCATCCCTGTACAGAGGGCATCCTCAAGCTCCCTCAGTCACCAGGGAGCTGGCCTCACTGTCCCTCACACCCACACTGGACACAGCGGGGCCCCCACTGGGCTGACTGCAGGAGAGCCGCCCCCCCCACACACACACACAGATCCTTCTGTGTCCATCTGTATCTCTCCCATAGCACATGCTAGATAGAGGCTAGGTCCTCTGCCTGGGGTGCGATTGGAGTGTGTCGACCTCTGATATCTCACAGGGGGAAGGCAGGCATCAGCTCCCTCTCCTCTCTCAACCTGACACTAGAAAGTTGGCTACCCCACCATCAACCCTAGTAAGAAGTTATTACTCAGGGAATTTATACCCCACACACTTGTCCAGCCTCATGCCTTGTTTGACCTTATAAGATTTTCCCCTTAGAACCCCTAGCCGCTGGATATGCAAATGAGGTGTCTTCCCATAGACCCTGCTCACCTCCCCAGGGGCATAAATACTCCCTTTCATCCCAATCCAGTTCTCCAAAGCTGTTTGTGTGTGTGTGTGTGTGTGTGTGTGTGTGCACTTACTGATGACCAGGAACATGCATTGAGCCCAGTCCAAGCTTCCCTCCCTCGGCGCAGCCCAGTGCACCAAGGGCCAGTCTATGAAGGGAGCACTCTTTGGCACCAGGCTGGGATGGAACCCGGGCTTGTGTGTGCAAGGCAAGTGTTCCACTGAGCCATGAGCCCACAGTTGCGACTGCTTTCAATAGCACCAGAGGAGGACATACTGGCTGCAAGCTGCTATGGAACTGTGTAAAGGACCTGCTACTTGGTCATCTTGCAGCTTTTCTGCTCGCAGGCCAGGAGATCTCAGATGCAAGGGCACTGCCTTAAGAAAACTCTGCCTCTGCTGACCGCGCACTGAACTGCGGTACTGCACAAGAAAAAGCCCCAGTATGATCCTCACAACACAGCGTGATTCCCACCTGGGCTCCGGATGTGGCTCAGTTGGTGGAGTGCCCACCCAGTAATAACTTGGTTCCAGCTGTCCCGCCTTCCCCAGGAGACCTGAGCAAAAGCACCCTATCTCCTCACAGGCGTGTGAAGCACATACAGGCAACCACAGAAAGTCCCATCTCCATAAGAAGTCTGATGGGGAAGGGCTTATCTTGGCTTGTATCTTCAGCATACAGCCTTGATTCCCTCAAGGGCTGGGCCCAACGAGCCTGGCACTGGCTACATAGCAGGAAACAACCTGGACTACGCTGAGTACTGGCAATGGCTCCCAGATCACCAAGGGAGTGCCTGGAAGGCTGCATAGATCCAGAGTTCCTAACTGACTCCAGTGTAAAATGCTAGCTCTCCTCTTCTTGCTTGCCTGCCTGCCTGCCTGCCTGCCTGCCTGCCTGCTGCCTGCTGCCTGCCTGCTGCCTGCCTGCTGTACCTGCCTGCC
>NC_034610.1:27073801-27086900 GCF_900095145.1 Mus pahari
TTTTCTGCCATATACAAGAAACATCTAGTTAAGTTTAGCTGTGCTTGAATCCTGGCCAATTCCTTCTCTTCTTGTCTACAGGCCACCCAAGGACAAACCTTGTAGCAGAAGCTCAGGTAGAATGACCTGGCTGACAGCTATCCCTGATGAGGTTTGTGAGCATCCAAGGGACCATTTGAGTCTTCTTTCTATACCTATGACCAAGACAACTATTCTCCTACCCAACTATTTGCTTGACTACCTGCTCTGCCCCCTCCCTGAGAGGTGAGATGGGGGCCCCAGCCTAAGAGTGTCCCTTTCTTCTCCACCAAGTGTAGGGTCAGCCAAGGCTCTTCTTTTAGCTCAAGACCCAGAGGAGTCAGATGTTCAAGAATAAAAAGGGGATCCAGCAGGAATTGGGAGCCAATCTATCTGAATTAAAAGCATCAGTCCATTTCCCAGCCTCAGTTGTATACAGGGAAGAATCTCAAAAGCAGTAAAGAGCCAAGCAAGCTTGGGCAGATTCCTGTACCACCACTTCCCAAATCCCGAAGGACCCAGTGTTCCTTTGGCTAAGAACTGCAGGGCAGAGACTGGGCAGGCAAAGCCTATCTTCCAGGCTGGAAATGATTGTGGAGCTGTTCTGCCTGCATCTTCAGCTGCTGGAATTCCTCTTGAATGAAGTCTGTGAGGGCTTTCTGCATCTCCACCAACATGCCACAGTGGCAGGATAATGGGGTTTAGATGACACTCAGCAGTCAGCCGTCCAATTCCTACCCATTTGAAGTGCAGAACTCATGTTTACTTTCCCTTCTGGGAAGATGTGCATCCAGTCCCCATGGTTAAGCTTCTCCAAAATGAAGTCCATCCCTTTCTGGTAGACACCATCTCCTCGACACACAGGCACACATTTGCCCAAGCTGAAGAAATGGGAGTGCAGTTCCTTGGTGAAGCAGATGTCTGCAGCTGCTGGGGTCCAACGCATCAACTTCAGGTTCCAGATGTGGCGGAGTTTTAGGATCCCCCAGAGATGAGGGTCATCCATGCAAGACTGGTGGTTGGAGACGGTGATAAGGGGGGTTGCAGGGCCTCGGTTCTCAATGAGCTCATACAGCACTTCCTTGTTGTGCACGGTGAGATGGTTCATGTACTCCGCCTTGGCTGGTGCTGCAATTCTGTGGAGTGGAATGTTTTATTCGGTTCAACGCTGAGGCAGGCGTGGGGCCGACTAGGTCTGTGGAGGTATGAGAATCCTGAGACAGATGTTCTGAGGGGCTCCAGGGCACCCAGGAAAGTTGAAGCGAACCTCCCATGATGTCTTATTTCTGATGTCACTACTACCCAAGATTGGGATAAGTGGAACAGACTGACAGAGTGCCTTCTGGGCCTGTGGTCAGCTGTACCATCCCACAGATCCTCGGCTCAGACCCAGGCCCCACTCACCTGCTCCTCTCTCACAGTTAGAATCATAGCACACTATCTCCCCACCAGGAGTGTGAGGGAATGGTGGGGAGGAGCAACAGGTACAACTGACCTTGAGATTGTCCGGGTGCTTGTGTGTCCATGCCAGAAGCATGGCAGTGAAGAGGTCCCCTGTGCCCACAAAGACAGCATCCACCTTGTACATCTCCATCCGGATGCACTGGGTCACCGTGGAGCCGTCAGTCTTCCCTGGGGGAGGACATGAGCCAGGTCACTGGGTCTGAGACTTCTCAGCCAGACACTGGTCACCCCTACAGTAAGAACCTGTCAGCCCAACCTGTCCCCACATCTCTGAAGTGACAGGAAGGTCAGCACTGCCCATTCTTCAGAGGGTCACAGAGGCAATATTGTATCCTTCAGTATCTCTGGGACTCGTGTGGAGTGTCATAACCACTCTGCCTCCACTGTCCCAAAGGAGAGTCAAACACTGGTCCCTAGAAGATGTCCTCAGCATGGTGTTGAACACTCAGTGTGCCAGGAACTGCCTGGATGCATTGCCTGTCTGTGTCTACATGCATGTGTGCAGCACACAAGCATTCAGATACACAACCCTAGACCCTTGTGCATCGAGAATGCTCACTGGAGCCAACATGTGTGTGGACTTGAGGTTCCTGACAGCCAGTGACTCAGCTCTGTGCATTGTAATACTGTTCAAACAATTCACTAAGGTGCTGCTTGTATAAGCAGTCACCACAGCCCAACAGATATCTACACCCTCTGGCCATCTGGGCCACAGAAGCCAGACACAGCTGGCTTCTGGAATAGGCCACAGGCCCACAGTAGGGGATATCACCAGACATGAGAGCTTGCCAATTCAGGCACTGCATGGATACCTGAGCATCGGGAGAGTGGGGGTGGGCAAGACTGCTCATGTCCACAATACCCCATCCAGTCCCACCAGGCTCCACAGAGCCCGGTCCTGAGCCTGCCTTCTATCTGTCTGACTCTCCTGGGGGACAAGAGCAACCAGCCCCTTGCTGACCCAGCATGAGCTTCTTCCTGTTGGGCCCCAAGCATCCTCTGAGGCCTGAATGCCATGGTGGGACAGGCACTTACGCATCCTCTGGCTGCCCAGCGTGATCAGGTAGTCGCTGCCCTGTGGGGAGGGCAGGTCAGAGCTGGTGATGACCACAGTGTCAGGACCCATACAGTGCAGCAAGTCCATCACCTGCCAGCAGCAAGGGAGAGTGTCAGCACCCACACACTGGAGCTCTTCCTAACAGGCAAGCTTCCCAAAGGCACAGGGAGACAAGCCCCGGTAGGCCACTGTCCTCTCTGCAATTAGAGATGGAGCATCCAGGCATGACCAGCATGCTTGATGGGCTTGCGGAGAACCTGGAACATTGCAGACACATGGCCAAGCCCGTGCCCAGCCACCTGCAGTCAGACCATTGAGAGTTGAGAGTTATGAGGAATGGAGGGGGTCGCACCCCAACTCCTGAGGGCCCAGGAAGCTAGTCATATCCACCAATGAGGAGCAAGCTTCCCTCCAAGCTGGCTTGTATTGTTTTGTTGTTGTTTATTGATTGATTGGTTGGTTGATTGAGACAGGATCATGCGATACAGTCCTGGCTGACCAGAACTTGTATGTAGACCACACTGGTCTTGGACTCAAAGAGAGGTCACTGAATCTTTCTTTTAAATGCTGTGAGTCACGGCACCAGGCTCAAGCTGGTTTAAGCCTGACGGATGCCCCAGTCTGCATCACCATCCTCAGAGGGCACACTCCAGGGTGCCTATACAAGTGGATCGAGATGTGGACTTAGCCACTGCCCACTCACAGAGGGAGATGGCATACTACACACACTGTACTCTCTAGGGCCACAGAGGGTGAACAGGATGACTTCAGCGGTGTATGGAGCTGCTTGGGTGTGACGCCCATCATGGGGCTGGGGGGTGGATCAACACTTAAGAGCACAGCTGCTCTTGCAGAGGACTCAGGGTCAGTTACTAACACCACCATGGAGGCTCTCAACTGTCCTTAACTCCAGTTCCAAGGGTGTCTGAGACCCTCTTCTGACTGAGGAGCCACACATGGTGCACACACACACACACACACAGGACAACACACACAAGATACAGATAAGTAAGTCTTTAAAAATAGAAGATGCCCATCAGCCCTGGACATGCAGCTCACAGGCCCAGTGCGGAGCTGCCACCAGACATTTCTGGGTGGTTCCTTCCTGCAGGCTGCTTGTTTCTGGGTGGGAATTCAAGGTAACCAGAACAGTGATGGGACATGATGATGGTGACTCAGGTGGCTGGCACACTGCGGGCTGTGAGGCTCAATAGATGACATCATGTCCAGAGCTCACACAGTACCTAGCACACAGTAGGCACTCACCACACACACTGACTGCCCTGGGCCGATATATGAAAAGGCACACCGTATACGGAGGCCACGGCTGAGTGGACCACAGACCCAGAGTCTTAGAAGGATGAGTGTTGTCCTATAAAGCATGGTGACAGCTGGGCATGGCTGTGTCATGAGGAATCTGAGGCCATGAGCTAACACAGCACACTCATAGCAGAAGAAGCTGGAGGTGCAAGGAAGGATCTGCGGGCCGTAGAGGGAGTGCACCCTGCCTGCCCCTGCATTTTGGACCTTCAGTCTCCAGAGCTGAGAGAGAACACCTTGCTGTGGCAGCTGTAGGTCACAGACACATGGTGGACTGAGTATAGAGCTGGCTGACAGAGGTATCAGTCAGTTACAAGGTGCTCATCACAGTCGGGGTCAAAGCTTAGTATCCCTCAGGTGTCCATCCCTTCCTGAAAACGGGTGTCTGTCTTCTTCCCAGTGAACAGGGCAGTGTGTGGAGCTCTCCTTTCCTCAAGTGCTTCTTCCTGGCTGTGGATTTTTCTGCCACTCAGCAACCTGGAACACAGATGGGAGGGGTGAGCCAGACCCTACAGTGCAGCCATCCTGACGTCTGACCTACATCCCCACAGAGTCATCGCAACATCTACTGGCCGTGAGAACCAGGCAAGGCCTGAACATATAATGAGGTGGGAAGGCCAAAGGTAAAGTGTGTGATATGGGAAATTGTATACATGGTGATGCTCCAAACAGTGGTGAACCCTATACAGGACCGTAGTCAGAAACAGACCTACACCCCCACTGACCTCCACCACAGCTCAGTCAGGGAACCAATATTCAAGGAACTCTGAGGGCCAGAAAGACCAGCACTCCCCACTGTCTGCCTCAGCCTGCTGGAAGCAGAGGGCCCTCAAAGAGATGCTATTGTTACTTGAGAGGCCCTTAGCTGGTCAGACTAGCAACACCCACCAGTGGGTGTATACAGGGCTTGCAGGACCCTGCTCACAGGTAACTGCTGGATAACTGGCAGTGGTTTTTTTTTTTGGATGCTGGCTCTGCAGCTAATCAGGTCCATGTGAGCTGAGCTCTGAGAGAAATCTGTGGCCTGCAGCTCCACCTGAGCCTTCCCAGCCACATCAGACCTCAGTGAGACATGTATAACTCTTTGTGTCTTTGGAGCATCTCGCCAGCAAGGAAGTACTGTGGGCCATAGGATCATGGACCAAGAACCAGAGGGAAGCCGGACGTGGTGGCACACGCCTTTAATCCCAGCACTCGGGAGGCAGAGGCAGGTGGATTTCTGAGTTCGCGGCCAGCCTGTCTACAGAGTGAGTTCCAGGACAGTCAGGGCTATACAGAGAAACCCTGTCTCGAAAAACCAAAAAAAAAAAAAAAAAAAGAACCAGAGGGAAGAGTGCTTGTCATTCCCTAGAGGCAGTGGGAACCACTCCAGGGTTAGGGTCCAGGTTTACAGGCAAGGGCGACATCATCATGCTAGAGCAGGCCAGGCTTTCTTAGGGCCACCTAGGGACCTGAGGGAGCAGATGTGGGGCTGCCAGAGCTCGTGTGAAGACAGGCCCAGGCTCTGCAGGGCTCCTTGTGGCATCTGGTCCTTCTGTCAATGTGGTTACTTACTCTGCCTCAAACTGGTTGGGAGTGATGATGTCAGCCTCGGGTACCACTCTGTTCCTGTACTCGGGAAGGAGATCCTGGGGAACATACTGGAGAGCACAGGAGGCAAAGGAGGAGGCTCACTCCCATGGAAGGAGCCCAGCGGGGGAACAATCCCAAAGCCTGAGGGGACATTACAACTGAGGACCTGTAGACAAGGACAGAGAAGGGCCTGGGGCAGGAGGGGAAGGCCTCAGCTCACCAGAACCTGGGAGGGAGGGAGGGAGGGAGGGAGGGAGGAAGGGAGGGAGGGAGGGGGAGGGGGGAAGGATGGAGGGAGGGAAGGAAAGGGGGAAAGAGGGAGAGAGGAAGGGAGGGAGGGAGCTAAAACCCAGGACCACACAGGGTGACTTAGGCAACATCAGGCCTTCAGGCCCTGCCAGCTGGGACAGGGGCCCACCTGGCTCTGGTAGCCTGAGTCCTGGGGTGTCTCATCTCCACATAAGACATGCCTGATCATCTCATTGTTAATTTATCAATGAAGCATCTCACAGAATAGTACCTCTCTCCCCTGACCCCCCCCCCCATATGGGTTCTTACACTGTAGCCCAGGCTGGCTTAGAACTCACAGCAATCCTGCTTCCTTCCAAGTCCTGGAATTACAGGTGTGACTCACCAAGGCCAGCTCAGAACTGTCTTTACCTTTTGTTTATTATTACCTCCAGGTTGAGGATGGACCCAGGGCCAACACCTCGAAGCTCCTTTCTCAGAATCTGGACTCAGGCTAGCCTCGAACTTGCACTCTTCCTGCCTTAGCCCCCAATCATTAGGATTACAGATGCCCACTGTCAGATGTCTGACACCCGAGTCCCACGTGACACGGAAATAACTGTTTGCTCCCATGATGCTTTGCAGCACTGGTGTGTGGTCCAGGGTTCCGATCTCTGCCCTTGCAGTTAACCTGGAGGTCCTACCCAGATGGACACTGGCTGACTGGCACAAACTGGGAAAGAGCTAAAGATAGATTGGACCACCTGCAAACCGCAACCCCTGGACTTGGGTCTGATCATAGGATCAAAAAATTCTTACCTAATGGTTTGGTGGCTGGCTCACACCTCAGGGGCAGAGTATGTGGCTAGTATGTGAGAAGCCATGGACTTGACCCCAAAGATGTCTTTCCTGGACAGAGGACTATCCTGCAGTCACAGGTAAGAGGCTAGCCCTCCTCCAGTCAAGCTTTCAGGGTAAGCCATCTACGACAGGAGGAACTCATAGGACACACTCCTCTTGCAGACACCCAGAGTTCAGTTCCAGGTGCCTGCTTCAGTGTCCACACCTGGGGGTTGACTGAAGAGCTTGCCCACTGTTGGCAGACTGTTTATGGCTGCCATGGGACACATGGGTAGTCTAGGCAGGCATAGACAGTACACACCTGCCTGTATGGGGCCACCATGGTTTACCTGGGAAGGGGACCCTCACTTGGTTCAAAGCAGATGACAGACCACACGTTAACAGCGAGTGGTGTAAGTCCACTCACCATGGAGCCTTCCCCGTTCCTCTTGTCTCCCATCACAGGGTCACACACTGTGGGTACAGAACATCTGGTCAGCAGTTGATTGCTGTGTGGCTTCCGACTACAGATGTGCACACTGTCTGCTTTTTCTTTTGTTGTTTGAGACAGGGTCTCGGTGTGTAGCCCAGGATAGCCTTAGACCCACAATCTTCCTGTCTCAGCCTCCCATGTAACTGAGAATGCAGGCATGCACACACCATGCAGCTCCACACCCACCTTTTTTTCTTAACTGACAGGCAGGTTTCCATAGCGACTGCCCTACCTGCCATTCACATCAGCAATGCAGGGCTCCGAGCTCCCCATAGCCTCGCCAACTCTTTTCTATTTTCCTGCTACTCTCATGTGTTTTCATTACACTAGCCTAGATGGTGCAAGTTAGCCCTCACAGAGCTTCAATTGTCTAAGGGTTGAGATTTTAGGTGTGTACCACCACGCCCAGCAACATGGCACTCTTAACCTGCTATAAGAAACTACATTGCACTCAGAGTGATGGCTTGTGGATTAAGGATGCTTGGTGTGAAGTCTGAATGTTGAAATTCAGTCCCTGAGATGCACACAGTTGAAAGAATGAACACCCACAAGTTGTCCTCTGACCTCCACACCCATACTGTGGCACTGTGTGTGTGCAGTTGTGTGGACATGGACACACACTGTGGAGGTTGGAATATGCTTGGTCCAGGGGGTGGCACTATGAGGAGGTGTGGCCTTGTTGGAGTGGGTGTGGCCTTGTTGGAGTGGGTGTGGTCTTATGGGAGTAGGTGCGGCCTGTTAGAGGAAGTGTGTCACTTTAGGGATAAGCTTTGTGACTCTCTTCCTAGCCATGTGGAAGGCAGTCTTTTCCTAGCTAGCTTCAGAATAAGAGGTAGAACTCTTAGCTCCTCTTCACCATGTCTACCTGGATGCTGCCATGTTCCTGCCTTGATGATAATGGACTGAACCTGTAAGCCAGCCCTAACTAAATGTTGTCCTTATATGAGCTGCCTTGGTCAAATGGTGTCTGTTTACAGCAGTAAAATCCTATCTAAGATACACACACACACACACACACACACACACTCTCACACACACACCTCAATACTTGAAATTACAACCGGAAACCTGAGAGATGAACATGCTCTAGGAAGAGGCACTCTACCCTCAACCAGTCTTCCTGACAGTATTCCAACATGCTCCTTCCTCTCCAGGGTACCTCTAAGGCTTGTGGGTGCCTAGGGGACGCCACTACCTTCTGGAAAGAAGACAGGACCCAGTTACTGTAGGACCCTCTCGCGAGGAACTCCCTCAGGTCCTCGGGTCACGGGATTCAGGGTGCCCCAGAAACGCGACAGCCAGGCCTTCTTGATGCAAATGCACGAGGCGAGGCAGTTTATTGGCGGAGCTCCAGGTCAACTCGTATCTCACACAGGAGACAGAGGAAGTCGACCTCGAGACCCAAGAGCTAGGGGTTTTTATAGGGTAAGGGGGGGGGGACGGGGAGAATTGGCGCAGTTACATGTGATTGGCTCATTTAAACACAACAAGGTGGTTACAAGTCAGCAGAACAGTACGTGCAGGCTTAGGACAGCAGGAAGTTCCAAAGGGCCCAGGGGTATCAGGGTTGACACAGTACATCTGGGTAATGTATAACTTCAAACTGAGTCTTAACAAGCAGGGGGGAAGTTCACAAAGAAAGGTGAGTTTACAGCTTTTCCCCGGAGGAGCTGTATGGCTCATTTATGGCGTAGGGGTCATAAGCTATCTTTTGGTAAACATTCCTGGCTTTTAATACCAGAAAGCAGGGCCTGGCGGGCCATCCAGCTGTTATCCCTTTTCTAGCTGTCAGGTAGAAGGACATAAGGCTTCCTGCACCAGTCTGAGTTTAAGATGAGCCAGTCCCAGAGGTAATTAGTAACTCAGGCTGAAGGCAAAAGAACAAAGAACTCTTCTTAGGTATCTAAGAAACAAATTGAGTTGGGGTCCCACATTACGAGCCCAGCAGGATGGGGACCCTAGCGATGCTCACCGGTGAGCACGTAGTCATACTTAGTGACACTATTTGTCTTGAGACCTTCATACAGCTCATGCAGTTCCTGGGATGTCAGCACCTGGCCCTTCCAATGGGCATAGCCTGCAGGAAGAAAACACGCTAAGCGTGGATGGAGGACTCCAGGCTTCCCTGGTGGACATCTCAGTTGTGAGGAGACCCAGTAAGCTGCTCTTCTGAGGGCTGGCCTTAGCCCCAGACTGGATGCTCTGGGCCCAGTGCCTCAGTGGTTCCCCAATACCCAAAGCAACCCTGTTCCTACACTGTGGGACTGAACACGGGTCTCCACCCTCTGAAGCCTGGCTCCTATCAAATCAGTACACGGCAGTAGAGACTCCATGCCCAGAAGATGGAACGTGTGTCGGAAGTCATGGGCACACACAGCTATTTGTTTCTCTATTCAACGGGGCATCTCAGGGCAGCCCACCCAGTCCCTACCCCTGAGCCCATTCTGTTTTTTTGTTGTTGTTGTTTTGTTTTGTTTTGTTTTTTTAGAGATTTATTTATTTATTATATGTAAGTACACTGCAGCTGTCTTCAGACACTCCAGAAGAGGGAGTCAGATCTTGTTACGGATGGTTGTGAGCCACCATGTGGTTGTTGGGATTTGAACTCAGGACCTTCGGAAGAGCAATCAGGTGCTCTTACCTGCTGAACCATCTCACCAGCCCCCCTGAGCCCATTCTGGTTCCCAGTCTCCTCTATGTGTTTCTAGCCACCAAAGCCAAGTTGACCGTCACCTGACACCCCTGGCAGGTAAGAGCTCTCCTGTCCCCTCCCACTCTCTCCCACAAATCAAATCCCCACCAAAACAAGTCATGGGTCAAATCCTAGCAAGAGCCAAGCATGAGCAAGAAACAGTCTGGCCCAGGCATACAACCTGCCCTTCTGCCTGATGTGGCCAGGACCCCAGACCTCCAGGACCTTTCTTGACATGCAGGACACCTATTCTACAGAAAAATAGATGCCAGGTGGGGCCAATCATTGACACCTGAATCATTGACCCTGAATCTCACCAAAACAAACTATGTCCTGTAACCTCTCCCAGCCTTGAAGCAGGCTGATTCAGACTGCCACCACTGAGAATGAGACCACCTGGGGTGGAGCCTTCTGACCTAGATGGCTCTATTGTTCTGTCACCTACCTGCTCTTCTCCAAGACACTGCTACCTGCTGAGAGGCCCTAGAGATGTTCAGGAGACAGCAGATTGCCTATAGGCTGGTGACAGGCTACAAGAATAGATCTGCAGCCGGGGCGTGGTGGCGCACGCCTTTAATCCTGGCACTCAGGAGGCAGAGGCAGGCGGATTTCTGAGTTCAAGGCTAGCCTGGTCTACAAAGTGAGTTCCAGGACAGCCAGAGCTATACAGAGAAACCCTGTCTCGAAAAACCAAAAAAAAAAAAAAAAGAATAGATCTGCAGGGGATGGGCCTCTCCCTTATATAAGCACAGACTCTTAGTAAATTTGGGGACCTTGGACAGAAATATGTCTTGGCCTCCATTATTTCTCTCGCCGTTTTCTCCCATACAGCTCCTGCCTCCCACTCAGGAACTCAGTTAGTGTGGCCGCAGGTGGCTACAATGTCCATTCAGCGTCCCCAGCCTTCCAGGTACACACACAGCCCCCTCTAAGGTACCCAGGTGTTTTCAGTGCCTATGGAGCACCAACTGGAGCACAGCATGATTGTGATTCCCCCACAGCCGGGCAGTGATCCCTCCCAGAATGATGGTGATCCCACACAGCACGCTTCTCAGAACTAAATTCAACCGTACAGTTCAACACATCCAAGCTATATCTTTTAAACACACATAATAGTCTCTCAGAGCAGCAGTGAGAGTCAAGGGGTCCATGCAGTTCACGGGAGGCCCTGGACCATCTGGGACTTCAGATGCATGGGCGCTGAGCAGCCACTGACCATGGAGGCCCACTGTCAGCTCCTATCTGAGGCTCCTAGCTCCCTCCCTATTTAAAACCCATTACACTCAGAAGTGTGTTAAATCCTCTGAGCTTCTACAGTCAGCTGGTGACCACTTTGAGCTCCTGAAGTCCCCTTAGTGCTCGCTCAGAGCAGTGCCAGGACAGGCACTATTAAACACCTGATGGCTTTGCTCTCTTGCCAGCACAGAGAACAGGGAGAGCTACACTCACCATGGACGCCAGAGGCCCAAACAATGCAAGGGGCTTCCAAGGACAGAACCCTTTAGCAATAAGCAGTGCTGTCTTTGGGTCCCCAGAACAAGACACACACACATACACACACACACACACACACACACACACACACCTTCCCCTGGTGCTGGGGCGGAGTCTTGAGCCACATGGGGGCTCTCCCATGCACAAGGTATTGTCATGGTGGAGAAGCACACACATGCAGGTCACCAGCTGACTGCAGGGGGACACAAGAGCACTCGCGGGACTTACCTCTTCAGCTCCTACCACAGCAGGTGCCATGGCTGCCAGCTTAGCAGACGAGGAAGCTGGGGCAAAGAGAAGCTTTCCCACCTGTAAGCTCTAGAACATCAGGCATGCAGATCAGCATGGTGTGAGGGTACGTCCTGCACAGAGTGGCTCTTCTGGGATCCACCCCCACCCCATGCCCATCTCAAGAAGTGGTGACTACTCCCCCAAGGCCAGGTTACAGGCCAAGCTCAGGTCCGCCATGACAACCATCTTGAAGTCCTACCTGCATGGTTTGAAAACTGCACAGAGTTCACGGCATCAACTTCAAATCCCAAACCCTGCAGAACAAGCAGACGAGCGTGACAGTGTCCTTCTGTGACCCCTAGGACCCAGAGCAGGAGTCCCCTCCATTGCTGGAGTCCCAACTTGAGAAAGGTAACAGGAGACCAGCCAGGTGGTAGAGCCCACCAGGCAGGACAGCAGGGTGGGAACATGAACCCCTGCCCAGGCCAGCCACATGTTTGCATTTCAGGGCCACTCAAGCCTGGCCATGGGTCTCCTTGGTTCAGTCACTCAGGAAACTTGCCCAAAAGACCGGGGTGGAGACACCCCTCCCCCTTGCCTCCGTGCACTGAAGAATGCAGCATCCCCAAAGAACTCCCTGGTGGCCAAAGACCCCCCCACACACACACACCGCAAGCACCTGTCTGTCCAGTTAGGAAACAAAGCCATGTTAGTTTCCAAACCCACCCCTGAGGGGGTAACAGACCCAGCAGGGTGGGTCAAGTTAACTGGCCTCTACCGCACTCTCTCCCTCTTTCCTTGTCAACCAGAGAAAGGACTCAAGTCAGGGCCGAGGTCCCCCAAAACAACCACATGTACTGATCAGTTTGCCGCTCTGAATGGCCTCTTATAGCTCTTATGGGAGTTATCCAGATGGGGCAAATGGGCCTCCTGAGACACTGCGCAGACCGAGGCTCTGTGTGCTCAGCTGTTCATCCTTAGCAGAAAAACAAGCTCACTACACCAAATTAAAGTTGTGGACCTCAGAGTCTACTTAAAGCCATCACTGATTTTTAAAAGCTTTTTATTTTAAAGGAAGAGGCCAAGATGGGGGGATTCTGTAGTCTGTATAGTGTTCAGATGCTTGCCCACAATTCCAGTGCTGGGCAGGATTCCTGCGTTTCAGTGGCCTACCTACCTAATTGGTGAATTTCAGTCCAGTTAGAGACTCTGTGTCTGGCTGGGGTTTGCTTCTCAGCCCAGTGTGACCCGCTGGAGGCAAGGCTTCCTGACCTGCCTATGAATGAGACCAACTGGACAGCCCCATCTGTGGAGAAGCCTCAGGCTGTCCCCCGCAGTAAAGCACCCCACCACAGCCTCTTATACTTCCTCCCTCCCACTGTCAGGGCCACCAATGCCCCCAGAAGAGTGCAAGAGGCAACCAGGAAAGACAAAGTTAAAACACAACTCGGGAAGCTGGCCTTTCCTACTTCCTGCTGCTCAGGCACCAAAGCAGGATCCTCCCCTGCCCCTCAAGCAACCCTCAGACCCCGCCCATGCCCACGCCCCGCCCCCTCCTCTCCAGCAGTGACGCGTGCTGTGCTGGGGTGGCTGCCGGTGGGCAGGTGATGCACACCCCAGGGGCCTCTTGCCCGCCCCCACTGCTGCATCACCAAGCCTCCAGCAAAGAGGCTCAGGCAGCCTTAAGCCT
>NC_034610.1:27087315-27089203 GCF_900095145.1 Mus pahari
CCCGCCTCCCACCTTCGCACTCAGCCAGACCACACCCTCTGCTCTCCCTGGTGAATTGCTACTAACTAGACAGCTTGCATCACACACAGCAGCATCTCCTCTCCTCTCCTGCTCTCTCCAGGTCCTGCATCCACCCCCAGCCTGGCTCACAGCCCTCGCTGCCAGGATTACAGGGCTAGGCAGGCCTAGCCAGGGACCATGTGTAGCTGCTGAGGTCTGCCTGTGTTGGGTGGGCTGCACAGTGAAGCCCTAAGGTCAGTGGGCAGTGCTGAGCTCACTGTGGGATCCTAGGGACGACCTTGTCAGCACAGGATGCTGGTACTGATGGGAGGGCATAGGGTGGCTTCTCTGGGAGTTGTCTCCTCCATAACCACCAAAGTTTCATAGTTGGGTCTTTCTTCAACACCTCCATTTCCTTTCTCTTGAGGAAACCCTGCTTGGTCCTCCTTCAGCCCTCTGAGTGGGAATGGGACTGTCTGTGACTCTGACAAAAGTTTTATGAGTGTGCACCAGGAGGTGTCTTTTTTTTTTTTTTTTTTTTAAGATTTATTTATTTATTTATTATATGTAAGTACGCTGTTGCCGTCATCAGACACTCCAGAAGAGGGCGTCAGATCTCATTATGGATGGTTGTGAGCCACCATGTGGTTGCTGGGATTTGAACTCAGGACCGTTGGAAGAGCAGTCCATGCTCTTACCTATTGAGCCATCTCGCCAGCCCAGCCAGGAGGTGTCTTAGCAGCAGGTCCCATGTTATTGAAGATCAGGGCCTTGTGAACATGTCTTCCCTTTCCAGACACAGTAGGGTTATCCCAAGCCAGGGTCTTACACACATGCATACCGGCCCCACCACACGTGTCCCCCATACATGCCCACAACCATACAAGGCACATACACACAGGCATGGACCCAGCCGCAGGAAGGGATGAAATCAACAAGTTCATGGCCAGTGGGGAGGAATAACAGAAACCCCACTGTAGACTCACAGAAGGAAGAACTCATGCCATTCTCACAGGGGTTCTAAAAAACAAGTGCATTTCTAGGCTCTGCCTGCTTTCTGCAGGCCCCAAACAGGGCTATCTGCTTAGAATGCCTTTTGGAGGGTTCTATGGTCTTGCTCTTTTTTTTTTTCTTTTTAAGATTTATTTTATTTATATGAGTACATTGTAGCTGTCTTCAGACACACCAGAAGAGCGGGTCAGATCCCATTACAGATGGTTCTGGGACACATGTGATTGCTGGGAACTGAACTCAAGACGTTTGGAAGAGCAGTCAGTGATCTTAACTGCTGAGCCAGCTCTATGGTCCTGCTTTTTTCAGAGCATACATCTCTGATTTAAGTTACAGGCCCAGATCATTCTTCCAAATCCACCTATTTAGTAAGTTAATTTATTATACATACAGCATTCTGCCTGCATGTATGCGTGCAGGCCAGAAGAGAGCACCAGATCTCATCGTAGATGGTTATAAACCACCATCTAGTTGCTGGGAATTGAACTCAGGACCTCTGGAAGAGCAGGCAGTGCTCTTAACCTCTGAGCCATCTCTCTAGGCCCCATGGTAAGTTAATACTTAATGTCTATTGCTGCACTGGTGGCTCTCAGAGGCCACAGTCACTCTCCGGCTCATGTGTCACACATATCTGGAGTAGCTATGTAAGGTTAGCTACTTCTCAGGCTCACTAGCAGATGACCTAGGACCTGCCACCACTCTGCCCAACACACTGGAAGCCACAGCTATATGCAGAGCTTGGGGACCTCAGTCCCTGCTGCTTCCTTCCCTTTATAACAGGACATATTTCTTCCTTTCTTTCCTTCTTTCTTTCTTTCTTTCTTTCTTTCTTTCTTTCTTTCTCTCTCTCTCTCTCTCTCTCTCTCTCTCTCTCTCT
>NC_034610.1:27090893-27094784 GCF_900095145.1 Mus pahari
AAAAAAAAAAAAAAAAAAGTTTGACTGGAATAAACTAAATGGAAATATGTAGTGGGAATAATTAATTGCTTGCTGATAGTAACATTTACTGGATACTACATATGTGCTGAACACGCCTTATAACATTTCCTGGAGCAATGGTGCACATTTATAATCCCAGAATTTGGGAGGTAGAGGCAGGAGGATTAGAAGGTTAAGGTCATGCTCAGGTACACAGCAAGCCAGATGACAGTCTGGGCGTCTTGCTCAGCTACACAGCAAGCCAGAGGACAGTCTGGGCGTCATGCTCAGCTACACAGCAAGCCAGAGGACAGTCTGGGCGTCATGCTCAGGTACACAGCAGGCCAGAGGACAGTCTGGGCGTCATGCTCAGGTATACAGCAGGCCAGAGGACAGTCTGGGTGTCATGCTCAGGTATACAGCAAGCCAGAGGACAGTCTGAGCTACAGGAAACATAAGACCCAGAGATGGGGCAGGGCACCAGATCTTTGCAATACCCCAGTAAAGTCATTTCATGAACATGGGTCAGGAGCCACCAAAGACCAGTACCATTTTGAAAATAAGGAAAAGAGGAGCTGGAGAGATGGCTCAGTGGTGAAGAGTACTGACTGCTCTTGCAGGGGTCCTGAGTTCAATTCCCAGCAACCCCATGGTGGCTCACAACCATCTGTAATGGGATCTGATGCCCTCTTCTGGTGTGTCTGTTTCTCTGACCTTGGATGAGGACGTAAGACTTCAGCTATTGCTCCAGCCCCATTCCTGCCTGTTGCTGTTCTCCATACCATAGGTCATTGACCTACCCTCTGAAACTGTAAGCGAGCCCCTGGTGCATTTTGCTTGCTTGCTTGTTTCCTTGGTCATGGTGTCTCTTCACAGCAATAGAATAGTCACTGAAACACCAGCTATGGTGGCCATGGGTCGCATGATCAGTAATGGTTTAAGAAAACCTTCTGTTTGCAACCACCCAATAAGGTATGTTTACGAGCACATGTCAGTAGTGACTAATTGCCAGTCCCTACCTGTCCACTCTTTCAAGGTTTTTTGATTCACCTGAACTAAAGTTGTGATGGGGGGTGGGGGGTGGATTCTTCTCGGCTTTGTTTGTTGTAATCATGATGTAGACTTGCCAGCATTAGAGCTCACTTTACAGCCCAGGCTGGCTTCTCATGGGTATCTGACTGTTACCATGCCCAGTGAAGAGACTGTTTAGGAAGCCTGCCCTGTGAGGGAGCAGGGGCATAAGTGGCTGATCTAGGGAGGGGAGGGAGGGAGATGCAAGTGGATCTGGACAGCCTCAGAGCCCTTGCACTTGGATATGACATCCAGAGACTGTCTGAGCAACAGCCACCAGCCAACTCGAGGTTCCCGGAGTCAGCACAAGGACCGTTATAACTGCTCTTCAATAGGATGAGTGATGCTCTGGTCTTGTGTTTGGCCAGCAGCGCCCACAAGTGTGCAGCTGGGGTTGTGATCACAGAGTACAGCTTGATGGCGCATCTCAACCTCTAGAATTCCCTTCCCTCTTCTGGAGGCTATGACTCTGAGATCCAAGTGCTGACAGATCCATTCCTGGAGAGGGCCTGGTATATCCACAACCTTCAAGGTGCCTGGGACGGATGCATTCAAAGAGCTGTGCTATAGCGGACCATTTAAATAAATCCAAGCTAGTCAGGGTAGACATGGGCAAAGGGCAGTGACTACTGAAATGACTGCTAACTTTGTAGACTTGCCTGCTTCTCCCACAACATATCTGAAAAATCCCACATGAAGACAGGGAGGAAACCCTGCTCCTAGGAAAGCCAAACCCACTTCTAGAATTCTTTTTTTCATTTCGTCCTTTTTAAAGGTATTTTAAAAATGTATTTACTTAATGTATGTGAGTACATTGTTGCTATCTCCAGACACACCATAAGAGGGCATCGGATCCCCATCATAGATGGTTGTGAGCCGATGGATGTGGTTGCTGGGATTTGAACTCAGGACTTCTGGAAGAGCAGTCAGTGCTCTTCACTGCTGAGCCATCTCTCCAGTCCTCTTTTTCTTTTCCTTTTTTTTTTTTTTTTTAAATTTTTAAAATTTATTATGTATATAGTATTCTGCCTGCATGTATGCCTGCGAGCCAGAAGAGGACACCAGATTTCATTATTGATGGCTATGAGCTGCCATGTGGTTGTTGGGAATTGAACTCAGGACCTTCGGAAGAGCAGTCAGTGCTCTTAACCACTGATCCATTCTCCAGTCCCTTTTTCATCTCTTAAACATGGATAATCCTACTACCATTAAAATTTGTCCATAAGACACAATCCCATGACACAGTTCTCCATGCTCCCTCAGAGAAGCCTACACCTTCCCTTGCATATGTACTACAACTGGAGACGCAGGGGGGTGGGGGGATTTATTTATTTATTTATTTATTTATTTATTTATTTAGACGTAGTCTCTTTGTACAGCTATGCAGCTCTGGCTGTCTTGCAATTTGCTCTGAAACCAGGCTGGCCTTGATCTCAGAGATCGGCCTGTCTCTGCCTTCCAGGTGCTAAGGCATAGGCTACTACCACGTCTAACTAGAGCAAGACTAGCTTAATATTAGTATTCAATTTGTATCACAACCTTTTCTTAATAAACCTAACCTTTTGTGTGGTTTGGTTTGGTTTGGTTTAGTTGGAGATAAGGTCTCAACAGCTTGTCAAGGGCAGACATTAAAGGTATTACTGTGCCCGAAGCAACTGTTTTAAATGGACTCATCTCCAAATTCTTTCCTTCAGTTAAGCTCAGGTTCCAGCTTCTTCTGAGGGGAGTCGTCTTTAAAAAGAATGCTGGCTGCACAGCCTCCTGAACTGGTTCTCTGCTAGCCAAACAAAAAAACAAAAAACACCTCTCTCCCTCTTTTTTTAATACAGATGTTAATCTCACCACATGACTTCTCCTCTGGCCAAGAGTTCTGACTTGATCTCCCTTCTCCCACAGGTCCAACTGTCTTCCCACACCACCACAGTGCAGTTAGGCAAGGCTTCCCCACCCTGCTAACATGTTAATCCAGCTGCCTCATCTTTAGAGAGGAGCCCGTGGACTGACTGATGTGGGAGAACACAATTCTACTTTCGAATCAGGATTACACTCTATCCCTGTCCTGTTATACCTCCTGCCTCTGGAAACCCACATGCTGATGTCCTAACCCCCAGGACTGCAGCACACAACTCAGTGAGGTCTTTGCAGTGATTCTAACCCAGTATGACCAGCATCAATAGCAGCAGGGACGGAGTCACAGCTTAACCTTGGAGCCCACAGCAGTCTGAAAGATTCTCTTTATCCCTTAGAGCTATCCACACGCAAAGCTAAATCTTTGGGTTTCCATGCAGAAAGGAATTGCAGGATGAGCCAACGGGAAGGAGAGGTGTGATTTATTAGAGAGGTTTTAGCCAGGCCATGGTAGCACACGGCTTTAATCCCAGCGCTTGGGAGGCAGAGACAGGTAGATCTCTGAATTAGAGGCCAGCCTGGGCTACAGAATGAGTTCCAGGATGTGGGGCAATGGGCTATGCACAGACAGGCTGGTCTCCAGTTGAGTTGAGGTCTGAACCCCGAAGGTTGATAATTCACCTACATGACATGGTAGGCGTTCCCTCATGCTCCTGGAACTCTGGCTCCTGCCTAAGTTACCGCCCCCTCCCCACAGCTCCCCACAGAGAAGCATGGCTAGAAGTCACTTAGGCAATGTGCCAAGCTTCTGGCCTTCAGGCTAAACTCCTCCCCAGTTACCTAGCAACAGTAAAGACCACAAGAGGGGCTCACTCCTCTTTGTCTTCTCTCCTGTCTCACTTCTCTCATTCCTTTGTTCTCTTACCTCTCACTTCTCTCTCTCTCTCTCTCTCTCTCTCTCTCTCTCTCTCT
>NC_034610.1:28046182-28057112 GCF_900095145.1 Mus pahari
CTCTCTCTTCTCTTCTCCCCTCTCTTCTCTTCGCCCTTTGCCTGTTGGAAGCTTATGCTCTCCCTCTCAAGAGCATTAAAGCTTTGCTGCAGAAGGATCCTNTTTGTGNGCCNCGTCGTTTCTTGCTGGCGAGAAGGTAGCGCGGGACACTGCACATTATCAAGTTGTAGGTCTATGCATTTCTTTCCATCTGCTGCAGAAGAAGGTTTCTCTGATGCTAGCTGAGCATAAAACGAATCTACAAGTATAGCAGAGTGTCATTAGTCTTTTTATTATTATTAATTCAGACAGGGTTTCTCTGTGTAACAGCCTGACTGCCATGGAACTTGATTTGTAGACCAGGGTGTCCTTGAACTCAGAGAGATCAGCTTGCTTCTGTCCCCCAAGTGCTGGAATTTAAGGCATGTGTCACAATGCCTGGCTATATTGATGCTTTTTTATTTTTTAAACCAGAACAGTAGTATTTGTTTTTTCCCTCATGTCCATGACCCTACTGATATAGAATCATCCCTGGTGGTCATGAACCTGAGACTATGTAGACCATGTACCTAACAGAAAACCAAATAGTCCCAGATGCTTGGCTACGAATGTTGGGCATGAGTTCTATGTCATGGAGTAGGCCTCAATTCCAGATAATGGTTGGTCGCTCCCACAACGTGTGTGCCACTACAGAGCCATTGTATCTGAATCATTGATAAAAGGGTATCTGAACCATTTTCAACTGTGAGAGATGATACTGTCTGAAAAGCAGAACTATAATCAACTTTTATAAAAGAAACAACCTCATGATCCTGAAATAATGTCTATGACTCTTAAGTTACCTATCCATATCTGTCCATAGGATAATAATGTTTATGTTGATATATGCTCTGTTTCTCAGTTGCAATTACATACAGGGAATGAATAAAGAACTTTATGGAGATGACCTTGTATATAATGGGATAAGTTACATAATGTTTCAAAAGTGAAGCAAATAAAGGCGAATGGAGCCTCTCATAGATAACAGAAGTTTCCACCAACTGTTCTCCCAGTTTTTAAAACATTACAGTTGCTTCATGTGTGTGTGTGTGTGTGTGTGTGTGTGTGCAGGTCAGAGGAGTAAGTTCTTTCTTCTGTCATGTGGATTCCCAGGAATTGAATTCAGGTCTTTAGTCCTGGTGGCAAGAACCTTTACCTCCTGAGCCATCTCTTGGGCCCTATGGTTCCCATGGTGATCTCCACCCCTACATGTCCAGTAAGTTAGAGATTTTTATGAGCTACAACCAGCTGATACAAGGGTAGAGGGAAAAGGGGATCAACTCAAACACATCAAAGATTCCACAAACCTGAGCAGATACAGCTACCAGAAGTAGCAAGGATGCCGTTGGTGATCCTTACCAATCAACAATGGACATGTGCAGTGGTTACTACACGATTGCATGTGTTTGAGGCATAAAGTAAATTCCTCATCCTTCCACGCTATTGGGAAAACTCACGGAGTACCAGTTAAAGCACAGAGCAGATGTGTTCTTTTGGACCTGTTTTCTTTTGGGGCTGATGTTTTGCTTGGTACCTGTCTGATCTTACCTTGAACTCCTGGGTGTGGTGTCCGCTGGCAAGCATGGAAGGCCTGCCCCTTAGGGAGCACAATCTAACAATCACTATGTTGTTCTTGGTCGTGGTGATACATGCCTGTGATCCCAGCACTCTGGGAGGGGGGGGGCAGAAGGATCAGGAGTTCCAGTCCAGTTTCAGCTTGTGTGAGTATAAGGGCAGCCTGGGATACGTGGGATCCTTTCTTTTAAAAAAATGTATCAAAAGTAAGTGCTTCAAATAATTCTCTCCTTGGTACTCATTGCGAACTCTATGTACGGCCTTCTACCTTTCTCTTTGAGACACATGTGTCAGCTCCTGAAGTGTGTGGATAGAGATGTAAGTGAGGTATAAAGGTGAATTTCATGCCGCTTATCTTTTGTTCTCTGCTGAGTGACAAGCATGCAGGAGGTTACATTGGCCTGGTGCATTGGCACAGAAAGTCAATTTTAGTAAAAAAAAAAAAAAAAAAAAGTAGGCTAAATTAACTAATTAATAGTTATTATGAATTAACAAAATTAATTAAGTCATATTTATATTCAAATGAATTAAGCTGGACTGTGGAGTAAAATGATTGTTAATACAAGAACTAAAGATATCAAAGGAATTTCTTTCTTGCAGACAGCTTCTTTGGGCCATATTTCTTGGCTTTTTTAAATTGGGTATTTATTTATTTACATTTCAAATGTTATCTGCTTTTCCGGTTTCCGCTTCAGAAGCCCTCTATCCTATCTTCCCTCTCCCTGCTTCTATGAGGGGGCTCCCCCATCCACCCACCCACTCCCACCACCCTGCCACCTTGCCTCCCTGCCCTGGCATTCTCCTACACAAGGGCATTGAGCTTTTCCAGGATCAAGAGCCTCTCCTCCCATTGATGTCTGAGAAGGCCATCCTCTGCTACATATGCATCTAGAGCCAAGGATCCCTCCATGTGTACTCTTTGGTTGATGGTTTAGTCCTTGGGAGATTTGGGGATTGGGGTCTGATTGATTGATATTGTCGTTCTTCCTATGGGTTGCAAACCTCTTTAGCTCTTTCAGTCCTTTCTCTAACTCCTCCATTGGGGACCCTGTGCTGAGTCCAATGGTTGGCTGTGAGCATCTGCCTCTGTATTTGTCAGGCTCTGGAAGAGCCTCTCAGGAGACAGCTCTATCAGGCTCCTGTCAGCAAGCATTTGGCATCCACACAGTGTCTGAGTTTGGTGTATACAGGATGGATGCCCAGGTGGGGCAGTCTCTGGATGGCCTTTCCTTCAGTCTCTGCTCTACACTTTGTCTCCATATTTTCCCCCTTGAATATTTTGTTCCCCCTTCCAAGAAGGACTGAAGCATCCACACTTTGGTCTTCCTTCTTCTTGAGCTTCATGTGGTCTGTGAACTCTAACTTGGGTATTCTGAACTTTTAGGCCAATATCCACTTATCAGTGAGTGTATACCATGTGTGTTCTTTTATGAATGGGTTACCTTACCCAGGATGATATTTTCCAATTCCATCCATTTGCCTAAGAATTTCATGAATTCATCATTTTTAATAGCTGAGTAGTACTCCATTATGTAAATGTACCACAATTTCTGTTGAAGAATGTCTGGGTTCTCTCTAGCTTCTAGCTATTATAAAGAAGACTGCTATGAACATAGTGGAGCATGTGTCCTTGTTATGTGTTGGAGCATCTTTTGTGTATATGCCCAGGAGTGGTTTAGCTGGGTTCTTAGGTAGTACTATGTCCAATTTTCTGAGGAACCGTCAAACTGATTTCCAGCATGGTTGTACCAGCTTGCGGTCTCACCAACAATGAAGGAGTGTTTGTTTTTCTCCACATCCTTGCCAGCATCTGCTGTCACCTGAGTTTTTGATCTTAGCCAGTCTGACTGGTATAAGGTGGAATCCCATGATTGTTTTGATTTGCATTTCCCTGATGACTAAGGATATTGAACTTTTCTTTCGGTGTGTCTCAGCCATTCAGTATTCCTCAGTTGAGAATTCTTTGTTTAGCTCTGTACTCCAACTTTAATAGAGTTATTTGGTTCTCTGGAGTCTAACATGAGTTCTTTGTATATATTGGATATTAGCCCTCTATCGGATGTAGGTTTAGTAAAGATCTTTTGCCAATCTGTTGGTTGCCGTTTTGTCCTATTGACAGTGTCCTTTGCCTTACAGAAGCTTTGCAATTTCATGAGGTCCCATTTGTCTATTGTTGATCTTACAGCATAAGCCACTGCTGTTCTGTTCAGGAAATTTTCCCCTGTGCTCATGTGTGTGAGGATCTTCCCCACTTTCTCTTCTATCAGTTTCATTGTATCTGGCTTTATGTGGAGGTCCTTCAGTTTAACTTTGGATGCTTCTTAACCAATTAGAAAATTTAGAAAAGTTATGTTTTAGTGGCCCAGGGAAAGAGCCCAGGATGGTCTATAGCCTTAGCATTTTCTGTATACCCGATCAACACATGACCCAAGTAAGAAAGTTAGTCTCTGCCCATTTACAATGTAGAAATGTATTTTTGATATTAGTTCCATATTATTATATGTGTGCATCATGTGGTGGTGGTGGTGATTCAGCTGAATCCCTGGCTGTTTCTACTTGGTCATGCCACCGCTGTTGATTCGTGTTTGCTATCCCAACACTACTAAACCGAACTACAGATATATTCATGAAGTATTTGTTAGTAGATTGAGGTGCCGCTACTGAATCCTGTGAACTGAACTGCTGGTTTCCTGACAATGCAAATTGGATTTTCTCCAAAGAACAATTTCTAAACGGGTCCACCTCCCTTGTATGCTTACACCCTTTCTTTTCTACTACATCTGATGAGTGGTGGGCTAGAAGGGAGGTTAAAGCATTAAAGAATCCATATTCTTTAAAAGTAGGTTTCTAAAAAATTTGTGCCTACAGAACCTAACAGCTGTGCGTGCATCTGTGGAACGGATGAAGGTTTGTGGAAAGCCATCTGACATGAGTGCTTGCAAATGAGGTCGGTTTGCCAGGAGAAGAAGTGAATGAGAGGTTCTGTAAGTCAAATGTGCACGATTAAGATCTTTGTACCTAGATGGCACTGGGAAATCCTGTTCTCGTATAAGTAGTTCCAATAGCAACACGAGCTTTGGCTAATGTCATCTCTTCTAATGTAAGACCCCGAAAGGAGGAACTCCCTCTGGTCTGGAACTCTCTTGGGTCCCCAGAAATTCGAAATACACCTTATACACCTTGCTGTAAATCACATGAGGTACTTTATTTAACGAGGCCCCGGGCTGACTCATATCTCACGCAGGAGACAGAGGAAGTCGACCCAGACCCTCAGAAGTAAGGGGTTTTTGTAGGGTTAGGGTTGGGGGGGGCGGGGNGAGTTGGTGCAGCCACAAGTGATTGGCTCATTTGAACATACAATGCAACAAGATAGTACGCGTGCGCCAGCTGGAGTGGCAGAATTCCAGAGGCCGGGGGCNTAGTCTGGGGCACCTCTGGTCAGTGTGTGACCCTGAGTGAACCGGGGTGAGATGCCTCCTTGGCAGAGTTTATGAGCTAACCTTGACAGCCCCGGCTGGCTCTGGCACTCCTTTCCCTTATCTTCATGGTCTTGTTAGTCTTAGCGGCCGGGTGGGCTCCGTAAAGTCTGGACTATGTCTTTTTACAGTGTTCAGCCTTGAGCCTTTGAATTTTTCTTTCAGTCTCAAACATAGGAAGATGGGTGCCTGGCTGGGGCAACTGAGATAATTGCCTAGCTAGCTGTCAGGTGGAAGAACAGAAGACCTTCAGCTGCCCTAAAAGAACAAAGGCTCTTTACTAGCCACNTTCCTAATGATCTAGGGAACAGGTTTTGGGGAAGTTTTAAAGTTTAGGGCTCTACACTAAGGGTCTATGTTCTGTCTTGTTTGACACTTCCTTCCCTTGGGAAGCCCTCCTAAGGTGCGCAGCAGCGAGTGTCAGATCAGGATGAGACAAACGGCAGCAGCCTTTCCTTTATTCCTTTATTTTGACAGGAAAGATGGTAGAGAGCCATCCTTCTCTACCATCTGCTGCCGTGTGAGCACAGCTCCACATCTACTGGAGACATTATTCCTGGTACAGCCCTGTTGGGAAGTGGTAGTTAAGGGGCATTTACAACATTAGTACGGAGCCCTCAAGAATGTATTCGTGCTGATTAGAAAAGGCTCAAGGCTGTGAGTGTCAGCTCTCCTTAGTGGTCGTGTTCACGCGGCTTCCTGCCTTGTATCCTAGCAACCGTATTGAACTTGATTTCTTATCTTATACTACTATAGGAATTCAGTCTCCATTTTGTTATCAATTACTCAGTTCCTAGGACTGGAGATGACTTGCATGCCCTCTCTCCACATACATACATCATCATGCGATGAGTAAAAAGGAAGTAAATAAACAAACACAGTTGGTTGTCATTGTACTTATCTTTAATTCCGGAGCCATTACCTGGGTGTGGAAGCTGGTAACTGTTGCTGAGGAAAGCCCAAGTAGGTGGCCTTATCTTGTTTTTTTTTTTTTTAGGCATTCAGGAACTATTACCTGGGTGAGGAGGCTGGAGCCTGAGGCTTTTTCTGTTAGCAATTGACTTGCCTGGACTTGCCCTGTTCTTAGGCCTAGTCAGCTGAACTGCCAGTTGGAAGCCTGTCTTGGAGTGAGCCTAGCCTTCTCCCTTCCCCCTTCAATTTTGGGCCATCTCGAACCTTGGAGATGTTTAATAAATCCGTCCGTTCCTTAACAAACCGATCTAAAGCACGGATTACGCAGGGACCACAAGTCAGAGGTAACAGCAGTAGGATCTGTCTTGTCGTCTCTTCCTGACTAAGGCCACGGGTGCTTTGACCACACCTGAGTGGTCGACATAGAAACAACATTCCTCATCTAAGGTTGCATCCTTCCTGCTGGAAAAACAGCAAGTTTAGGCCTCTCATGTAAGACGACTTCTGCCAGGGAGGACAGGGAATGCTGAGGGCTGTGATGGACTTTTCCATCTCCTGTATATCTTCATTTATCGCCAGTCATAGGGCTTTATCATTTTTATCTTGGAGTACTAGGGCTGAAGTCCCTACACTAGCTGCTGTAGCCAGCCCTACGCCAAGGAGAGAACCTAGTAACACAGTGAAAAATGGCCATCCTTTTAACCCAATGAACCCTTTTAACCCGATTGATGAATCTGATGGATGAGTTGCTTAGCAAACTCCTTAGGTAGGATGGTGCAGCCTTCAGGGGTTAGCAACCATCTGACTCATCTGTGAACTCCTTGGCATTTCCTCTGATGTTGTTTGTCTTTAGAAATATGTTCAGGCATAGCCAGGAGCAAAAGGGCAGCAAAGCTACCAGGATGTCAGTAGCGACAACTCTGGCGACCACCCTTTCAGCTTTATCAACTAGCCTGCTCCCTTGGGCTATTTCTGATGTCCTTGTCTGATGCCCAGGGCAATGAATTATGGCCACTTTGAGAGGAAGCCATAATGTCTCCAATAAAGAGTATTTTTTTTCTTATTTTTGATGATTTTTTTTCCTTCAGCAGTCAGTAATTCCATCTGCTGTCAGTGTAAATGTTAGCTATGGCTCCTTCTGCCAGTTTTAAAACCTGGGTTAGAGCCTTTAGTTTAACTTTCTTGGCTCAAGTTTCCGGCAGCAAAGCATTTGCCCAAAATACAGAGTCCAAGTCCAGTACCCTGGATATCTGATTCCATTCTGGATGAAGCTGCTCCTGTCCATGAAGTAGATGTGTTCCATGTCTGTCCAGTCAAGTTCAGCATGATGTTCTGGATGTGCGGCACATCAGAGCAATCTTGCTGCATGTCTGAGAACAGGTCAGGTAGCAGGGTGGGTTTAGGGCAGAAAATGGGTTATATCTTATGAGGGGGATTCAAAAGTAGAGCCTTAAAGTGCACCAGTCTGGCATCAGAGAGCCACTGACTGGGTGGTCTTAAGGGTCCCCTCAACAGCATGGGTGGTGGTGATAACCAGTTCCCACCCCATGGTTATTTTGTCAGCATCCTTGACTAGCAGGGCGGTGATCCAGAGTGACTAGCTATGATCCAGAGGCAGGCTGGACACCCTTGGGCCACCGGGTCCAGCTTCTTCATAATTTGGCTATTTCAGTGAACCCTGGCACCCAAAGTCTACAAAACACAGCAGATGCAAGAAATCCCAGTACTTGCCTTCAGGTTGAAGAAACCGGGATGGGGATGCTAACAACGGTTGGCTTCTGGGCAGGCGTCTGATACCATGTGTTGGCCAGCTTAGCTTCAATATTTACCCCAGATAGGTGACCTCAAGTTGACAAAGCTGGGCCTTCTTAGCAGACACTCAGCTAAGGTAACTCAGCTCCTGTAGCAGGTCTTATGTGGTCTCCTGGCATGTCTCCAAGTTGGGAGCCCACAGTAGATCCCGGAGCACAGTTATTTGGGGGTGAGCCCACTGGTACTCCTCCATGCAGTGCCTCCTTAAAGGTGGTGGTGAGGCAAGCCTGTCTAAGTCAGTTGTCCCTTGAAGCCTCTCTCCATGTATTGCCATTCAAAGACAAAATAGAGGGTGGCTTTTGGGTACCAGAGGCAGGCCTCAAAGCCATTCAGTAGCTGAAGCTTCCAATGTTGTTAGGGGAAGCTTGGTGTCTTATTCTGGGTTTTACTGCTGTGAACAGACACCATGACCAAGGCAAGTCTTATAAAAACAACATTTAACTGGGGCTGGCTTACAGGGTCAGAGGTTCAGTCCATTNTCATCAGGGTGGGAGCATGGCAGCATCCAGGCAGGCATGGCACAGGCAGAGCTGAGAGTTCTACAGTCTTCATCCAAAGGCTGCTAGTGGAAGACTGACTTCCAGGCACCTAGGGTAAGAGTGTTAAGCCCACATCCACAGTGACATGCCTACTCCAACCAGGTCACACCTTCAAATGGTGCCACTCCCTGGTCCTAGAATATACAAACCATCACACGTGGTTAACAAAAGCCATATTCATGGCTGACTAGTGCTCTCTGGCTATGAGTCAAAAGGAGTGTCGATACTGTAGGCTTCAAAAAGTTTTTCTAGATATCCCCTGGGGCTCTTATTCTTTCCCTGTATCACCTGACTCACCTTAGATAAATTTGTGGGCCATCTGGCAGCCTCTCAGAGGCTCCCCATCAGAATCTGGTGGTGGACCTGGAGCTTCTCCTTACCTTGAGTAGTGTTAAAATCAGGTTGAGTCAAAGAAAAGGCTGTATCATTATCAATCTAAACTTGAGTGGGCAACCCGTTTGCTCCTCATGAAGAGAACCTGGAGCAGTTGCTGACAGTTGTCTCAGGTGGGCAGGTGAGCGAGCATCTAGAGGACCTTTGAGAGCTGATGGTTTTCCAGAGGACCTTGGAGAGGTGATGGTTTTTCTAAAAATGGGGAGTTCTGCAACTTCCAATTGTAAAGATCATTACTGGCAAATGACACATATGCCATGAACTGTCTCCCCTGAGCATCTGGGGGTCTTCTGTCCCAGACGGGTAAGGCCATAGTAGAGTCGGCCCTCTGGGCAGTATGGGCCAGAGTGTGAGGTGGACTCCAAGTAGATTCAGGAGAGTCAGGTGAGCCAGGGGCTGCTCCTCCCTCCCCCTGTGCTGGCTGGACAGGGGAAGCAGTGGCAGGAGCAGAAACATAATGGGACAGAGATCCTCCTCAGGAGAAGAAGCGGGGAGCAAGGCAGGGGTGCTGAGTCTGACTCTCTTTTAGAGGAAGAAGTGTGGGGAGAGGTGAGGCCCATAACAGTTGGCCCAGATAGCCCCAGGCCTCAGAAACTAAACCTTCACCCTGTAAATGATGGGGGGATGCAAAGTCCCCTCCTCAGCCCCCTCCTACTTTATAGGTGGGCCATTCATTCCTGCAAATGAT
This sequence comes from Mus pahari, assembly GCF_900095145.1. Lineage (NCBI taxonomy): Eukaryota > Metazoa > Chordata > Mammalia > Rodentia > Muridae > Mus > Mus pahari. Next base: position 28,055,596 of record NC_034610.1, read on the forward strand.
GGTGAGTCTGAGGGGATGCACAACCAGACCAGAGTCTTCTGTGACTTGGAAAAAGTCCTTAAAATGGTTTGGGACAAGGCCCAGTGGGGTGCTTTGTGCCTGTCCCATCTTAGGTATCAAAGAAAAATTTATACGAGAGGACAAAAAGCACAAACAGAATACACATAGATAGACACAGAAGGACATTCTAGGAAAAACAAAAAAAAACTGAAAGGCTTTCTCAGACGGTCTCCTCCCTGCACATGGGAGGCCCATAAACCCACAGCCAGTTCAGAATCCAGATGAGAACTAGCAAGTTCTCCTGCTTCTGGTAGGGGGTCAGGAGTGTCCTTCATTGCCCCCTGGCCTGGTGACAAAATATGTGTCTGCTTTGTCCCTCTTGACCTCCAGATTAAACCTGAAACAGAAACACAGAGATGGATAAGACAAAAGACGACCATGCTCTCCGACTTACTCACTGGAAAAAGACTCCACAATTTGGGTCAGGGGGTCTCCAGCGAATCCCAGGATGAGCCCCCAAATGTAAGGGCCCATGATTTGCTGAAGAAGACTCAAATAGTTTGTAAATGCAAAGAGAGTTTTATTCTGCGGAAGTCTAGCATGCTGGGGTCTCCTATTACCAAGATAAAGAAACAACCAGGTAAGCTTGCAGGCTCGATTTAAAGCACATTGTAGTTCCTGGTAGATGCACTTTATCTTTATCTCTAGGCATCACTGGGGTGTGGAGGCTGGAGCTCGGTAATTGCCTGGACTTATCCAGTTCTTAGGCCTAGTCTCCTAAACTACCAATCTGAAGGCTCTGAAGGCTGTCATGGAGTCAGCCTCACCTTCCTACTGCTTTGCCTTCCTCCTTTTTAATTGGAATGAATCTATCATTGACACAGTGTTAACTGCTTGTAGGCTGAATCAGAACTCTCAGTTCATGATTCAATTCAAATCAACAAGCCTTTGCTGAGTATCAAGGGCTATTCTTGGTTGGCAACTTGACTATATCTGGAATTCACTGAAACCCAAGTGGTTGGGTACACCTGTGAGAGAATTTTCCTGATTAAATCATTTGAAGTGGAAAGACCCATCTCTAATCTGGAGAGAGAGAGAGAGAGAGAGAGAGAGAGAGAGAGAGAGAGAGAGAGAGAGAGAGAATATATATATGTATATTCTACCAGTCTGTGTCTAATATGATGAGCATCTATAACATTGAAGATACCTCATGTGAGAGGCTTTAGAAAGTGTAGGATGTGTGAAGCTGAGGCCTCCAGGAGCTTATTTACAGCCAATAAGAAAATTAATTACAGAAGCCACTAATTAATTAATTGCATGAGTCACCCTCTGCCCTAGAGGAGGGAAACCTGTGGTAGGAAGTAGTCAGTCCGTCAGTGGAGATGAGACAGGAATGCTTGTGGGCACTGGGGAACACCAAGGGAACACACTGAGCTTGGTGGAATGGTCAGTATCCACATAATGTAGGAAGGGAAGGGAAGGGAAGGGGAGGGAAGGGGAGGGAAGGGAAGGGAAGG
>NC_034610.1:28057274-28068462 GCF_900095145.1 Mus pahari
AGGGGAGGGGAGGGGAGGGGAGGGAAGGGAAGGTGTAGCTGGAAAGAGAGGTTGGCCCTGAGCCATGGGAAACACAGAAGATTAGATTTCAATGTTTCCAGGATGGCAGGAGAAGGCAGCAAGGTGGGGATTTAATCCCATGCTCCATCTGATCCCGAAGACCTGATTTATCTCACCAGAGGTCTGTGCAAACTGTTCAATGAAATTCTCCATAATGGGGAGGAATGTGGCAGACTTAGGAAACCCTCATCGTCAATTCAATTCATAATGCCCAGTTTTTCTGGATGTCTAATGCAAAGGGCCCAAAGAAAATTGGTTTGTGCAAGAGATGCCTGTGGGAGAGGCAGAGGGGACCGGGGCGGGGGGGGAGGGTCGGGGGGGACTCCATGGGTAAAAAACTTGGCACACAGCTCTTGATTATCAAATTGGAGACCTTCTCAAATTTCAGCCTTGGTTTCATGCTCTGTGTGTGTGTGTGTGTGTGCGTGCGTGTGTGTGTGTGTGTGTGTGTGTGTGTAAGTCGGGGGAGGAGAGAGCCTGTACTCCTACTATTCTCTATAGGAATAAGGACAGAGCAAGAAGAGGGAGTCTCAGATTCCAGGATCCGAAGTGCTGGGCACCTGGGTGCATGAGTTTGTGGGCATCCTGGGATATATTCCCTGGAAGATCTAGCTAGGCCCCAGAATCTAGCTAGATCCCATTTTTTAGGATCCTTTTTGATGGTAAGCAGCTTTAATGGTAAGTGGAGAATAACCTCTTAGTCTTGCCAAAGAACTTAGGAATGAAATCTATTTGTTAGTTGCAATAATGATAATGATGGTTTCAATTTTAAGATAAATAAAAATGTTGATTTTTTTTTTTATACTTAGAAACACAAAATTAAGAACTGAGTATGCTGGACAATGCAGAGCTGTTGGTCTGCTTGGGTTGATAGAAAGGACTAAAATCAGAACAGAACAGAACAAAACAAAACAAAAAACCCAGCCTGTCCCCTCCCAAAAAGCCCAAAAGCTTTTCATGCTTGGGATTTAACAAACTAGAGTAAAACCTGTCCCTGGCTGGCTTAACTATTTCCGACAAATTTTTGCCTTTTGTTTTTTGGAAATAAAACTTATATTAAATGAGCTTCACTTGTATTGATATGGTACCTTTTATGTCTTTTTATGCCACTTACAGCAAGTTTTGCTTTCTTTTCTTTTCTTTTCTTTTCTTTTCTTTTCTTTTCTTTTCTTTTCTTTTCTTTTCTTTTCTTTCTTCCTTCCCTTTTCTTTCTTCCTTCCTGCTTTGCTTTGCTTTGCTTTGCTTTGCTTTGCTTTGCTTTGCTGTGCTGTGCTGTGCTGTGCTGTGCTGTGCTGTGCTGTGCTGTGCTGTGCTGTGCTGTGCTTCGCTTTGCTTTGCTTCTTTGATACAGGAACTCGCTGTGTAGTTCTGGCTGTCCTGGAATTCATTATGCAGACTAAGCTGATCTCAGACTCACAGTGATCTGCCTGCTTCTGCCTCTAAAAGAGTCTCTTACACATCAAGGACTCTCACAGTTGATACTAAACCGAGACAAGATTACCCAGAGATGGGTTAATCATGGTGTCTTTGGGCTCCAAACATTCAGGTAGGTGATGAAAGACTGGAAGTTGTAAATGTTCACACCAGACTCCAACGATATCCTTCCCAGACACATTTTGAGTAGCCATTTGGCCAGTTAAGGAATGACAGCTTTGTAGGATGCATCCATTTGATCAATAAGCTAACAAATCCAGATATGACGGAGCATGCTGGTAATCCCAGCACATGGGAGGCTGAGACATGAGTATCAGGAAAATTGTCCTGGGTTGTGTAGCAGTTGGGGGCTAGCCTGAGATCCTGTCTCAACAAACTTTTTTATTTTACTAAAAAAAAAGAGTAAAATGAAAGCAAAATACAATAAACCAAAAGAGCAGTTCACTGCTGAATACTTCATAATAATCTCTATTACACTGGGTAGATTACGTTGAAAGATTCTGGCTTCTAGGCTTAAAACAGATACTAGGGAAATGTTAATTTCGTTTCTTTTGCAAACTCTTCCTGCGGCTTTTAATAACATTTTCACCTGAACTGGCTTTAGTAAGTTCCACAGTGATTCTGAGATGGGCTCGGTGCAATCCACGTTACAAAGAGACTCGGAATAAAGATGTGAATCTGGAATTTGCGAAGAATGTTCCTAGGCAGTGCTGTCTGGGCGAGGAGGTGGATGGGGGCCTCAGATCGGCGTCTGACTTCAGTCTTGTATCTATCCCTTCTTCCATCCCTCATGGCTCACATTCAGTGAACCCAATGGCTGGGCTGGCACCCAGGACCATAGTTCCTTGTCGGGAATGGTTTCTCTTAGATATCGTGTCTGAGCAGTGTCATGGGTTTTTTTTTTTACTCTAATTAATGATCCATTCAGATCCCAAGTCCAGAGAGTGAATAGCTATATTCAAGTTTCTAATTTATATTCATTTTCTTTGGAGGTGAGTCAATTCCGGGTTTCTGTTTCAGTCTACCCACACACTTTGTGGTGAGCCTGTTGAAAATGATGTTCCCAGCAGAGCCATATCCCAGAAATCTCCTTAGGTGGTGGAGGCTGATAAGATTATTCATTCATAGCTGGGAGCTCAGAGTTATTTATACTTAGCACTTTGACTAGTTATAGTCTCTGTGTTATCTGTTTTTGTTTTTGTTTTTGTTTTTCAAGACAGGATTTCTTTGTGTAGTCATGACTGCTCTACAACTTGCTCTGTAGACCAGGCTGACCTCAAACTCATAGATATCTGCCTGCCTCTGCTTTCTGAGTGCTGATATTAAAGACTTGGGCCATCACCACTTGGTCTCTGCATTATCTTTTACCTACTGCAGAGAAGAAGTTTCTCTGTAAAGTTGCGAGCAATACAAACCTACAGGTATAAACATAAATATTTAGAATTCATAACTATTAAGCAAAGCAATAACAGTATGTTCTTCCCTTATGGCTTATAATCTCTCCAGTCATAGGTGTTTGATCAGGTTTACAGTACAAGACACGAAATACTTCATGTGGAATAGGCTTCATATCAGAAAGCAGATGATTACCCTGTAAATGTTGGGCCACTATTGTACCAACTGTCAGGGCACATCTTGCCAGTTGGTCAGTGTTGTAGTACTCAGGGTCCAGTGCTGAGTGAGACCATGAATACCTTTTTTCCTCCAAGGAGTCTGAAAAGCACCTCTGGCACTGTATACACTAAAAGCACGTTCTCTTTCATGTTTCTTAGCTAATGATCACTGTCGCCTGTGCTTCGGAATAATCACACCCGGACCCTACCTGCCCTTGGGGGTTGGAGGTGAGTGGGTACAGAGTCTCTGACACAGATCCCAGCGGCAGGTGAGAAATGTCACAACAAGCTCATCTGAACACTGTTACAAGCTCCTTTAATACCATCCACCCACACCCCATTGGTCCCAAGACCATCTCTTCTAAACAGCAGTTCCCAATTGACTGGCATTGTCTGTACCAGCAATCCTTGGCCTCTCAGGCAGTCCTTAGTTAGGTCCTTCTTCAGGAGATGCTCTTGTGGCTGCACAGCCCCTGGCATTTACATAGAGGTGGCCCCGCTTTTCCTTTTATGTATCCACCCTTTTGTTTTTAGAGTTTGACAGCCTAGTGGGAGCTGGGGTGCCATTGTCTCAACATTGTTGGCCCCACCTCAGAGGATTCCCAGTATACTGGACTGTGTCTGTCTTAGGTTGTCCCATCTTTCAGGATCTTACCTGTCATTGGCTACCAGCCCTCAAAGAGATATCACTCTGGAAGCATGTCATATAAGGAGGAGATGAGGAACAGCCTACATGGTGGTCTCATGGATCTCTGCCATCCATGCTTTGGTCACTTCTTTAGGGGGCCCACAGTCAGGATTTTCGAGAGCCATCAGCACCTGGAGGGTTGCCTTATTCATAGAATACTGCCTGGAGATATGCTGTGTGAGACACTTAAACAAAATAATTATTAGTACAATTCCTCCCATCATAGCATAAGTGTCTATCCATGAGAGTGAAACAGCCTCTTAATATTCTCCCCATTAAATAGACATCCACCCTTTGGGAGAGTAAGGGGGCATAAATCAAGACAATTAGAGGGGCCATATAAATCCCAATTGCTCCTAATGGGGTCATATCGGAATCTAATGGGATCCCAGTTAGCACAGGGAGTAATATTAGAAGCATCACGTGAGGTAAACCTCCACATGCCAAGTGTGAGGTTAGATGATAATATTGGGTCGCCCCCAGAGAATTTTACACCTCTCCATCACACAGCCCCATTTGCTTGAGGCTGTGATTGGGGTGGCATACACTACAAAATGTGGCCACAGCTTTTACTACAAGTGTATTCATCAGGGTTTGGAGGACAATAATAGATGTCCCAAGTGTAATTATGTTGTGGGCAATATTGACCATCTCTACCCTAATTTCTTGGTGAATGAGTTCATTCTCAAACAGAAGCAAAAATTTGAGGAAAAGAGGTTCAAACTGGGCCACTCAATGAGTAGCACCAGTGGCCATAGGTGGCAAATTTTTCAAGATTTGCTAGGAACTGATCAAGATAACCTTGATTTGGCCAATGTCACCCTCATGTTAGAATTACTAGTGTAGACTGGCAGTGCTCTCAAGGGATAGGAAGTCCCACGAAAGTGGGCATTTGAGGGACTCTTGGACAGTGGCACTAGAGGGTAGCTTAGAGCCTGATGGCTGGAGGGCTGGAGCAGAGGCACCCTCATGCTCATCACTAAAATCAACCTGTTTGTTGTGAAAGAATGGGACAGGGTCAGTAAGGTGAATATCAGCCTGATCCTGGCAGTGTTTGTTATGGGCAGCCACAACTTCCTCTGAGGAAGAATTTTTAAGGCTGGCGATGAATGCCTTCAAGGAGGATGGGGACAAAGACCAAGGGAAGGATAATCCCATGCTGTACCTAGTGCTTGTGGGCAAGGAAGAGAACATGCATCCAGAGGTCAGGGTCCCACCTGCTCTCCAGTGATATCCAGACAGCCAGTATACCACCTCCTCTCAAAATTGGTTCAGGTCATGAGTCTTAATCTTGAGATCATGAATAACCTAATCTGTGGTTCCTTGATGGTGGAGGGGAGGGAACCCATGATGATGAGGACAAAGGAAACAAACGACGAACAGATATGACAAATATGACAGAAGAGGCGATGAAAGTCACTGTGTACTAACCAGGGGACTCCCTCAGTTATAGCTCAAAGGCCTTATGCCTGGATGGTGTACCCAGGATAGAAAAGGCATTCAGGAGCCGATTCCTGGTACCACAACCTGGGAAACCAGCTCCTAGGTCAGGAACCAGGATGAATCCAGATCAAAAGTTAAAATGAGTGGACGAAGACAAAGAAGAATGAAAAGATGGCCGCCACCCACTCACCCTCAAACTGAAACGAAACCAAAAAGTGAAGTCACTGGGACACATAGACAGAAAAGACAAAGAAGACAGTAATGAGGTCCACATGCTCACCTTCGTGGGACCCAGAACATAAAACACTAAGGGGCCAACACACCAAAGCATCAACCAAAGGGGGCACAACAGCAGCACACGAGGAGAAGAAGAGCAGAGCAGATTGAATCAGGAGCACAGACCTTGCAGCAACAGGCAAAAAACGAATCCCCAGAAAAGGAGGTTCTCAAGCAGCCACAAAACAAGGATGATGAAGTAGCCCGTCTACCACACTGGGTGCTAGGTGTCGCCTGGGCCCTGGACTACTTGCCTCCTGACCCTACCTGGCCTTGGGGGTTGGAGGTGATTTGGCACAGAGTCAATGACACAGACTCCGGAAGCAGGTGAGAAACACCACAGCGAGCTCCTCTGAACGCTGCTGCAAGCTCCTTTAATACCCTCCTCCCATGCCCCCATTGGTTCCAAGGAAGCGTCGCTTCTAAACAGCAGTTCCTGATTGGCTGGCATTGTCTGCACCAGCAGTCTTTGGTCTCTCAGGCAGTCCTCAAATTGGTCCTCCTGCAGGAGAATCCTTGGCAACTGCACAACCTCCCAGCTTTTACATAGAGGCAGCCCTGCTGCTCCTGCTACACAGCACCTCTGAATTTAATCTGGGGACAAATACAAATCCTTCTTTCCTTTCCCTGTCTAAATGATGAAACTGTCTTCAAGCATCACACGTTCTTGGAATGAGCCTACTGCTGCTGCTGCTGCTGCTGCTGCTGTGGGCCAGCATTTATGACTTTGCTGTCCTCTATAATTTACAAAATCATTATAAATTCCCACCGCCATCATAGTCACCTCCACTAAAATTCCCCCCTCTATTGTAACCACCATATCCTCCTCCTCCACTACTAAATCCACCACCTTGATTTCCTTATCCTGGTCCGTCATCACTGTGGTGAGTTGAATAAAAATGGCCTTCATAGGCCCATAAGGATGGCTCTGTTAGGAGATGTGGCCTTGCTGAAGCCGATGTGGCCTTGTTGGAGGAACTGTGCTGCTATGGGAATAGACTTTGAGGTCTCAGATGCCCAGGTTAGGCCTAGTGTGGCATTCATTTCTGCTGCTTACAAATCAAGATGTAGAACTCTCAACTCCTCCAGCACTATGTCTGCCCCCTTCCTCCATTCTTCCTGCCAGGACAATAATTTCTTAATTAATTCCTCTTTATATATACATTTACGATTATTTTAATTTGATAGGAACTAAATTCAGCATAGTGACCAAAAAGCTGAGTCTTAAGTGGGGCTGGAGGAGAAGACTGGCAGGTAGACTACACAAGAGACAACATCAGTGCCTCTAAGCATCAACATTGTCATCCACTTTGAGTCTAGACTCACCTCTTCCAACTTGAATTGAACATCTATCTGTAGTTTTCTTCTTAATTATGACTGGAATCATATGTATAGAGAATAAAAACTTGGACAAGGAAGTTTATAGTGCATAAGCTATCATTTAAGCCAAGACTGTTGGATCCTAAGGCCTGGCTGGTATTGATTACAATAAAGAAGCCACCTTGTCGCCTTTGTTTGTTGTTTGTTTTGAGGCAGGTTCTCTATGTAGTCCTTAACCTCAAGATTATCCTCTTTCCTGTCAGGTGCTACGGATCATAGTTCCTCCCCCAAAATTGAGATAGGCATGTGTCATCACCTCCTATATATTCTCCCTTCTAGAAAAAATTTTTTTTCCTACCCAGTAGCATCTAATTATCTTTAAGGCAACATGCAGGTGTTTGCCCAAGAGGGAACAAACTGGTTATCTGGAGAAAAGCCTCCCCTCTTCTTTGGACCAGGCAGAAATGAGTGTTGAAAGTATATTTCAGTAGCGGTAAAATTTCTACCATTCTTGGCAGCCTTCCAAGGAAAGTAGTTTCCTTAGTAGCAGGCAGCTGGTGTGTGGGATTGGGTAGTTTTACAGCAGGCCCCTCTGCCAGCAAATCCATGACTTTGTATCAACATTTCTTAATGGTGTTCCTGACTGACACAGGTTATGACAAATTCGTGATGAAGGAGATCCTCTCTTGAGTTACAAGGAATGAATAGTCAAAGAAACAGACAAGCAAAAAGATAGGGCCATTGTCTACAAGGAATGTGTAAATTGTAAGGGGAGGTGCAGATACTAGGTCTAGTTCCCTAATTGGTTCCCGATTTTGTCAATAAAGAAGGCAGGGAGCCAATTGCTGTCTGGAAGGTACAAGTGGGACTTCCTGGTCCCAGGAGGAAAAAAAAAAGACACAAGGAAGGAGAGGGGCTTCTCTTCCATGCTTTGGAACAAGGAGCACTCAACAATCATGTAAGATCTCGGGGCAGCTAAAACCAGCAGCCTCCTTTATGAGCAGATGGCCAAGGAGGTTGGCTGGGGCTAGCTGATGCAAGCCTCTAAGTTTAGGGCAGGAGGAGAAACAGAGATAATAATTGATAAGGACATGCCTTTTCAGGCAGGATACATATGAGCTCAGCAAATATGCTAGCCAACAAGTTCTAAAATAATAAAGTTGGACATAAGTTCCTTATCCGAGGATTCTAGGGTCTCGGGTGTGGGCGGGTAAAGTGACCCATCCCAGAGCAAAGGCCAGTAGAGAGAGAGGACAGGTCAGTGCTGGTGGCGACGATCCAGCTAAGCCAGTGGGAACAAAAGGAAGCTTGGATTGGACTGGTAGTGTGGCCTCAGTCCAAGGAAAATGCACATGCCATAAAAGTACATGCAACAGTAAATTCTGGCTTATTTGTTTCCCTGGCTTTGGGCATACATATTTAATTATTCCAGACAGATGAAATTCTCCTAGTTTAAACAGCTTCCTAGACAAGGAGATGTAATTGTTCTCTGTAACCACCATGGAAAAGTTGCCTGACCATTTCTAGATTATAATTCAAGTAATTTCACGGCTGACGATCTTGAGCTCAGATCTCATTATTCTCCTTAGGTGGAAACAGACCAAGGATCAGCCACTTAACTGAGAGCCACATTGCTCTGCCAGGGAAGAGGAATCACAGTGTAGAAGGGGGACTCATTTTCTCCCTGGATGAGCTGAGGTTGAGAGACAATTGCATGGAGTTCAGGGTAAGAGGAAGGCCAACTCCACAATGTTCTCCATAAACTATGACGGTTAGAAATTCTGGGGTCTCATAAATGTTGTGTGTTTGTCCAACTTCTATGTCTTTCTTTTGTGAAAATATATATAAAGGAAAAGTTCTAGGACTGAGGATGTAGCTCAATGACAGAGTGCTTGCCTCCATGTGCAAGAAAGGCCTTAACCTCCATTCACTGCTTACCACACCACAAACGAAAAAGTGTTGTTGATCTTGCCTTTTAAGCAGAAATGAAGACTAGGAAGAGACAAATGCAGGGTGCTTTCGACTCCATGGAGAACAACACAAAAACAGCTTCGAAGCCCATGAGTGGGGCCGACACTGTGATGCCAACATATTGGGGGAAAGTGGATTGAGCAATTATGACTTATGATGGTCTGAACTGAAAAACAAAAAGAAGCATGGAGTTCTCTTGATTTTTGTGGAGTCTCGGAAAGGATTCTAACATTGAGCCACTGGCACACTTGTTATAAATTGTGACATAATCTAAGGATCATGAAAATTCACATGATTGACTTCATCCTGGTAAAAACATGCTACCTCCTGGGCTCTGGCATTTTCTGTACCTGCCAAAGACTGTTATATATGGAAATATATACATGGGAGGGAAGACAAATTAGGGTGGTGGTGTCTTAGTCAGGGTTTTATTGCTTCCATGAAACACCGTAACCAAAACGCAAGTTGGGGAGAAAAGGATTTTGGCTTATACTTCCATATTACAATCCATCATTGAAGGAAGTCAGGTGAGCAAGGCAAACAAGGCTGAAACCTGGAGGCTGGAAGTGAGGCAGAGGCTATGGAGGGTGCTGCTTACACCAGCCCAGGGAATGGCGTCACCCACAATGGGCTGGATCCTCCCTCATTGATCACTAATTAATAAATTCCTTACAGCTGGATCTCATGGAGACATTTCCTCAACTGAGGCTCCCTTCTCTTTGATGACTCTAGCTTGTGTCAAGTTGATACACAAAACCAGCCAGTACAGGGAGTTACTGAGCATAGGGTTACTATCTGTACCCTAAGAAATCAAGTTTGGTTACCCATCCTCAAAAAGCCAATGGGAAAAAAAGCCAAATTGGCAGTAGAAAGAATGAAGAGGGGGATAAAAGTGAAATAATTATTTAGTGTCATCCTGTGGGAAAGAGAGATGAAGGAGATCCAGTCTACCTACGGGGGTCAGAGTGAGAACAAGCTTATGGTCAAGGTGCAGTCCCAATGACTCACCATTGAGTGGGCTTCAGTCTCTTCCTGCAGGGCAGCCTGACAACTCGAAAACCAAAAAGTTACCTCTCTGAGAGGCAGTTTTTCTTTTTCCCAACATGTGATTCCTGGCAACGTTCCCATTTACGTGGGGCCCATTTATTTTCTGTAGTCTGATAGCGAGACTAAGACACACAAATATTTTAATTTTAATTTCTACCAGGTAGATTGTATTAAGGGAAAGCAAAACAGAGGTGGGGAGGTGAGGTGGGGACAGTGGGGTGAATGATGGAGCCTGGGGAATGTAACTCAGTTGGTAGAGTGCCTGATTTTTCATCCCAAGACCACATAAATTAGATGTGGCAGCATACGTGGTCTGAGAAGGTGGAGACCAGAGGATCAGAAATTTAAGGTCATGCTCAGTTAGACACTGAGTTCAAAATTAGCCTGGGATGCATAAGACTGAAAAAAAAAAAAGGTGAAGTAGATTTCTCAGAACAGATGGTCCATGCAATAATTGCAGTTAAATGTCAATTTAGCAATCCAACTACTTCGGGTATGGGCCTTTGGGTGTGCCAGTGTGGGTTATCTTGATTTTCTTCAGTGAGAAAGACCTGCCCATGCACAGCAGTACTAGTCCTTGGCTGGGATCCTGGACAGCAAAACAAAGGAAGCAGCAGCCCTCCGTGTTTCTCAAGCTGCATTCGCTGGGATTTCTTTCTCCATTACAGAAGTCTGATTTCTCACTCTAATTAAAATTGATGAAGTCAGACACTGCACTCGGAATGGGGTTGTTCCCCTGAGGCTCCTTGTGTTAGAGGCGTGAACCTTTGTGAAATGCTCTTGGGAAAGGGAGAGACATTAAGAGTTAGGGTCTGATGGGAGGTTTTAGATCATTGGGGGCAAACCTTAAAAGGAGATCTTGGAGCTTTGTTATTGTCTTCTCTTTTTGCATCCTGGCATCCAGGAGGTGAGCGGCTTTGCTCTAACTCACACAGACCCCAAAGTAAAGGAGGCAGTTTGTTGTGGATTGAAAACGCTGAGGTTGTGAAGTGAGATGAAACATTTCTTATTATGATGTATGTGCAAAGGCATATAGAGGCCGGAGGTCAACCTTAGGTATTCCCTTATGTTGGCATCAGAAGCTGTCTACAGTCACCTCCGACTCCAGCAATGATGTCACCACTAGGTGAAAAGGACCCTCCTGCTACTGTTGCCATGGCAACGGCCACACATTCCCAACATGCATCTCTCCTGTGTGGTGTTGCACAGGATTATGTCATGGCCTTAATAAAAGGCAGAGACCCTAACCCCCTCACTCCTTTTTCTTTTTCTTTTTTTTAAAATTATTTTTCTTTATTTACATTTCAAACGCTATCCCAAAAGTTCCCTATACCCC
>NC_034610.1:28069189-28081235 GCF_900095145.1 Mus pahari
TGCTGGGTCCTCCAGTAGCACTATGTCCAATTTTCTGAGGAACCGCCAGACTGATTTCCAGAGTCATGGCCTTAATAAAAGGCAGAGACCCTAACCCCCTCACTCCTTCTTCTCCTTTGCCCACTTCTTTCATCCTCCCTTCTCATCCCCGATTCCCCCCCATTAAATCTCTTCTCGTGGAGCTTTGCTGGCCTGGTGTGATCTGTCCAGATATAAGCCACCTTCTAACACATTTGGTGCTGCCACCATCACCACCACCACCACCACCACCACCACCATCACCACCACCACCACCTTCTCCTCCACATGGGCTTCCACTGCTGCTGTCACCTCCATGTGGGTTTTGACCCTCAACAATGACATGGGGTTTCTGCCACAACTGTCACAGACCACCACCTACCATTGCCACCAACGGTGATGGGGCACCAGACCTCCACTATGTGGGCTAGCTGCTGCCATGTGGGTTAAGTTGTACCCACCAAACCTCGTTCGGACAGGCCCACCAGCCACACAACCCCACTCTTCCTGCTAACAGATCACCAGACTTTCTCACACAAGCCTTGGCAGATTGGTACACTTTTCTCTCCAGTCAGCAGGGAGGGCTCTGTCCCCCAGAAAGGTCCGGCCAACCTCTATGGGCTTAGGGATTGGCGTTTCATGGTCCCTATGAGCAGCCTCCTAGCCGATGTACAAAATAGGACTTCGACCCTTGGGTGACTCCCCTCTCAAAAGTGGTTCTCATACCCCCCCCCCCCCGGGCTCTTGCAGCTGTGCAGCAGAACCTAAGCCTAGGTGGGCTGCTTTCCGTCGAGTCTGGGACTCATCTTAGACCTAGTTGTTCACGTGATGACCTGGACATCTAACCTGGCTGCGCATTTGTAGTTTGTTGTTGAGCTCTGTCTCTGGACACTGGTATGAATAAATCAATAACATCCCATCCACGTCATTCAATGGGCACCTCACTGTCTTTAACTGTGCCTCTAGGCTCCCCACTGGGATGTCTCCTGGAAAAATCTCAAATCCTCATAGTTAGCACCTGACTTGAGAGCATCAAAGCTGGTACATCTCTGCACTAAAGTCTGGGTAGAGTTCCCATTAGACAACGGCTCACAAGTTAATGGCACACGAGATCCAATTATTTTCAGGGACCTTCATACATACTGCCAGTGGTCTGGTAAATAGAAAGAGGTCCCCTATGCCCAAGCATTTACTTATCTTCACTCCAACCCCTCTCTCTGTTCTTCTTGTCCCCCAACTCAACTTCCTCTAGCCATGAAAACCTCTACCTGATGACACGCCAACCCTTGTTTCAGCTGATGAACTGCCTCCTTTCCACCACAGACTTGTCCTATGCTTTCCAAAATCACCCCCTTGACTTCTACTTCTCACCAGACTTTTCCAGAGCCTCCTTGCTCAACCTATCAGACTCCTCCCTTCCTTCTGTGCCAGATGCAGGCGACTCCAATTGCCCTGCATTGGCACCCTACATTCAGCCTTCCCATCGCTTGCTCTAAGACCACAGACAACCCTCCCACAAGTTCCTCAATCACCGGGACACCTGACCCAGCATCAGTCCTTCCTTTAAGAGAGGTTGCTCGGATAGATGGTCTAATCAGAGTGCATGTTCCTTTCTCACTAAGTGAACTTTCTCAAATAGAAAACAGACTGGGATCCTATGCCTCTAACTCCTCAATTAGATGTCATTTTCAAATACTGCTGCATCCTTCTACGAACCAATTGTAGCTTAAAAGTGTGTACTAAGGCTGTGTCTGTATTCCAGCCCGAAGACTTAAAGGTGTGTGGTACGTTTACATTCAGCCAGATGGCACAGAACTAGGTTTCTGCACGTGATCCCTTGCCAGAGCAGTCACATTCCTCAAAATCTTTCCCTTCTGTTTAAGCTAAAAATCTTACACAGTTTAGCTCTTACAACAGGAACAATTATCAGTCCCATAAAGTGAACAGTCCAGATGTCCTTATGAAGACCTGTTGATGTGATGATCCTTATCCCATAATCGCAGTCCGCATCCTGTGTCCTGTGGCACATATCCATTTCAGTAGCAAGGCTGCCAGTCTGATGGGTGATCTGTCCTTCTTTAGATAGTTAATTGAGCGATCCCCAAGCAGGGTTGGGGTGGGAGTGTGGGGAGGGTCAGTTTTCTGCATTATCTGTGTTATTATCTTCCTGTGTGTCCTCCTTCTTTGAGTCATGCCTTTCCTGTGGCAGCTTCTCTTACTCCCATCAGATCTTTATCAATTTTGATGGCACCCATAGTCTTTCATCACTGTGATTCACTCTCTCAGTGGCTCCTGTGTCATTCCTTGCTCTGGGCTTGAGGCTTCCATGGATCCAGAGTCTCCCACGTCTCTGTGGACATGCAGCTGAACTCAAAGAACTGATGCTTCCTAAGGAGACAATCCCAGGAAAATGTCTCCTCTGCATCTTTTTGCCAGGTGTCTCCTGTCCTCTGTGACATTTCTGAAAGATGTCCTCTACTTTATGCAATGTTAGTTGGCTTTCCTCTTCTGCAATTATGTTAAGGCCTAGGTAACCTGTTTAGCCAGACGTTTTGCACTGTCACTAATATGTTGATGAAGACTAATATGTTGATGATTATGTTCTGTAACCTTGGGAACCAATCATAATAAAAGAAAGGTAGAACTGGTTTCTATACTTAGTCACAATAAGCTTGGACCCAGAAGCACTTCTTGCACTTGTTTATAATCTTTTGTGGTATTTGCCTTTGTACACTGCCCCTGAGACAGACCCCCATGTAAGAGAGACACCTGCACCCATTTTAAATAGGGGTTGAATAAATGTTTAAGTTCCTAAGACATCCCTGGGAATTGGCATCCTACTTGGCAGAAAGAGACATGCTGTCAACCTGCCCCAAAATGGAGTCACTTACTTAAGAGATCTGATGAAGGACCTCTGTGGGGACCAGTCCCTTTGGGGAAATGGATGGTGAAATTCTGTTCTGCATTTCCCAGAAGTCACCTGACTGTTATCTCAGCAGAGCAGTTTGACCACAGCATCCTGAGATTAATCTTTGGGGTTAGTAGATGTTGCTTATGAGAGTTATTCTCACAGACATGGTCCTTTTTTATTGTAGCAGGTTTTTCTTCCTTTAAAGTTTACTCACTGCTCTCTTAGTTCACACTATAAAACCTCAAACTGCTGTGATGGGGCTTCTCTCCCTTCTCGTGGAGCCAGCCTGGGAGTTCAAGTCTAAAATCTTTCAACCTCAGCACAGCTCTGCAGGTCTCTTTCTCTAGTTAGGCCTTGCATCATTCACCCTGGTTTTTTGAGTTAGAACCTCTCACTGAAGGTCGAGCTCATTAATTAGGCTAGACTGGCTGGCCAACAAGTCCCAGGGATAGCCCTTTACCTGTCTGCGCAGAGCAGAGATTTCAAATGTACACCACCATGCTTGGTGTTGTTATGTGGGTCCTGCGGATGGAACACAGCTCCTCATACTTTGCCATCTCACCAGCTTCTGGTTTTCCTTTCTATTAAGTGACTTATCTCTGCTATTTGTTACAGTAAGCTAAAGCTGAATATACTGGGCAACACTGGTCCCTTTCAGGCCACAGTGCTACTGTTTGTGAGCAAAAAACAAAGGATAAATGCCAACTTATTAAACCTGTGATGCCAGTGTGATGATTAAAGGGCTCCCCTGATCTCAGGGACTGCTTCCCAGTAGTGATTCACTCTGAACCCTCTATTCCAGCTCATTTGTTGCCTCATTATTAAAGTTGAATACCTTTCCTGGAGACATTACAATTATGTTTTATGGTATTCCCCGGCAGCAGGAGTGACTCCAACATAAACAAGCAGTCAGTATTCTTGCTGTGGCAGCACTGACTGAGTAACCCCACTGACACTTTCTATTGTGCAACTCTAGGGCACAAAGTGAGATGATTTTGACTGACTACATGGAAAATTACCATCTCGGAGAGCTGCACCCAAACCATTTATATTCCTAAGTATTGTCTTTTGAAGTATACAATCCTATAGTCACTAAATATCCAGAGATGTTGGATGTTCAGAAGTCCGTTTCCTTGAGGAATTTCCAACATTTCCTCTAGGAGGGGAGGCAGCACCTATGTTTTGCACTGCGGTCAAAAGATGACATAGCTATATCAGGGCCCCTTCATATGAGGCTATGCCAGTGCCTGGCAAATATACAAGTGGATGCTCACAGTCATCTATAGGATGGAATACAGGGCCACCAATGGAGGAGCTAGAGAAAATACTCAAGAAGCTGAAGGGGGCTGCAACCCTGTAGGTGGAACAGCAATATGAACTAACCAGTACCCCCGAGCTCGTGTCTCTAGCTGCATATGTAGCAGAAGATGGCCTAGTTGGCCATCATTGGGAAGAGAGGCCCCTTGCTCTTGGATGGGTTGGAGAGCAGGGCGGGGGGGGGGCGGGGTATAGGGAACTTTTGGGATAGCATTTGAAATGTAAATAAAGAAAATATCTAATAAAAAATTTTGGGAAAAAAAAGATGACGGATCTTGGATTTCTGGCTGATGATACCATATAAGATCCCAGCAGTAGATAGTTCCAGGTGCTAGCTAAATTGTAGGCTTTCACAAGAATTGTTACAGTGCCTTCATAAGAATTCATCAATGTACAGAATTCTGTGGCCATCACATATAATTCACAGACCCGATGACATAGCTCATTTTCCTTTGATCGATGCAGTTCTTCAGAGTGTTCTCAATGAGCCCCTCCCACATCATTCTCTGGTCTTGTTCTTTCTTGCTTATTGCTATCCCATATATTTGTTTTCTGTCTCTTGTGGGGGAACACATACTTTTTGTAGACAAGAATTCTGTCCGCCTGCCTCCCTGCTGCGACCTGTCTGGACCAGTGGGCAGCCTAGCTTTTCCTTCCTTCCCTGTGTTGGGTCAGGCTTTCTGCCTGTTCCTTCTTAGAGTCTGGTCTCCAGATGTGAGCACTCTTCATCAGCTGTCTTCATCTTTAAGTTAAGCTCTTAATGGTATAGAAGCTAGAAATAAGCCTTGCTTTAAGGAGGCACTCATGGGGGGATGATGTGATGGCTCATCAATTAAGATCACATATTGCTCTCCTGGAGGACCTGTTTCATTCCCAGAACCCACATCGTAGTTTGATTCCCAGAACACTCCATAGCTGAAAGACTGATTTCAAAAAACAAAACAAAACAAAAACAAAACAAAAAACAAACAAAAAAACAAAAACAAAAAAGCAAAACCCCAAACTCTTCTTGTAGTGAGGGAGGAGACAAACCCTCAGGTATGTAAATTAGAGAGTGTGAGAAAGAAACTGCAGGACTTTTGCTTGGACCAACTGATGGTTTTCTGGGAGGGCTAAAGCCTGGCTTGCTTTGTTCTATTTTAGATACAATAGGGACAATACCAAGATTAGACATCTTGGTAATTTCTACCCAGAGGCAAAGCAATGGGAAGAGACCCAGACTGACAAAGGAGGAGCTGGTTCTCATCCTAACTGAAACAGGAGTGCAGGCCATTCCAGATGACTCGGTGCCTCTGTTTCTGGTGCACAACCACCAGTAACTCCAGCTCCAGAGGATCCAGCGCCCTCTTGAGGATTCCAGCAGGACTGCGTTCACGTGCACACATGCTCATATAGTCTCAACATAGTTGAAAATAAAATAAGTCTTTAGAAAGTAAAATACTTTAATTGTAGACAAAGGCTCTTGTCCTTTTCACTGACATTCTGACCTTGCCTTGTGTGGCAGTACTTAGAATTCTCAGTTGTTAAGGAAAGAAACAGAGTTCACGCTCATGTGGCTCGTCTCATTTTCTAAATCCAATATGCATTTCAGTGACCTAGCAACAGAATGGCAAGTGCGGGGGGGGGGGGGGGGAGGCATTACTCTTTAAACAAAGGCCTTTAAGAACACTCTAGTAGTTGAAAGACTGATTGAAAAAAAGACTCTTTATAGTGAAGGGGGAGACACAACCTGGGGGACCCTGGGATGTGTTAATGTCACAGTATGAAAAATAAATTGCAGGATTTTTGCTTGGACCAAGTGAGAGTTTTCTTGGAGAGCTAAAGACTGACTAGCTTTGTTCTAGATTGGACACTGTCAGGCTGTAGAGAGAGGCCATGACTGGATAGCTTGGTGTATCCTAACGAGAGGCAAAATCTAGATAACTAGGAGAAAAATCTAGATAACTAATCTAGATAACTAGATAACTAGGAGAAATCCAGATTGACAGGTTCTCATCCTAACCATGAAATGGGGGGAGGGGGTTACTGCTCAGTCCAGCTTACTTGATACAATTGTTTCTGGCTGTTTTCAGGGATGGTAAGAAACAGCCTGATTCCAGCTGAGCTGGGAGGGGTCACAGATCAGCTCTGACTCCGGACTCTGCCTGGTCTTGAGTGTGGGTACCAAGCTAGCTCCTGCCTGGGAGGAACTTTCTTTTTCTCACCAGTAGATTGTGGAAAGCCAGTGAGACTTCAGCCTGGAGCTGCTTCTGCCACAGGTGAGAAAGTGATATTTGAGTTGTCAATTGAATTTTTCCATTTCAGAGCACTTAGTCCTGAAGTGTAGATTCAATTTCTAACACATACCATCCTGTTATGAAGGTGAAATTTGCATTTTAGTTTGTCCTGTTTATGTGAAAATATGGCACTTCTTCCCTTCTGATTCTACGCAAATAAGTAGGTCTGAGTTTATTTGAGTCTAGTCTCTGGTCTTTAAACTTGCTCCTCCTGAATCCAGAAGCATCTAGGTGGCAAAGGAAATCCCTTGGGACAGGTAACAGTTATGGTCACAGACTGAAGGACAGGGATTCAACAAGTAGGTCTGGGCTGGGCCATAGTCATATGGCCCAATTGTGTCAATTGTGGTCAATTGTGCTTATGGACAATTGCTTTCTGTGAAGACTGGAGAAAAGAGTCAGACACACATCACTGGACACAGGTGACAGGCAGCCTGTGGGATTCAACAACCCTATTTATTTGACCTAGGGAGGTTGTGACATTTCCCCAAAGCTCAGTTATTGCACATGTAAAGGGAGCCAGATATTCTTCTCCTGAGTTTGTTGAGAGGAAGGAGCCAACTGTGACACTAAAGAAGAAACGTGTTGCCTGCATGTAACGTGGCATGACTGTCACCAGTAAGAAATTCCCCCGAGGAAGAAGAGTCAAAGGGAGACCCCATGAGACTGTCATTGGGGAGGGAGGCGGTGACAGTTGCTATGGGAAAACTTTGGACTTGAATTTAGAAGATCTGAATGATAGTCCTGATGCATTCATGAATCCATTATAAACTCTGAAGATGTCTCTTGTATTTTTTAGCCTATATTTATTTACATCGAAAACCAGAATAATGGTGTCAAAACCTTTGCTCCATCAGAAGTGTTGTGAGATTGAAGTACGGAAATACAGTCAGCAAAGATTCACATGAGAGAACCTCGTGAAAAAGTTCTTGTAAAAGTTCATAACATAATGGAAGGAAGATAATGTTATAGAGAGAGTATCTTGTGTGTTGTGTGGATGCATCATCATCTGGCAATTAAAAAGCCAATAGCCTATGGCTTAGGCAAGAACTGGGAGGCGGAACATCTAGGAGGCAGAAAGAATTCTGGGATAGGGCCAGGGATGGGGGATTCACCTAGAAAGATGTAAGGAAATGGATGCTCGGTACCTGAGCACAGGTAACCAGTCATGTGGCAGAATGTAGATTAAGATAAATAGGTTATTCTGGTTATGATTCTAATCAAAAAAGGGCCTAGCTGCTGGGCGTGGTGGCACACGCCTTTAATCACAGCACTTGGGAGGCAGGGGCAGAGGCAGGCGGATTTCTGAGTTCGAGGCCAGCCTGGTCTACAAAGTGAGTTCCAGGACAGCCAGGGCTATACAGAGAAACCCTGTCTCAAACAAAACAAAACAAAACAAATTAAAACAAAACAAAACAAAACAAAAGGCCTAGCTATATGGCCAAGGTATTTGTAAATATATTTTGAGTCGTGTTTCTGGGAGTATGGGGTTGGGAGGAAGAACTGAAATTCTATACTCTGTCAAGGAAACGCAACAGTCAACTGATTATAACACACTCCTAAAAGTTGTTCATAAATAGATATCGATATAGAATTTCCTTTTGTTTCTTGACATAAAAAAGTACTAACTTGTTCTGTGTTTAGTTCCATGTAAATGACATATAGCTTAAATTAAAAGTTTCCAAAGCAGAAATGATGCTTTCTGTTTGCACATGACACGTCATATGTATGTATACAATATATTTATACACAGATGTATGTATGCATGCATGCATGCATGCATGTATGTATGTATGATCTATCATCTATTCATCCTCTAAAGTTTTCACAGAAAACTTTTGGAACTTAAGCATACAGTCATTAAAATCAATACACAAAAACCACTGGCTTTCTTATATTACATTCTCATAGTGAACTCCCCAAAAAGGAAATCGAGAAAACAGCCACGCAGTTGTAACTACTCAAAAGTACTGATAAGTGACTATGGAATGTTCAGTCCTAGGGACATCTGTAACCATCTCTTGAAGGCTTCAACGCTTAGGGATCATTGAGGAAGAGGAGGCTGTAGAAACATTGTAGGGGCAAGAGGACCAGGACATCTGCTGTGAACGTCTGTCCTAGAATTGGCTGCAGAGGTAAGACCAGACTTATGGATGGCAATATCTACAGACATGCCAACCCAGAAGAGTAAAATTTTATGGGGTCCTGCCTCTAGACAAAGAACTATAAGCAAGTAATGACTTCTGGGAGAAGAAGACTTAGCTCTCCCGAGAATGAGACCTGCTGCTATTGGTTGTCTAATGCAGAGTGGTCAGCCTTGAAACCAGGTACACACAAACAGTAAAAATGGACTAAACAGCTTTTGTGTGTGTATATATATATATATATATATATATATATATATATATATATACTGCTAGGAACACCAAGCAAACAGACCCACAGGACAGTGGGCTAAAGCAGAGAGCCCAGAAGGAAGCGTACACACTTAACGCTCAACAGCAGTGGCACACAACAGCGAAAGGGCAGTTTTAGAACCATATGCTACATTTGTACAGGATGAGTCCTCTCACTAACAGGCCTTGAAGACTTCTGTGGGAAAGCACTGCTAATTAAGGTTGAAGTCTACCATTGACTGGACAGTCTTCTGAGCTCAGCATACAATGGAGGACACTCTTCAATGGCAGGACTTCTCCTTCTCTGATCTTATCTGGGGAGTTAATAAACCCCCATATTCATCTACCTGCATAATGTCAAATAGCCTTAGTTAGATTATAGGTTCAATTTCCTTTCTCCTAATAAGAACCCCATCAACAAGTACCTGACATTCCTGAAATGCTTCCTTCCCGATACCAACGAGGCATTTTGATACCATGAACCTTGGGACGTTTGCCCATTCTGGATGGTCTTACCCCCATCCCCCAAAACCATATAAGCCTTAAGTCACCCCAAGTAAAGTTGCTCTGCCTCCCTGCAGCTGGTCCTTGTGCTGTCATTTACCATGCATACTCACAGGGCTTACACACACACACACACACACACACACACCATACACACACACACACATACATACACACACACACACACACATATACACACACACACACATATACACACACACATACACACACACATACACACACACACATACATGCACACACACACACACCACACACATACACACACACACCACCCCCATATATTGGCCAACAATCCCAAGGGCAGGGAGGGTCACAGACTTAATGGTTCTGTTAAGAGATAGTTGGATCATTCAGGCATTGACTTCATTAGAGGATCAGTCCAAAATGGGATCGTAGCTGAATAGCCTATTAGGGGCTGAGATTTACTAAAGGAAACAGATCACTGGGAATGTGTGCCTTTAAAGGTTGTATCTTGTCCCCAGAACCCTCCTCTCCCCCTCCCCCTCCCCCTCTCCCTCTCCCTCTCCTCCCTCTCCCTCTCCCTCTCCCTCTCCCTCTCCCTCTCCCTCTCCCTTTCTCTCTCTCTCTCTCCCTTTCTCTCTCTCTCTTTTCCTGGTCATCTTGAGATGAACAATGTCATCTATGCACCTGATACTCTGTCTCACTTCAAGCCCAAAGGAACGAAGCCATCTGACCTTGAACTAAAACCATAAGCCCTAAGCTAAGGTTAAGCGTGCCCTCATTTAAATTGTTTCCCCCTGGTGTTGGCTCACAGAGATGGAAACCTGGCATAACAGAGTTGGGGCTGGTGTTGGATAGCCGAGGAAGTCAGAGCACCTTCTCTCATCCTACCAAACACTGACTCCGAGTGGTTTAGAGTGAAATGTAAAACCTGGAACTCTAAGCGTACGGAGAGAAAGCACAAAGAAGACTCTTTCAGTATTGGCTTTGGAAATGACTGTCTTCTGCATGACCACAAAAGTCCAGGAAATAAAAGCAAAAAAAAAAAAAAAAAGTCAAATGGGATTAGGTCACACTTAAAAGCAATGTGGGATTACGTGACATTAATGACAATGTGGCAAAGGGGACCATAACATGAAAAGACACCATAGTATAAGAGAAAATATTTGCCAAGCGCAAACCTGATAAAGACTTATTACCCAAGATATGTAAGGAAATTAATTTGATATTAAAAACCTGTTCACGGGTGAAGCATATCCACAGACATTTTAAGACAAAGAGGAGCAAATGGCCAACAGGGCTAAATAAAATCACTCAACATCAATGATTATTTGAAGTGGAAATTTAAGGGCTCTTTGGAAAGTTGGTTGGATGGTATTTTGCTGAGGCAAACATGTGAAGGAGTGATTCATTAAAGAGGACACAGGATCTTCCTCCTGAACCTGGCAGTGGGTGCCAAGGCCCCCAGAGGACTCTCTATGCCACAGGACCCCTAGCACACCCAGGACCTCAGGATCACTGGAGAGCACACGGGCAGCAGAAGCAACAGGGTTTCTTGGACAGGGTCCCTTTGGGCCTTCATCTTCAGCCAGGAGGCAGAGCTGGGACCCAGACCCCTGGGTATCTTCCTTGCCAGAGGAGAGTTGGCCTACAGGGAAAGTTCTGACCCCAGGAATCTGAACTCCAGACTTCTGGACACCTGCCCTGCAAGAGGAGAGCTTGCCTGCAGAGAGTGCTCTGACCACTGGGACTCAGGAGAAAGATGGAATCCCAAGAGTGCTGACAGAGGCTAACAGAATCACAGGAGGAACAAGCTCCAGCCAGAGACAGCTAGAACACTAAGACCAGAGATGACCAGATGGGCGAAAGGCAAATGTAAGAATCTTACTAAAAGAAACCAAGACCACTGGGCATCATCAGAACCCAGTACNNCCACCACAGCCAGTCCTGGATACCCCAACACACCCGAAAAGCAAGACTCAGATTTAAAATCATATCTCATGATGGTGGTAGAAGATTTTAAGAAGGGCATTAACAGCTCACTTAAACAAATACAAAAGAACACTGCTAAACAAGTAGGAGTTCTTAAAGAATTACAGGAAAACACAACCAAACAGGTAATGGAATTGAACAAAACCATCCAAGAATGGAAGTAGAAACAAGAAAGAAATCACAAAGGGAGACAACTCTGGAGATAGAAATGCAGGAAAGAAATCAGGAACCATAGATACAAGAATTAGCAACAGAATACAAGAGATGGAAGAGAGAATCTCAGGTGCAGAAGATTCCATAGAGAACATGGAGACAACAATCGAAGAAAATGCAAAATCCAAAAAGATCCTAACTCAAAACATTCAGGAAATCCAAGACACGATAAGAAGACAAACCTACGGATAATAGGTATAGATGAGAATGAAGACTTAAAGGGCCAGTAAATATCTTCAACAAAATTATAGAAGAAAACTTCCCTAACCTAAAAAAAGAGATGCCCATGAACATACAAGAAGCCTACAGAATTCCAAATAGACTGGACCAGAAAAGAAATTCCTCCCAACACATAATAATCAAAACAACAAATGCACTAAATAAAGACAGAATATTAAAAGCAGTAAGGGAAAAGGGTCAAGTAACATATGAAGGCA
>NC_034610.1:28081535-28098480 GCF_900095145.1 Mus pahari
ATAGGTGGAGAAACCAAGGTATTCCATAACAAAAACAAATTCACACAATATCTTTCCACGAATCCAGCCCTTCAAAGGATAATAAAGGGAAAATTCTAACATGAGGATAGAAATTACACCCTAGAAAGAGCAACAAAGTAATCCTTCAACAAACCTAAAAGAAGACAGCTGCAAGAACAGAACTCCAACTCTAAGAACAAAAATAACAGGAAGCAAAAATTATTTTTCCTTAATATCTCTTAATATCAATGGACTCAATTCCCCAATAAAAATACATAGACTAACAGACTGGCTATGTAAAGAGGACCCAACATTTTGCTGCATACAGAAAACCCACCTCAGGGACAAAGACAGACACTACCTCAGAGTGAAAGGCTGGAAACAATTTTCCAAGCAAATGGTCTGAAGAAACAAGCTGGAGTAGCCATTCTAAAATCGAATAAAATCGACTTCCAACCCAAAGTTATCAAAAAAGACAAGGAGGGGCACTTCATACTCATCAAAGGTAAAACCTACCAAGATGAACTCTCAATTCTGAATATCTATGCTCCAAATGCGAGGGAAGCCACATTCATTATGGAAACTTTAGTAAAGCTCAAAGCACACATTGCACCTCACACAATAATAGTGGGAGACTTTAACACCACACTTTCCTCATTGGACAGATCCTGAAAAGAGAAACTAAACAGAGACACATTGAAACTAACAGAAGTTATGAAAGAAATGGATTTAACAGATATCTACAGAACATTTTATCCTAAAACAAAGGGATATACATTTTTATCAGCACCACATGGTACCTTCTCCAAAATTGACCATATAATTGGTCATAAAACAGGCCTCAACAGATACAAAAATATTGAAATTATCCCATGCATCCTATCAGATCACCACAGATTAAGGTTAATCTTCAATAACAACATAAATAATAGAAAGCCAACATTCACATGGAAGCTGAATAACACTCAACTCAATGATACCTTGGTCAAGGAAGAAATAAAGAAAGGGATTAAAGACATTTTAGACTTTAATGAAAATAAAGCCACAACACACCCAAACTTAAGGGACACAATGAAAACAGTCCTAAGAGGAAAACTGATAGCTCTGAATGCTGCCAAAAAGAAATTAGACAGAGCATAAACTAGCAGCTTGACAGCACACCTAAAAGCTCTAGAACAAAAGGAAGAAAATTCACCCAAGAGGNNTAGAAGGCAGGAAATAATCAAACTCAGGGCTGAAATCAGCCTTAGTCATGAAGGAAGGTTTTACTGAAGCAGACACAGGAGAGAGAATGTTCTGCTATAGAGTGTCCGTGAAAGGACATGTGATGAAGGATTCTTTGCTAATGACATGCATGTATTGGTTTGCCTTACTAGTATAGCTAAGCTGCATTTGTAGGTACGACATAGAGAAAAAACGCACCAAAATCCTTCTGCTGGTATGCTGCAGTTTGTTGCTGCTGAACCTGACTCTACCAAACTGGACGGCTTGGTGTATCTGTGCAGTGCTTGTGAGTGGATGGAGCTGCAGCTGCCTGCTACCTTGTGAACCGAACTGCTGATTTCCAGACAACACAGATGGGAATTGCTCCAAAGAACCTTTGTAAATAGGTCCACTTCCCCCCCATAGCCTTTCTTTTCCACTACCTCTGCTGGGGTAGTGGGCACCAAGGAAGGTTAAAGCATTTAAGAACCACTGTTAAAAATAGGATTTGAAAAAATTAAAGTTACAATTATTGGATAAATGCGAATTGAAACCATAATGAGACATCGCCTCACACCTGTTGGGATGTCTATTATCAAAAAGATAGGCGGTGACAGCTGCTCACAAGGATATGGAGAAAAGAAGACCCTTAAACATGGCTAGTGGGTATGTAAGTTATTAGCACAGCCGTTGCGCAAAGCAGATTGGAAGTTCCTCAAAGAATAAAAAATAAACAAAAAAGAAATTTTAATAAATAAAATACAATTTGCAAAACACATGAAACTTAAGAAAAAGGAATACCAAGGCGTGGATATTTTGTCCCTCTTTAGAATGGGGAACAAAATACCCATGGAAGGAGTTACAGAGACAAAGTTTGGAGATGAGACGGAAGGAACGACCATGCCGAGACTGCCCCACCTGGGGATCTATATCATAATCAACCACCAAACGCAGACACAATTGCATGTGCCAGCAGGATTTTGCCGACAGGACCCTGATTAGCTGACAGTCTTCACAATTCGTCTGATCTGGCAATTCTGATTCTGGGTAGATCTCCTAAGGAGATGGAGTCAGTTGTTTGAAAATGTTTGGTTTCAGACCCTGGATAAGGGACTGAGGTGCGTATCTTAGATGCCAAAGCTGACCTGGCCTCCAGGTTCTCCCGGCATCCCCCAGTCCCTACCTGGCATATCCTGCCCCAAACCCTGAACTTTCCAGCCCAGGAACACTTTTTCTCTCTCTTTCTCTTCCCCCTCCCCCCCTCTCTCTTCCCAGGGCGACTTTCCTGGCCTCCTTCACTGGGGCTGGTGCACTTGCCTGAGAGCAGTTCCCCAATGAACCTGTGTTTAATATATTTGAATCTGGCTTGAATTGGCTTGTTTCACCGGCAGAGAAATAACTTATCAGAAAGTGAAACTTGTAATCTCACTATTCGTAAGAGTAGACACATGTCTGCCAACAAATGAATAAACACAATGTGGTGTGTGTGTGTGTGTGTGTGTGTGTGTGTGTGTGTTAATACTATCCAACTTTGAAAAAAAGAAATTTTATTTAAACAATAAGGTTAAGGCTGGAGAATAATATGCTAAATTAAAGAAGCTACACTCTAAAAAAAATGTGATATGGTCTCATCTGTATGTGGAATCCAAAAGAGCAAAGGAAAGAATTCTTTGCTTTGGAGGGATTGAGGATGGGTGAAGGATCGGGGAGATCATGTGGCTGAGAGGAGTATAAAGTTCTGGGGATCGATCTACCAGGTAGCACGGTGACTGTAGTTAATAACTGTTCTGTTTACTTGAAGTTTGTCAGAGAGAAGAACTTAAATATCCTCAAGGCACATAAAAATGTTAAGTAGGCAAGATTATGAATGTCTGCTGGCTTGATATGACCATGCCACAGTAATCAAGCTTTGATAAATTTGCAAAAAAACACGAATGAATGTTTCCACATCCAGAAGATATCATCCTACCCCTCCCCTACACAGAGGCAAGCTCTACTCTTTTTTTATCCCATAAAATTTTACTTTATGTGTATGGATGTGTGCCAAATGCATGCAGTGCCTACAGAGGCCAGAAGAGGGCACTCTGGAACTGGAGTAGGGAGTCGCCACATAGATTCTGGCAATTAAACCCAAATTGTCTGGATGAGCCGATGACTCTTGCCTGCTAAGTGATCGCTCCAGCCCTGCAACCACCGTTCGTAACCCTCTCCCCACTGATTCTGTTTTGTCTGCTCTTTGACTTCTTGAAGCATACCTTTGCCTGGGTACAGCGTCTTTTGTTCTCAGCCCGACTGTGAGTCTTTCTGGTTTGTGTATCTGAAGTCCCATCTTTTGAAGACCCCGAGTTAGCCTTCCTTTGTATGCCCGTCTCGCAGTTCTCTGTGTACCAGTCACTCTTCTGATGGTGAACATTTGAGTTATTTCTGATTTCTAGGGATTATGCACAGAGCTGCCACGAACTTCCTTGTCTTTAAATATTGGCTTCTATTATAAGATCTCAGGTATGCTTCCATTTGACAGAAACCATTTGACAGACAAATAACATGGCATCAGGCAGGCAGGCACTTAAAAACCTCCACACTAAAGGATAGAAAAGTTCAAAAGGTACAAAGATGACACATTTGAGAGCAGGCCCCCACCTTTGCTTTTACTTCAGCATACAAATAGGATCACTCTCGGGTGTGCTTCATCTCACTGCAAAGAAGGCATCCTCACGTTTACGAGCAAAAATATTTCAAACTTTAAAACGTTGCTTTGCTTTATTACTATTACTATTGTTGTTGGTGTGTGACACAGCGCACATGTGGAGGTCACATGAGAACTTGCAGGAGTCCTTTCTTGCCCTCCACTGTGAGATCCAGGGACCAAACTCAGGTTGTTAGTTTTGTGTGGCAAGTGCTTTTAACCACTGGACCATCTCACCAACCTTAAAACAGTATTTTAAGAACTGGAAAACGAGAGAGGGGGGAAAAAAAGATCTAACTCTTTGGATTGGACAAGTATTTCTTGTGACATCTATTTCAATGATACAAACATTTGTCATTGTGGCAGGAAATGTGCGTGAACCACAAGAGACCACCAAGGAGACAAACCTAATATAGTCACATTAGGCTTTCTTTGTGCAAGCTTGGGTTCCCTGCCAAGCCTGTCACTGCAGGAAGGTGGAGCCCCGAGCCTAGTTTTAGGCATAGGCAAGCATTTACAGAGGCAAGAGGGGGAGTATCTAGCCTGATACACATCTGGTTGGGGAGGCATTATGGCCTTTAACGTAATTGGCTGGTGCTGGGAGCCAAACCATAAACTCCACTTCTGCTTCCTCCTGATTGGTGGTTGTTAGGAGGTGAAGCGTCAGGGGCGGGCTTGTCACCTGGAGGTGCAGATTTGTTGGGGGAAACAACCTGGTACTGGCCTGTTAGTTCACTTTGAGTTCAACCTTAGATCAGGTTCTCTGAGATGGAGTCTGAACCCAAAAGATTTGGTCTCTCATAATTATATTGAGAAAATCGTCCCCAACCTCCAATGAGATGGAAGCCTTGGCGTGCTAAATGATTCGTAGCCTCTTCCCAGAAACTGCTCTTCCCAAGAAATCATTGAAGCCATTGTCTGATCTACTTTTAAGGGATTAAGACACGATCAAGGAAGCTGGTAACCAACCCACTAGCTGAGTTAACACTCTAGTGACCTTTAACCAAACATTTAGCAGAGTAAAAGAGTAACCTTCTTAGGGATGCAAATTAGTGCAGACACTGTGAATATAAATATGGAGAGTCCTCAGAACCAGAAGTGAGACTACCTGCAACCTAGCTATGCCACCCCTGTGGCTATCACATGGAGGGTCTAAGTCACACACCATGGGGCTACCTGCATCCCCATGGCCATCATAGCATTATGCGTAGTAGCCAAGATACAGATTCCACACAACGTCCAAAGATGACACCGGACCCTCTCATGGTAAGTGATGCGAGTCACTCTCAGAGTAACCAATATGGCAGATTTTCTCTCATGTGTGGATGCTAGATTTAAAAACACATGGAAATACAAGGTGTGTATGTTGGGGGGGGGGAGTATTTGGAAAGAGAAAAGTGACCAGCAGGAAGCGGGGGACAAGAAAGAAGCTGAGTGTTGATAATGGCAGGATTACATAACGTTATAAAAATGTCATAATAAAACCCATTGTTTTATACAACGATTATATGCCGGTAAAATAAAGAAACACCCATCTTCTTTCCCTGTAAATGTGATTACCACACACAAAAAATTCTTGGAATTAGTTCACTATAAATTTTTTTCTTTGTATTAAACCTATAAAATAACTTTTTTTTTTTTTTTTGAGACAGGCTTTCTATGTATCCCAGGCTGGCTTTGTACTCACAGAAATCTACCTACCTCTGTCTCCAAAGTGCTGGGATTAAAGGCATTAACCACCACACTTGGATATGAAAGTAACTTTGAAGTAGGTCCATCACTAGTTTTTTTTTTTTTAATTAAATTGATTTGTTTATGTGCATAGGCATAAAGTGTGGGATGCTCATATGCTGGTCAGAGGGCAACATGTGCGAGTCTGTTCTCTTCCTACCAGTGGGTGCCTGGGACCAGATCCTCATTCTTGACAGCATGCACCTTTACTCACTGAGCCATCACACAACCCCTGAAATGTTTTCATGATTATCTTTATAGAAAAAATTGAAACAGTGAACAATAGATTTCTTCCAGTAGGTTAGGAGTTTTAAAAACCTAAGACTCCTCATTTAACTCCAGCTCTCTGCAGCTGTCGGCAGAAGCGGGGTGACCAGGTTACCCTGTAGAGATGATGCCTTGAAGAGGGGGACCCTCAGAGAGGACCCAGAGAGCTGCAGCTGCTTCTAGGGATGGGGTAACAGGACTTCTAGTGGGCCCTCTGTCTCCTGGGAGCAGAGCCACACATAGGTGAGCTGAGTGGCCTTAGGTACCACTGATTAGAGTGTAGCCAGCATGTGGAAGGCAGGGGCCAATGGCCGAGTGGAAGCTGCTATCTCCATCATCAGTGGCTGTTAGGTCATCCATGGGCCGGTGTCTTCTTGGACTACTGGCCATGAGCAGCAGTGGCCTCACAGCTTGGGAGATCCATGGAGCCAAGGGAATCTTCTTGTTCAAGGATGCATCCCCAGATACATAGTGGGTACGTTACGGTGTTGAGTAAGTAAATGTCCCATTCTGTATAGTGATGGATTTCAACGTGTCTCTCTCTACACAGAGTCATCTCGACATCTGCAGACATACCAGAGCCCAACTCATAGCTGACTAGTAGCTCATCTCCCTGGTATCAGGTGTATTTATTATATATTGTCTCTCCAAATAATCAAAAGCAATATTTTCTGTTGAGCTTACTTGTGTGTGTGTGTGTGTGTGTGTGTGTTTGTGTTTGTGTGTGTGTGTGTGTGTTTTATTTTGACTGGGTCCCTCAGAAATGAGGCTTAAATGGAGCCTATTTTTAAGAATGTTATGGAAGGTATTGGCTTTTAGTACACCTGGCCAAAGAAAGGAAGAAATTAATCGAGAAATAACAAACAGGATAGAGTTGAAGGAAATGTGTGTCAATGAGCAGTGAATTCTTATCAATGAACCATAAATGAAGTATGAAGTAAATATTTTCTGAAAGTAGCCAAATTGGGTTAAAATTCTGTAAACACGACCATTGAAAGTAATATGCATTAAATATCCTGCATGACATATGTATTTTGGAAGCCTGGATTATAAAATATAAATGCCAAAAAATACACATACTGTATAACTCCTTGTTGGCTCTTGTGGAAATAATGCTACCCAGGCTCTACAACCAGTTTGAGTTGGTATACATATTCCCAAAGGGATGCCCCTTTCTCGTTTTTTCCTACACACTCAGATAATTAAAATCAAGCTGGTGGTTGTGTTTCTTTACCTTCTCATTCCCATGGTGTCCTGGCCTACATTCTGCAGAGAGCAGAGCTAAGCAAGGAAGGTCCTGCTGTCGTCCGGGACCTCGGGGGAGGTGGGAAGGCTCTGTTGTCAAGTTGCCTGCAGCAGTTGTTAACTGTCGGTCACTTGAGCAGCCTCGTGAGATGGAGAGACTGTCCACTGGCAGGGGAGGAGTGGAGAGAGAACCATCCACCATTGTCTGTAACCAAAGACACCAGCCATGTTTCGTAAAGCGTTAAATTCGAAATTTTCCAAGTTGGGCAAGCGTTGGGTGAAGAGCAGTTTCCAAAGGCACTTCAGTCTGTCCCGTTCTGTGACAGGCACTGGTTTGGTTGGTAAAAGTGGTGGCACAGACTTCCCAGAACTAGTGTCCCCAGAGACTGAAATATGAGACAGCAGAGGTTGAGCATTAGAGATGTCCGGTATAGAAGACGAAACAGAGCCAGCACAGCTGTTCCTGGGGACGACGGTCTGATAGGCAATGGTTTTAGCTTTTCCGAGTGGTGACCCAGTAAGGCCTTCGAACGCATGCATTCAAAAGCTCCAAAGGCAAAGATCGGGGTTCAGTTGTGTGATGAATTACTAACAGAACTCGCTTCTGGATGCTGCCCCAAAATAGGGCTTGGCAAAGCATGCGTGGCCTGGCTTCGGCACTGTCTGGGTGATTCCTGGCTCTACATTTTTAGCTCAGCTTCATTTCGTTTGCTAAAAGGAGCTTCTACTACAACCCAGGTCGGAAATCAATCCCTGAACTCCCCCCTCTTCCCTTCTCAGTCTCCATGTGCCAAACAGAAGCACAGACAACTGGGCTGGAGTCACCGTATCTCTCCTCACATCCAATCAGCTCTGTCACAGGTTATCTGCAAGTTTGACCTTTCTGTCCACGCGGTGACTTCATTCAGAGGCTCAGCTCCCCTTACTGGGTTGCTACAAATAACTCTCTAATCTGCCTTCACTCTTGCGTTCTGCCAGGCCTCTGGCAGGGATCCTCTGATTACCCAGAGACCAGGAATGATAGAGAAGTCACAGGATCTGTTGATTCCTCAGCCAAGGAGATAAAGTCATTATGTGGGTGGGATCTGAGGCTTTCATTCTGGTTTCCCAGGTTGCCTCTTGTTTGCTCCCAAATCCAGCCAGTAAGTTCAGTGTGTGCCATGTGATTTCATTCTTGCTTCCTGAACCTGTATAGAAGGTAGTTTTTGGATTCTCCCCTCCCCTTCTCCTCTGAGAAGTGGGACCCCCGTTGGGTCTCCCTCTACCCTGGCACATTAAGTTTCTACAGGACTAGGTGTATCCTCTCCCGCTAAGGCCAGACAAGGTGGCCCAGTTAGAGTAACCAGATTCACAGGTAGGCAACAGTCAGGGATAACCCCTGCTTCAGTTGTTAGGGGGACCCACATGAAGACCAAACTGCAAATCAGCTACATATATGCGTGGTGTGAGGTTCAACACATGCTTGCTTGCTCTTTGGTTGGTGGTTCAGTCTCAGGGAGCCCCGAAGGGTCTAAGCTAGTTGACTCTGTTTGTCTCCATACTGTTTTAAGTTCATCATTAAACAAGTGTTTATGACGTGCCGAAGCTGGGATTTATTGTTGGTGGTTGTCGGGGAAGACAAGAATGATGTTAGAGAACATAGCTACAAATGCCATAGTCAGGCGCCCACAGGAAGAGCCAGGAAGAAAGACTTGTGTAACGGGGTCTTCCTGGCTCTTAGCCTCGTCTTAATTTTATGAATCACTTAAAGAAGAAAAGTGATTCTGGTCAAATTCTCAAGAGAGAGGAGGGGAGGGAAAGTGTAATTGAGTTACTGGTAGAAAATTTAGTTGACATTGTTTATCTGCTGGCAGTGTTTCAAGATCCACAAGTGGATGCCTGAAACGGTGCCAGGTACCATTCTCATGGGCCAGCTAGAACAGGTATCCTGAGCGATGAAAGACATATTTTGGTTTGAAAATGGAGCGTCTGAACTTCCACACATGGTAGTATGGGAGTGGAGAATTGAATAGGGTAGGGGAGAGGCCATAGGGAAGGTTTGAGAGTGTGTCATAGGAAATAGAAATCAAAGGAGGTCAGAGCTCACTTAGAAACTGTAACTCACAGTGCATTGTACATCTTTGTCTGTCTGCCTTTTTGGAAGTCCTATGGTGAGAAAATATTTTGCGCTGGTGGAACATCTCTGAAAGCTCATGAAGTTCTGTGTCACTCTAGTTCCCAAGATTCCCCCCGATGCACACACATAAGCACAAGGAATTCCATCCACATCCATCTCATTTTCGCTTACCTCACAGGGTTGAATTTTAAATTATCCTTCCAACTGTTGGCGGCTTTAGACTGAGCCCTAGAAGACGACAGTAGTTGTAATCCGGGGTTAATGAGATCCATAAGAAAATAATCATGGATGCACTGCCTTCTGCCAGTGTTTACAGAACGACGCTGGGATTAATTTTATTTTAATTAGGACCAGCATTTTCGCTTCCATTCTTTAATGAGTACCAGGTTAAGTCCATTACTTATATTGTAGCTGTGAATAAATCTCATTCTTATTAATATTCATATCTTGTACTTATCAGAACCACTTTTTTATAAGGTGTTTTTCCTTTTATTTTGTGTTTAGAAAAAAAATGAAATTGTTGGTCTTGTCAAAAGCTGAAAAGAAATAATGTTCACAACTATTGCTGCTTAAGTTGGTGGACTAAGTTGACCGAGGGCAAAACTTTACAACCTTTAACAGTGATGACTGGGACCAGAGAGATGGCTGAGTGGTCTCCAGTGCTTATTGCTCTTCTAGGGGAACCTGGTTTGGTTTCTAGGGCCCCCATAGGTGTCTAAAAACTGCCTGTATAACTAGCTCCAGGGGATCTGATATACACACACACACACACACACACACACAGAGAGAGAGAGAGAGAGAGAGAGAGAGAGAGACTATGTAAAAAGATGAACTATTTTGAAGACAAATGTTAGATGGTTCCTTCAGTTATATCAGCTCCAACAATCTGCTACAGGCTGAATTTTGTCTCTATATCCAAATCAATATATTGAGGCCCTAACTCCTAGTTCCGCAGAATATGAATGAGTACATTAAGGCCAGGGCTGATTAAGTTCAAGTGAGGTCATGATGGTGGACCTTAATCTATTCACCTGGTTTCTTTAGAAGAGGCAGTTTTGATAGCCAGAGGCAGCAGCTGATGACTATAATCTTTGTTCTACAAATGTTGACTACAGTTAATCAAAAGTTAATTCAAAGCCTTGCTTCTTGACAGAAGATGTGGAGAATACCCCCTCTGACCTTGGCCACCACAGCTTAGGATTCCTAGTCAATCTCATTACCAGAACACTGTTTGTCTGCATGCCACAGTCTCTGAGGCTGGTGACGTCCCTCCTCCTCTATGTCATGCTGGCAAATTGCCCCTTTGGACTTTGTAGGAGAGCTGGAATTCACTGAGCTTCCATTATCCCTTAGCTTTTGTTGATTGATTGACTGATTGATTGATTGATTGATTGATTGAAACAGTCTTAACCTTGTGGTCCTATCGCAGGCTCTCCCACATGTCCTTCATGAGTCAAAGGAAAGATGGCGAGAAAGTCTGTGGTACTACTTTGCTTCACATCCTTGCCAACCCCACCTAGGAGCACACTCCGAAGCTTTGTTGGCAGTGATGTGCAGAGAACCAAAAGAAGGTAGAGTCCAGTAAGTACTTCTGGACTTTTTGCTATTGTAAGTACTTCTGGCTCAAATGCAGGACGGCGGGTTTGACACTTGAACAAGACTGGACTCTTTGAGAATTCCATTCAGTTTTCTTTCCCAAGAACGTGCTAACTGTGTTTTCACACAGGCTTTAATTTTCTGTGGTATGGTCATTGTCTTGGTTAGGGTTTCTATTGCTGTGAAGTGATACCACAACCACAGCGACTCTTATAAAGGGAAACATTTAACTGTGGCTGTCTTACAGGTTCAGAGGTTTAGTCACAGCAAGAAGCATGGCAGTGTACAGGCAGACATGGTGCCGGAGAAGGAGCTGAGTGTTCTACATCTTGATCCTCAGGCAACAGAAGGAGACTGTGTGCTGTACTGGGTGTAGCTTGAGCATATGAGACTTCAAGGCCCATCTCCACAGTGATACACCTCCTCCAGCAAGGCCACAACCACTCCAACAAGGCCATACCTCCTAATACTGACACGTCATATGGGCCAAGCAGTCACACACATGAGTTTAGGGGGTCATTCCTACTCAAGCCACCACAATCATTACCCTCTAAGATCCTCACATCTTAATTGACCGGTGCCAAATAAGAAAACTATTTTGTGTAAGCAAAAGGGCATTGCAGCAGGGATGGAGCGTGACTCATTCTATGGGTAGATTGTGTTGAACATTATGGCTTCTAGCGTGTTCTGTCAGATAAATTGCTCTTGGAGAGGGCCACGTCTGGAGTGTGAGGACTTGTAGTGTCCTATAAAGAGGTCTGTGTGGTACTTAACAGACATATCAGCTAGTGTCAACTTTGTAGCTACATGAACTAACTGAAAGTAGACACTGTAGCCCAACTGAGCCTTCTAGTGATCGTGGCCCAATCTGGAGGTGGGAGTTCCATGGTTCTTTTGCAATTCATGGGCAGCTGGAGATAAGTTAACCCAGTCAAACTGCTCCCAAATTTCTGATCTTCAGACAGTATGAAGTGATAAATGTTTATATTTTATTAAGTAATTCTTGGATGCTTTTTTTTGTGTAGCTTAAGTAACTAATATTCATGACACAAAGTATGTGTGTGTTGTGTGTGTTGTGTGTGTTGTGTGTGGTATATGTTAGTGTGAGTCCATGGGCACATGTATTTGTGTGCCTGTGGATCTTGGGTGTTCTTAGGGACTCACCATATTTTATTATTTGAGACAAGGTCACTCGCTAAACCCGGAGTTCACTGATTGCTGAGGCTGCTTAGCCAATAGGCTTCAGGGATCCATCTGTCTCCACCCCTCTCCCTCAGTACAGGAATTACAAGGGTACACTGCTGCGCCTGGCCTTTCACTTGAGGTCTGGGAATCCAAAGTCCTGCCTCCTTTCCTACATAACAGGGACTTTACTGATAGACCCATCTTCCCAGCCCCTAAACTTGCTCTGATTGGTTCTTTATAAATACATGGTTTTGCATTTCAGTTCTGCTAGATTTTAGGCAATATAGAAAGTGGGTCTTTTGTGGTACAAGAGAAAGCCACCATAGTTTGGCTACATGCTCAACCTGGAGTTGCCTCAGCTTCTTCTGTTATGCTCAGACCTCCAGAACTGCTCCAGGACATGCTTGGCTCACCTGCTCCTCAGCCCAACCACCCTCTGAGACAACAGCACCCCTTGCACAGTAGACTAGAATTCCAGTGAGGACTCCAGTGAGGCATATTGATCTTCAGCCTCTTATGTACACCCATCCCAGAGCAGTGTGGGATCTTGATTCTTTTAAGTACCTTAGAGCAATCATGGGAAGGCATGACTTTGCAGTAGTACTCTGTGAGGTCTTTCCCTCATCAGTCCTCATCAGGAAGAGACAGCGTGTTGAACACTTGGTGTAAAGTCATGGAAGGGGCCAAGTCTTTCTTTAAGACGCTGAAGTATCAGAGACTAAAGGAAGGGCTGAGGTAGCGATGCCCACTTGACTCTGGGAAAGGATGTGGACAAGTCAGTCATTCTTCACAAACTGACTCTGGATCCAGACGGCTCGATGAGAAGTACGTCCTTGGTGTCGTGACCTGAATGAGCAAATGGATCATGAAAGTGCCTTGTGGCAGATGTGGATGATGATGTAGCTGAGGGTCCCCAATTTTATTTCTGTCACTGTGATAAAAACAACAACAACCACAACAACTGCCAGGAGCCATGGCCTCAGCCATGGCCTTGTGGATATTTTCTAGCTTACATAAACAATCCTGAGAGAACATTCGTGGTCATAACAGTAAGAATGTTTGTGGGTAAAGAGGACACTCTGACCATTGGTTCCAGGAGCTGAAGATTGCCACCTGACCTTCAGAGAGCCCCCGGTCTCTTCCCCCCTCCCTTGGAGCCTCATCTTGCTTATGCTTATATTTCCACTCCTGAATAAAGTTTTTAGAGCTTGATCAGTATGATTGACTTGCTCTTATTCTTCTTGTCTCCTTCCCTCCCATTCTCTCACTCCCTTGTCCTGGGTCCCCACTGATAATCCCTGCAGGTCGGAACAAACAACAAAACCAACAACAGTAACCCAGGTCACAATCTATTGTTTTAGAGAAGTCAAGGTAAGAACTTGAAACAGCTACTCCCATCACCACCATAGACAGGAGCAATACGAAATAAAGGCATGCATTCATCTTGTACCCAGCCTCCTTTTCCATACTTACATAAGTTCAGTATCCAACCCCAGAGAATAGGTGCCCCTCACAAAGGGCAAGTCTTCATATCTTCACTAACAAACAAGACAATAAACTCTCAGGAATGCCCGCAGGCTAATCTGATCAAGAGGATCCTTTTCAGAGACTCTCTGCCCAGGTGTAAAAGCTGGTGAAACCATCACACTGGGGATGTTTTGACAAGTGCACCGGACAGCCCCCACAACTTGACTTAAACTGCTTATCTTTGCTCACCTGTGGCCTGGAGAAAAGAGACTGCATTCAGTCCTGTCTATTTTAACCAGGGCTTCTGTCACAACACTCTTCTTTTTAAAAAAAAATTTTTTTATTAGTTCTTTGAGAAGTTTGCACTATATGTGTGTGTGGTTTTGTTTTTTTTTTTGAATTAGTTTATTTACCTTATGTGAGAATACTGTTAACTCTCTTCAGACACACAAGAAGATGGTATTAGATCCCATTACAGTTAGTTGTGAACCACCCGGTATGTAGTTGCTGCGAATTGAACTCAGGAATTCTGGGAGAACAGTCAGGGCTCTTAACCTCTGAGCCACCTCTTCAGCCCAGACAATGTGTTCTTACCATATTCCCTTCCTCCTCTCACTTTTCCCCGATCCACACCTTCCCTACCCACCCAGTTTTTTCTTACCAGCTTTTTCTTTTCTCATCCTCCTCCCCTCTGTCCTCTCTATATCCCTTCACCTTATGTACACAGCTACACGTAACTCCTTACTCTTCTATATAGTTATCTAACTAGACCTTAGCTAACTAGTGAGGATTCTACATTACGTTATAGGCAAAATAGAATGAAAAAAGTGATTAATTATTTTACTTTAGAAAAATCTAAAATAGTAAGCCCGAATACATCCTTCCTGTAAAATATTTAAGAACACACGTTATCGCTAAGGGAAAACTTATGAATCTATATAACTTAGAGAAAATGGAAGTTAAAATCTTCACAGTGACTTCCGTGTTACTGACAAAAATGGTTATTTGGGCAAGAAAGTGCACAACCTCTACTTTAAATCTGCACAAGACTGCAGTCACCGACTTTCTCCTTGGTCCCATTTTACTCAGATGGATTGTGTGTGCATGTGTTAGTGCATATGTGTGTAGAGCACTTGTGTACATAGGTACACATATGTCCACAGGTGCCTGTATGTATGTGAACGTGCCTATATGGACGCCAGAGGATAAAATTAGGTACCATCACTGTTAGGAGCTGTCCACCTTGTTGTTCAAACAGGGCTCCCTCCTTGTCCTGGAGCTCACTGAATAGGCTGGGCCGGCTGGCCAGTGGGTCTCAGGGATGGGCTTCTTTCCATCCTTAGTGCTAGGATTACAAGCCAATGCCCCAGGTCACCTCAGATAGAAGGGTTTTGTTGTTGTTGTTGTTGTTTTGTTTTGTTTTGTTTTTTTAAAGATGTATTTATTTATTTTATGTGAGTATACTGTTGCTGTCTTCAGACACACCAGGGCATCAGGATCCCATTACAAATGGTTATGAGCCACCATGTGGTAGCTGGGAATTGAACTCAGAACCTCTGGAAGAGCAGACAGTGCTCTTAACTGCTGAGCCATCTCTCCAGCCCTCAGATAGAGTTCTGAAAGGATATTTTCAGTAATTCCAGTCATGAATATATACATCACGTGTTACTATTATGTTAAATAATTTAGAGTTCTACTGATACACATTTTGCACATTTTGAATGTAGGACTTTGACACAGTGACTGTTGACAGTAACCTTGGAAGCTCATTGCCTGTCTGAGCCTTATGATCTGAAACTTGAGAGGAGGGATCTTGGTCTTATTGAGTCATTTTGGGAGCGTAGATTCTCAGCGGACTAGTCAATGTCTGATCTTTGGGCATGGACTTCCCTGTCCTGACTTCAAGCCCCCAAGCATTTACTATGAGCCTACAGGCAGGCTTAGCTGCTTGTCCAGTTTCTGCCTTCCCCTCCTTGGCTTCCCAGGCTGGCCCAGTTGGACAGGCTCCAAGTTACATGAGGTTCTGAGAAGGAATGGCATCCAACTGTCTGTTTCTATTCATGGTGTCAGTCTTGTGCTTTGTGGGGTTTTATCCCTCACCCGCACCCCACCCACTGCCCAACAAGAGCTATTGTGTTATGAAATGCTGAGAGCACTTCCTGGGAACATGGAATTCACCAAACAGAAACTCACAATGAGAGCTGTGAGCAAATTTCTACAAGTGTTTGCTCCTCCTAACAACAAGAGTTCACAGGAGGCTAACCCTTGCAGACTCTGCAGGGCACTCAACCACTGAGGCTGCAAGGCTGGAAAACTGCCTGGCGATGCTAGCTCTGGAGAGACGGAGACAGAAGGGAAGTTCACCATAAACCAGTCTCTGCTTCTTGGGAGTGTCTGGAAGGGGATGTTTCAGCAGATCAGAGCTAAGAAGGCAACATTATATAAACAGATGTTATTAAAACAGTTCTTACCTTCTTCTGTTTCCTCCTAATCTCTTCTTCTTTTTCTAAAAGATTTATTCGTTTATGTATTTTATGTACACGAGTGGTCTATCTACAAACGCATCAGAAGAAGGCATCAGATCCCATTACAGATGGCTGCAAGCCACCATGTGGTTGCTGGGAATTGAACACAGGAACTCAGGAAGAACAGCCAGCGCTCTGGACAACTGAGCCATCTCTCCCCAGACCCTCTTTCTCATTTTTATTTTCTTTTGAAATAGAATCTCACCTTGGCCCAGGCTGGCTTGGAACTCTGTTTAGCTCAGGCTGGTCTCAAACTCGCAACGATCCTCCTGCTTCAGCCTTCCAGCTGCTAGGATGACAAGCATGAAGCATCACACGGGTTGTCCTATACATGTGAGGTACTTCCCCAAAATTGCCACTCTGGGTTCAACTGGCACTCAACATGACATATGCAATATTCTTAGATTGGTACAGAAGCAGCTCTAGGCTTGCCCTCTCTCTTTTTTTTTTTTAGGTTGAGTCTTCATTTTCACATTGGTCCCTCACGTCCACCTAAATAAAACTGTGCTCTTTTCTCCTGTTAATCTACCTTAGGAAAGTGCCAGGCAGGTCTTTTCAAAGGCAAAGGGAAATTTGCCTTTGGGATGTCTTCACAAACTGGCTGGCAAAATGACCCTTAGAGACAGCATGGCTGCTGTGGAGGAAACTGTGCTAGAGTACCTCCTGCTATTGTCATGAAACGCCGAGGCTAGGCACTTGCAAAGAAAAAGGGTTATTTCATCTCATTGTTCTGGTTAAAGGGCAAGCGGTGATAGCTGATTGAGGGTGATCTTCTTGCCCAGAAAATCTCAAGCCATAGGAGTCACATGGCAAGAGACAGGAGTGGGTACCCATGTGTGTCTGCTGATATCCCTCCTCCCCTCCTCTTATCTATTCATCCATCCATCCATCCACCCATCCATCCATCCATCCACCCATCCATCC
>NC_034610.1:28099310-28125991 GCF_900095145.1 Mus pahari
TTCCTTCCTTCCTTCCTTCCTTCCTTCCTTCCTTCCTTCCTTCCTTCCTTTCCAATTTTCTTTTAACTTCCAACACTTTAGAATTAGGGAATTTCATATAAAACCAACTTATCCTAAAACCTAAAGACCTGGAACATGGAGCCTGAATGGTTCCTGGTAGAAGTGAAGAGTGACCTTGGATATAATAGGTAGATGGCTTGCTGGACTCTACTGTGGATCTAGAGGCAACAGTCTTTGTACTATAACTCTAACGATCAAAGCCTGGCCCTTGGAAGCCTTTATAAGGCAGACTTAGCTACCTGCATTCAATAGGCCAATTTTTTAAAATTGTATTTTTACTTTATTTATGTGCTTGTGTTTATGTGGCTGTGTGTATGTATGTGTCTGTGCAAGCCTATGTGTGTGGGTATCTGCAGAAACCTGAAGAAGGAATTTCAGTTAGTTGTGAGCTGCCTGATTTGGGCATCAGGATCAATCACCCATTGAGCCATCTCCCCAGCCCCCACAACTGGCCAGTTAAAGAGATAAATAATGGCAAAGGGCAGAGAAGGGTGGTTTCTTCCATATGGCCACATTGGGTTCAGGAACAAAGAGATTCAGTGACACCTACCCATGCCTCAGGTCCATCCTTAGGGTCCTGATGAGGTTCAGATTTAAATAGAGAGCCAGAGGCATACATAATTAATAGGCTTGTTCAGGTGTGGTCCCATGTATCACTGACTTAAAGTGTGGCCTCCAGTGTCTCCTGCAAGCTGGTCTCCCTCCTTCTTCCACCTTCAATCTTGTCTTCCTCCTGGTGTGAAATTCCCTTCCTCCCTTCCCTCCCTCTAGGAAATTTCAGTAGTTTGATTGCAAAAGGGAAGGACACAATTGTTTCTCTCTAGAATATTTTTTACTCCCCCCAGGATGAAAGGGGAAG
The DNA here is from genome assembly GCF_900095145.1 of Mus pahari. NCBI lineage: Eukaryota > Metazoa > Chordata > Mammalia > Rodentia > Muridae > Mus > Mus pahari. Next base: position 28,100,230 of record NC_034610.1, read on the forward strand.
ATGTTGCCGGGGTAACTGATGGGTGCCAGGTGTAAGGACAGGTTTCCAGAAGGCCAGAGTCGGGATTCTCCACTTGGAGACTGTGTGCCTGAAATAAAAAGTGACCCAGTCACACCTTAGTAAACACAGCTTCGCAGTGACGCCAGGTCAAAGACTTCTGAGCAACTCAATGGCTGTGTTTTTCAGGAAGCCCCTTGGAGGGTTTATTAATCAGGGTTCTCTAGAGTCACAGAGCTTGCAGATAGTCTCTATATAGTAAAGGAATTTATTGATGACTTACAGTCTGCAGTCCAATTCCCAAAAATGGTTCAGTAGTAGCTGTGAATGGAAGTCCAAGGATCTAGCAGTTGCTTAGTCCCACATGGCAAGCAGGCAAAAGAGCGAGAACCAGACTCCCTTCTTCCAACATCCTTATATGGTCTCCAGCAGAAGGTGTAGCCCAGATTAAAGGTGTGTGCCACCACACCTTTAATCCCAGATGACCTTGGACTCTGAGATCTCCCTGTCTTAATCTTCAGGAATCCATAGCCACTATGCCTCAAGATCTCCATACCAAGATCCAGATCAGAAACTTCTATCTCCCAGCCTCCAGATTAGGGTCACTGGTGAGCCTTCCAATTCTGGATTGTAGTTCATTCCAAATATAGTCAAGTTGACAACCAGGAATAGCCACTACAGAGGGTAAAAGACAGCTGCATGCTTGAGAGGTAGACTTGGAGGAGCTCAGGGCCAGCCTCGAGACCTGTAATTACTGATCATCTCCTGACAGGTGTCGTTTCGTACAACAGTGTACCCTCCCCACATGACGTAATTAGTCCTGGCAGAGTTCAGCAAATCAGAGACTGCCTGACTCACCAAGGAGATGGTTTGGAAATTGGATAATTAAAAAACAAAACAAAACACCCTCCTCCCAAAAAATAAACCCTTCAAGCGCTGGTGCTGTCATGGTTGGTGCTGTGGTGGCTGGTGCTGTGATGGTTGGCACTGTGGTGGTTGGCGCTGTGATGGTTGGTTGGTGCTGTGATGGTTGGTTGGCGCTGTGATGGTTGGCGCTGTGATGGTTGGTTGGTGCTGTGATGGTTGGTTGGTGCTGTGATGGTTGGTGCTGTGATGGTTGGCGCTGTGATGGTTGGTTGGTGCTGTGATGGTTGGCGCTGTGATGGTTTGTGCTGTGATGGTTGGCGCTGTGATGGTTGGCACTGTGCTGGTTGGTGATGGTTGGCGCTGTGATGGTTGGTTGGTGCTGTGATGGTTGGTGCTGTGCTGGTTGGTGATGGTTGACGCTGTGATGGTTGGCACTGTGCTGGTTGGTGCTGTGATGGTTGGCGCTGTGGTGGTTGGCGCTGTGGTGGTTGGTGCTGTGGTGGTTGGTGCTGTGATGGTTGGTGATGGTTGGCGCTGTGATGGTTGGCACTGTGCTGGTTGGTGCTGTGATGGTTGGCGCTGTGGTGGTTGGCGCTGTGGTGGTTGGTGCTGTGGTGGTTGGCGCTGTGATGGTTGGTTGGCGCTGTGGTGGTTGACACTGTGATGGTTGGCACTGTGATGGTTGGTGCTGTGATGGTTGGCACTGTGATGGTTGGTGCTGTGGTGGTTGGCACTGTGGTGGTTGGCACTGTGATGGTTGGCGCTGTGATGGTTGGCGCTGTGATGGTTGGCGCTGTGATGGTTGGTGCTATGATGGTTGGTGCTGTGGTGGTTGGCACTGTGATGGTTGGCGCTGTGGTGGTTGGTGCTGTGATGGTTGGCACTGTGATGTTTGGCGCTGTGATGGTTGGCGCTGTGATGGTTGGCACTGTGGTGATTGACACTGTGATGGTTGGCGCTGTGATGGTTGGTGCTGTGATGGTTGGCACTGTGATGGTTGGCGCTGTGATGGTTGGTACCCATTGTTTGTGATGGTTGACACTGATTGTCAGCATCTACAATCACCAGAGGGACAAGCCTCTGGGCCGCATGTCTGTGAGGGATTTTCTATGATGTGTGTTAATTGAAATGGCAAGACTCACTCTGAAGTTAGGCTGTACTACTCTATTGGTTGGGAGTTCTGGACTGCACATAAAAGAGAAAGTGAGATTAAGTAGCAGCGATCCTTCCCCTCCCCCCTCTTTCCCTCCCCCCTTTCTCCCTCCCCATCCCAACTGTGGTTGCCACATGGCCATCCGCTTATCTCTTGCTGCCATGACTTCCCCAACATGATGGGCACTGCCTTGGAACAGTGAGCTGAAACAGACCCTTCCTTTCTTACGTTGTTCTGCTTAGGCATTGTGTTGGCGATGAGAAAAATAACTGATATCGACATCCTGTCACTCTGGGACATCTCAGGAAGACTTGAGGCTGCCAGTGAGATTGCAGACTTGGCCAGTGGGTGCTAGAGACTCTAGGAGAATGTGGGGAGCACTTAACCCCGTCAGCACTGAGTGAGTAGGAAGCTATTGCTGACTTCCACAACCTGCAATTAACGACTCTGCTCTAAGGATGCTTTACTGTGCTGGGAGGCCAGGTCAGAGCCAAATAGGACCACAGGGGAATAATGTTGGCTGTGAAGCTGTGGTCCCCTGTGACCTCATTGTCCCAGGATACTTACTGAATAACCTCAAAGAGACATCTACTCATGGTTATTTTCTAAACAAATACAGTCTAAATATCTGGCTGCCATAAAAGTTAGGTACTTTGAAGATCAAACCAGAAACAAATGCAATATTTCTCCAAATAAATTATATCGGAGTCTTGGCCTAAAACTACCCATTCGTATGTGGTACTTATACCAATTAAATTTAATTAAAATGTCTTTGGTGGAAGGGGCATTGGGTTTTGGATTTTACGAGGCAGGGTCTCTCTGTGTAGCCCTGGCTATCCTGGGACTCTGTAGACAAGGCTGACCTCTAACTCAGAGATTTACGTACCTCTGCCTCCCAAGTGCTGAGATTAAAGGCATGTGCCACCACTACCTTTTAATTGATAGAAACGTGTGTGTATGTGTGTGTGTGTGTGTGTGTTTGTGTGTGTGTGTGTGTGTATGCATATGTATAGATGAATATATACACACATATATGTATTGTTTACAGCATGATATTTGGAGTATGCATACATATGGAGGTGTTACATAGGATAATTTTCATGTGTTATCTAATGTAACTATCTTCCTGTGAAAAGAAGACTTAAAAAAATCTGCTCAGTGGTTTTCAAGTATGCAATGATTTTACCATAGTCACACAGGTGTCTTCAGCATATTCCTCTGCCACACTGAGATGCTGAGTCCCATCATCAGCATCTCTCCCAGCTGACCCTCTGCTCAGGCCTTGATAACTATTGTATGCTGCTTTTATGAATTTGGTTTTTCAAGCCTTCAGGCCTGAGAGAGATCAGTCAGTATTTGACTCTCTATCCTGGGCTTATTTCACTTAATATAATATCTACAGATAGTTTCACCCGTGTTGTTACAAATGATATGATTTCCTTCTTGAAGCCTAAATAGTATTGTATGTGCACAAACATGCATTTTCCTCATCCACTGATGCACCAATAAACAATTAGATTGATTCCTTATGCTGATTGTTATGAATAGTGTTACAGTTATCATAGGAACACAGATCTTTGACATTTGGATATTCATTTATGCCCTTTTGTGGTTCTGGGGATTAAACCCAGGACATCACACATACTGGGTGGGCAAGAGCTTCACCATTGAGCTATAGCCTCCACTGTAACACAGTTTCCTTTTGTATTACAGGTGAGTAGCAGCAGGCCTGGATCCTTTCATTAATCGATAACCATTCTAACAGGTATGATTTGCATTTCAGGCTTCGATTTGCATTTTCGGATGAGTAGTGATGTTGAACTATTTGTATCTCCTCTGCAGAATTCCTAGTTAGTGCTTTGCCTGTGTTTTATTGAGCTGTGCGCTAGAACATTGAGTCCCCTGTATCCTTTTCATCATTAACCCCTTTGCACATGCATAGCTTGTAGATATCTTGACCTGTTCCATAGGTTGCTTCATTCATGAATTCCTTTTAGTTTAATGAATTCAACGGTCTAGTTTTGCGTTTGTTGCCTGTGATATTCAAAACATTATTATCTAGACAAGTGTTCTGATTTTCCCATGTTTTCTTTGAGTAGAGCTTCATATCTTACCCTTACACCTTTTGTTAGTCTTCCCATGTACTTCTGGGTACTTTCCCCTTCCCACCATGGCTGCAAGGTCAGGTACCTGGAACATGCCCTGGGGGAGGCGGAGGGGTCTCAGCAGCAGCAGGCCCTGTGTTTTCCACACCTTCCAATTCATAATCTTCTCATTTTAAAATAAAGGTTTATTTAATTCTTATTTCATTTCTATTTTATTTATGTTTATCTATTGATCTTATGTGTATGTGCCTGTATGTATGTATGTGCACCAAGTATGTGCACTACCTGAGGAGGCCAGAAGAAAGGTGTCAGATAGTCTGAACTAGAGTTACAGATTGTTGTAAAGTGTTATAAGTACACTGAAGACTGGATCTGGGCTCTCTTCAAAGACCGCCTGGATTCTTAAACCACTGAGCCATCTCTCTATCTGCCCCCTCCCCACAACTTATCCTCTGAATGTGGGAGACGGTTTTGTGAACTCCTTGACTTTTTTCCTTCACATTTCGTGAGTTCTACACAATGACCATATATTTTATTTTAGAAGGTGGCATCGCTTACCACAGGGAGTCACAGTGAAATGTAATTTGATTTATATTTCCAAGGCTTACTCTGGGCCAGGCCCCATGATAAAGAGTCATACTCGTGATTTCAAGGAATCTTTCCAACACCATGTGAGATTCTATATTTATACCAGTTTTTACGTGAGGAGACTTGAGACTGGGAAAACATCTTCCCCAGATTAACCAACTACAGAGTGATGGATCACAGACTCAAATCCAGGTCTACCTGGCTGCCTAGACTAGTAAAGATGACTGCATTACTTGAGGTGTCTGTTTATCTGTTTGTTTTAAATGTAGCTGTTTTTATATATGCTAAGAAAAGCCCCCAAAACAGAAATTGAAAATACTCATCAAAACATGTAAATGGGTCTTGCAGCCTATATTCTTGCCTCTTTGTTTGAGAGTGGGGAACAAAACATGTGGCTCAATCTCATAACTTATCACAGGGTAGAGACCACTAAGCACTCACCGAAGATCTGAGCTTGCTTTTCCTCCCTGAACTGTGTCCCAGGACCTTCTGCCATTAGGAATGGCCCAAAAATTGGGCAGAATGAATACCTGTCATCTCCTGCTTGGCTCATGATGATGTACCCTGTGCTATCTTCCAGGCTTGTGTCTGCTGGTGGCTTGATTTCAACACCCAGTCTGACCTTCAAGTGACTTGAACTTCAGCGTGAAGACTTGATGACACAGAGCTCCCAGGAACAGATTTTTAAATGGAGAAGGGCTGTTGATTTCTCTGAATTAATAGGTAAGCACAGAATGACGGCCCACCATCCTGGAACTGTCATCTATTTGGGGCATCTGCTGCAGCACACAGCTTGTGCTAATGAACACAGTTACTGGCAGAGCAGCAGGTGCAGGAGTAGAGCATGAGACACCCAGGCCAGATGGAGATGAGTGTTCCATGGAAACTGGGCATGTTCTGCTGATGATGCTGATGCTGATGCTGATGCTGATGCTGATGCTGATGCTGATGCTGATGCTGATGCTGACTTCCCAGAAAACAAATGTAGTTATTCAAGGTTTTCTGCTTTATCACTTTATGGCAAAAGGGCCAGCTATCTAGCTATAGCCTAGTTATAGTCCACACATAAACATGATTCATATATTCATGATACTCATTTCCATATCAGGTTTGCTAATGGTCTTCATTAGCTAAGTTCCCTAGATATAATTCTCCTTTTGCATATGCATATAGAAATTTGTTAAGACCTTGGATGTTTGATGAAAGCAAGCCATTGGTCTTGATCTTACAAACACCGATTCCTGGCCTTGGTCTTAAATGTCTCTGAAATGTCATTTCTTTTCTGAATACTCTGTGTCTCGGGGAAGTGTCTCAAAAGATGGCAACAACAGGCACTTCAGCCTTCCAATGAAGCTCAGTCAGTTGCCAACACTCAGGGTCCCTTCTAATTTGTTGCAAACACTCAGGATCCCTCTGAGGAAGACAAGCTTGAATTCTCTGTTCTTTTTTTTTTCTTTAGTTAAGATTTATTTTATTTTTATGAGTATACTGTAGCTGTCTTCAGACACACCAGAAGAGGGTATTGCATTACAGATGGCCATGAGCCACCATGTGGTTGCTGGGAATTGAACTCAGGACCTCTGGAAGAACAGAGGGTGCTCTTAACTGCTGAGCCATCTCTCCAGCCCCTTCTCTGTTCTTCTTACAACACAATTCACACCTGTTCACAGTGTGAAGCTGCAAAGCTGCTGGTTCTTGCCCGTCTGGAACCAGCCATGTCTTGCCTCAGAACATGCTGAGACCGAGAAGCAGATCTGCTTTCTTTTTGATACAGCATCTCTCACATGATAGCCCAAATTGGCCTGCACTTTCCTAGGTAGCCCAGGTTAGGCTTGAACTTAAGATTGTATTGCTCAGGCTTCTCAAGCACTTAGATTACAGGTTTGGGGCATGATGCCTGGTTCGGAAAAAATCAAATTTATGACGAAAGCTGTTAAGGGATAGAACCTGGCTGTGGAGACACGTGAGTGGCCATGACAAAGAGGACTCTGGTCTGCAGAGGCACATGGAAACTTCCTTGTCTAGATGTGATGGGTATACATCGTGCCTGCATACAGGGAACTTTGTACACATGAGAATCATGTTGATGAAATGACACATGACACATGGTTACAGTGGCCTGCTGCCTTTTACAAGTGCAATTTGGCAGGTCTTCTAGTTTTGTTTCTGTTGCTGTGATTAAAATAAAACAAAACAAGAAAAAAAGCCCCATAACACAAACAAAAAAACACCCCAAAACAAAAAAACCCAAACAAACAAAAACCCAAAACAAATTATCAAACCCCTCCAAACAATAAGACCCTACTGTGTTCTAGTTTCCTTTCTGATGTTATGATAACAACCCGGGGAAGAGTTTAGGTGGTTTGCACTCCAGGTCCCAATCCATCACTGATGCGAGCCACAACAGGAAGACAAGCAGTAACTGAGGCAGAGAGCATGGAAGATGCTGCTTCCGAGTCCGCTCACTGGCTCCTGTTCAGCCTTCTTACACAACCCAGGCTCAGCTGCTCGGGGACAGAACGGTCCACAGCGGGTTGGGCTCTTCTCAGTCCAACATCTGCCAAGACAGTGTCACAGGTGTGGCTCTAGGCCAGTTGATGGAGAGAGTCCTTCATTTGTGGCTTCTTCTTCTTCTTGAGTGACTCAAGGTTGTGTTAAGTTGACAGTAAAAATTAACCAGGGTAGCAGGCTGCCTTCCAAACTTTCCTTGTATCTCCGCAAGGTGATTCAAGGATTAAGTAGTGGTTATAAATGAAGCCCTTAAAACACTGGGTGGCATTTCTCCAGGGTCATATGAGGGTTGTCACCATTACTGCAGTAGTAGTATTAATGCTTCCCTTAAATATTGACTTCCAGCTTATTGAAGTGATTCTTAATGCCTTTCTCTTAACAAACCAGAGAAAAGAATATGAAACCATTATAGCTTATAGAGATAATATTTTTTTTTAGTCCAAATGGCATTTGGTGTTTAAATGTCTTTATTTTTTAAATTAGCATATATGGTCATGAATTTATTCATTACACCTGCTGCTTGCCAAATGTCATGCTAAGTACTGGGAATTCCATTCTAATACAATAAGCCAAATCCATTATGCATTTTTTTCTTCTGAGGTCTTACGATATAAATCATGTGTTAAAACTATTTTTTTTTGTTTGTCTTTAGCTCCACATATTTTCTTCAGAGACCATTTGGCTTAATACTTTAAATCTCTAAGCTTTGACAAGCTGTCTCAGACATGTCAACTGCAGCCTGAGGGCCACACATGGTCCAGCATAGCTATGAATACAGTCCGACTGTAGAGGATGCTTTCATGTGGTAATGTCGAAAGGTTGGACATCCCTGACTTCTTGTCCTTTGAGGCATTGAAAAGATTATTACAATATTTAGTGTGTGTGTGTGTGTGTGTGTGTGTGTATGTGTGTGTGTGTGTTGAGGGGGTACATGTGTGGAGGTCAGAGGACAACTTGTAAGTTCCAGTTCTCTCCTTCCACCATGAGGTCCCAGGGATTGAACTCAGGCCATCCATCAGATCAGGCTTGGGCAGTATCTGACTTTGCTCACTGGCCCAGAACCTTTTTAACCACTTATTTTTAATTGTCAAGACTGTTGGGTTCCATCATGCCATTTCCATATGTATATGCCATGCACTTTGGTCACACTCGCTCATTTCCTAGTGGCCCCTCTCAGTGAACTCCACCTTTCAAGGGCTCTTCTTTAACATCCTCTGAGGCAGTCATGTGGTCCAGAGCTCAGTCTCTACTAATTAAGGCTGACCTTCCCGCATTTATGTGCGAATTGATCATTTTTCAAGTTAGACTTTCAACTGACTGGCAGCTGTAAGATGGTTCCTAATCCTAAGCATGCTATTTTGTGTCCATTTCCTTCGTTCTGTATGAAGAGTAAAGTGGGAAACTGTTCGCTGTAGAAGTCAGCCACCTAGAAGCCACGCCTTCTGCCTTGGGATGTGTTTACAGTGGGGCTGCCTCCCTCCCACACTGCTGGTTACTGTCTCATTAGGAACCATGGCTGACAAACATTGATGCCCACAGTTTGTGATTCCTTGATGGGCCTGGACAGAGCCCCACAGTTCTCACCACATAAAAATCTAAGCAGCCCTAGAAGTAATAGAAGTGGCTTTTGACAGTTTGTGTATGTGCTTGCGTGTGTGCATGTGTGTGTGTGTGTGTGTGTGTGTGTGTGTGTGTGTGTGTGTGTGTGTGTGTGTGTGTGTGTGTGTGTGTGTGTGTGTGTGTGTGTGTGTGCGTGTGTGTGCTAGTGCATCCCAGTCTCATAGTGGTTTATACCAGTTGGAAGCTGATACCGCTCTGGGAGGTCAGAAAGATTGCCAGTCTTGAAATGATGGAGCAAAGGGAAATGCAGGAAGGTCAGGATTGTGAAAAACTGCCAGGCCCATCAAGGAATCACAAGAGCAGTGCTGGAGGATGGAACAGTTAGAGCCTGGGGACAAGGGATGTCCCAGAAGGTCACAACAGGGACCCAGATTAGCCCTGGGATATGGACCAGCCCAGATCTCCCTTCCAGGTTCAGCAATTGCAGATGGCCTGGCTTATCATCCCCACGTGGCATCTGGCTTGTCCCGTGCCTGCCTGCTTGACTTTAAAGGGACAAACCAGGGAATGATGCACAAGAAGGAAGGAAGAAGGAAGGAAGGAAGGAAGGAAGGAAGGAAGGAAGGAAGGAAGGAAGGAAGGAAGGAAGGAAGCGTCTTAAGAGTTTCTCAGGAAGACTGAATTGTGTGTCTCCTAGAGCTTTCCTTTCTGGACCCAATGGCAGCTGTTCCCACTGTGGCTCTGATATGTACGTCGGACCGTTTGGGGACGCCTCGAGTCTCTGTTTATCATGCTCTGGTACGTTTCTGGGTTTTTCAGTCTAAATCCCCTGTCTCAGTTCCTGAGAGCTCAGACAGCCAGAGGGCATCTGTGGGATATTTTATAATCTCTCTTTCTGTGGGTTGTTGGGTGGTCAGGGCAAAGGACACTTTCCTTTACCCAGAATTCCACAGTGTATTCTCTTGCTGTCTATCTACCCTGTGTCCACTGCTTGCTTTATTTTCAAGGCTGATCCATTTTTTGCCGTATTATGAAAGCAGTGTTATAATTTGGTCTCTTTTTTGGGCAGTCTGTATTTGACATACTGCAAAAGAGGGTTTGTTTTTTTTTCTTCCTGTTCTCTCTAGTGTGGAAACAGGAGAACAATTATTTACATTTTAACACATTATGATTTCTAAGATCAAAGTAATCTGACGTGCAGGATTGTGACAGACTGTTCTCTTAGGTATTTTTAAAAATCGTTTGCAAATTTTACTCATATGTGTAATGTATTTTGATCAAATCTACTTCCTGTGCCTTCCCTCCCAACTTATCCCCCTACCATTCTACCATTTTCCATCCAAAGTTAGTACCCCCCCCCCCCGCACACACATCGATCCAACTCCTCCACTTAATGCTGCCTTTATGCACTTGGTATAGGGTCATCTCTTAGACCACGGGTGAGCTCTCAGGAATCATATCTTTGAAGAAAACTGACTCCTCCAACAGCAGCCATCATTTGCCAATAACTTCTCAGCTACTTGCGTTTATTTTTAAGATATGACTATATAAAAATACTTAACAGAATGACGATAACCTAGGCGTTTTTTAACCTTTCCATAAGATTCACTAGTAGGGCTGGAGAGGTAGCTCCATGGGTAGAGGTATTATTTCTCAATCTTGATGATCCCAGTTTGACCCCCGGAATTCATATCACGAGCTGGATTCATGGTGTGCACCGGTCACTCCAGCACTCCAATGGTAGGATGGGAGGCAGATATAGGAGGGTCACCGTGAGGGTAGCTTAGAGGACCCCGTGCAGCAGCAGTGACATGGGAGACACTGCTTATAAGGCAGAAGGTGGGAACTGATGCCTGAAAGTTGTCCTCTGACCTTCACATGCATGTTGTGGGACACTGACCCATGGCTATAAATGGATAGAGGTTTATGGGGAGATGGTGCTGCTGCTGCTGCTGCTGCTGCTGCTGCTGCTGCTGGAGGTGCTGGCAGTGCTGGTGGTGATACTGATTCAGGTTTCTGCAGAGTAAAGACACAGAGGAGAGAGTATTTAGGAGAGAGGGGGAGAAATGTGAATAGTATTTGGACAATATAGTTGTCACCCAAAAGATTGTCCCTAGTGGTCTAGGGCACTGGTCCTCAATCCTAGCTGCATAGTGGAATAGCCTGAGAATTTTCAAATGAGAAAAATGTCGAGATTCCATATCCCATTCGTCTGAGAGCACGGGGCTGTTGGTTACTGATGGAAGTTAAGAGTGTAGCAGTTCAGAATGCAGAGGAGGAGGAAGAAAGTCCCACTGTCAGTCATTAGGGAGAGTTGGCAACTCCACATTTGGAGCTCTGGGAGAAGTCTCTATCAGAGAGGGTTTGGTGTGTATGTCTCTAAGGCTTGTTGTCCCCCAAAGATTTTCTCAGGGAGACGGCATGATTTACCAAACGAAGCTAGCATGTGAGAATAGCGGTTTTGTGTGGCTATAAACTTGAGATTCCAACATAAAGGCCCAGGTCCAGAACTGAGAGGGGATGGGACCATTTTAGTAGGATCTTACAGATTAGAGGGTCAGCAAATGAAAAATAATATCCCAACTGTACTATCTGTAAAACAACAACAACAACAACAACAACAACATCTCAGTGTAGGGGATTGCTTAGCTTCTGGAAGCTCATAGCTGCTCTCTGTCTCTGTCTTTCTCTGTCTCTCTCTGTCTCTGTCTATCTGTCTGTCTGTCTTTCTGTCTGTCTGTCTGTCTGTCTGTCTGTCTGTCTGTCTGTCTCTGTCTCTATCTCTCTGTCTCTGTCTCTCTCAATTTACAGTCTTACACCCCTAGCTGTCCCAGGCTGGATTTAAACTCACAGAACCCATCCTGGCTTACCCTCCTCACTGTTGGTATTATAGACTAGAGGCATGAATTAATACATCTGGAAAGACTTTGAGTTCTTAAGGGTTGAACCTAGGACCTAGCACATGCCAAGCAAATAAGCCCTCTCTATTAGTAAGCTTCAGTTCCAGCAACAAATACATTAATTCTCTATTTCTTTTGCTATTTTCCTCCCTTTTCTTCCCCATCCTTCTTCCCTGCTTCCATCTTCTTTTTCTTAGTAACTCCCTTTCTCTGAGGATAAACCTGGGGCCTTAGCATGCACTAAGCAGGAACTCTACCATAGAGCCACACTCCCAGGCCTCCTTATCTTTCCCTAGAATGTAATCAGCCTAAAAGGTAGATGTGGGCATCCAGGTTGGATGGGCATGTATCTGAGTGCATTGGAAATTGGATTGCCAGGGTAGTGTGTTGAGAAGTGGGACCTTTAAGAGGTGATCGGGTCAAGATGGCTCTGTGATCGTGACTGGACTAATGTACTTAGGGATCAGTGGGTTGGTTGATGGGTTATTAGAGAACCATCATAAAGCTTAGCTCATTCCGGTGGCTTGGTCAGTCTCACTAGGCAAGCTAGGCAATGATCCCTGCCATGCTATAATGCAGCTGGGAGGCCAGCACCAGACACTCCTGGACCTCCCAGCCTCCAGGATGTGAGTGCAATCAACTTTTCTCGAAGCAGTGCAGGGAATGGACCAAGGCAGTTGTCCTGCAGGGTTGTTGAAAACTTTTGTGAGATAACATCTGCCTAAAACATAACAGGAGTCAGTGATGGGTAGCTCGTGGCATCATTAGGCCCCAAATGTTGTAAAACTAGGTCATCCGAGGACAGATAAGATTTGCACAGGACCTGTCTACCCTGAACTGAATTCATCGGCCTATTTCCTCGAGGAATGAATAAGCATAGCGAGGTCTCCTAAATCTAACCACAAGGCTGTAGTGAGAGGTTTCTGCCACCTTCACTGGCAACAGCTATGGAGTTCTGGCTTCTAGAAGAACATCCCAGTTCTTCAGATAATTGATATTGGGGGCACCCCGTCTTTTACAAGTACCCAGACATCCCTCTACTGGTTTGCACCCTGTCCTAGCATTTGGTAGCATGCAATGATTCTGATAGTCATAGATCCACATGGGGTGTTGAGTTTTAGAACAAGGAACCCACACAGTCCTCCACGGTATGTAGTTGGCACGTGGTGACCACATGATGTCAGTGGGAAGGTTCAGGTCCTTCTGGGTCATTAGGATTGCTGGTATTTCAATGAAAGATCTTCAAACAAGAAATTAAAACCAGTGTTTCATTCTCTTAGGCTGGAGGGCAATGCTTAATTCCTTTTGCTATTATTATAGTTATTAAAATTTATAAGCCATTTACAATTATAAAATGAGACTGCAGTACAATATGTTTCAGGGAGTGGCTCCCAAACTGGTTCTGAGTCGTTTGCTATTGGTCCATGGTGAAATAAATACACAAACAGGAGTAGATATTTATGGGTTTTGAGGAATTTGACTGTGTCACCAGACTTAGAACAGGATTTAAGCTGGTCGGAACATTGTCAGATATAATGACTCACAGTGACACAAGCTACATGTTAGCTGTAACTACAAGACCACACATTTCTGTGCAGTGAATCTGGGAAAAACAAAACAAGGCCATGCCCACCTTAAGGGTGGCTTTGAGTATCATTCCTACTTTGCAGCTATGGCAAGAGAAAGAGCCCACAGCAGTCCTGTGTGAGGTTACAGGGTCAGAATTACAATCTGACTCCCCACGGGCTTCCTCACCCATTGCTCACAGCAGCACATTCAGAAAGCTAAGGCTGTTGCCAAACGAAATGGAGTGTATAGATTCCATTCAAGGGTAGGATCTTGGGAGAACTGGGAGACAGTTGTTTCTTTGTTCATTATGGAAATATAACAAAGCTCGTGGGAGTGTCTCTCTGGAGGGAGAACCATTGCTCCCTGTGACCTGAAACTATTTCCACTCTGTTGGAGCCTGTGACAGGGAGAGATTAAAACAACCCCAAATTTCTCTTCTCCTCTCTTCTCTGCCTTTTCACCTCCCCTTCTCTTTCCTCCCTTTTCCTCCCCTTCTCTCCTTGTCTATGTCTTGATACTAGGGACTGAATCTAGCACCTTGTGAACACCTGGCAAGTGGACTCTACCTCTGAGCTAAATCCCTAGCTTTAGGCCTGAATTTTTCTATATCTGACTTGAAGAATCAGAAAAAAAAAATAGTGTGTAGATAGGCCCACCCATTCATTGGTTTGTGGCACTATCACGTGTTAGTCACTGTGCTTGTTCTTGAAGGAACTCAACAAAAACTAGCTGTGCCATCATCTCTAAGAGCGTTCAGTTTAGTGGGAGAGGCCAATGATCACCAAACTCTGTCATTAATGAGACAGAGAGGCCATTGTTTATCTCACAGTTATAGGAAGTGCAGATATCAACATGAGCTCCAAACTGTCCTTATGAATATATATTCTGCTGGGATAATGTGCCAACACACACACACACACACACACACACACACACACACACATCATATATATATATATATCCTAAGTAGATAAAAGAAAGAGGAAGAAAAACAAAGAGGTCAAGGGTCAGAGGGTATAGAGTCAAGGCCTGTCTGGTGAAATGACATCTGAGCAGAGACTGGATCATATGAAGGCTTTCCCTGGTGACATGTAATACACAGGGAAGGTGGCCATGGCAAGTATGAAAGCAGCATCTCACTCAGACTAGAACAGTCAGGAAGGACTGAGGAGGAATGAAGACGGGCAGGATGCCAGGGAACCTGGGGAAGAGACAGGTCAGGATCGCAGGAGAAAGCAGGCTTGAATGTAGAGTTGCGTGGGCAGAGATTTTGAGAGGACGCTGAAACATAGAGCAAGAGCCAGCGCAAGACAAGCCTGTGCACAAGGCCAGGTTGTCTTGCGCTATAGCCTGAAGGGAATGGAAACTACAGGAGGCGTTGTCAGCACAGTTTCAGTCAGCACAACATGATCATATTTGCATTTAACAACCTTTGTGGGGAAGCAACAGCAGTAATGGAAAGAAGAAGTTCAGGCCTGAATAGACAGATCGGGAGAGGGGAGAGTTCTGGGAGAGACAAGGACAAACCAGGGAATCATTGGGATTCAGGTGCTGATTGGAGCCTAGGTTTGAACCCAGGGCCTTAAGTATGCTAGATAAGTGCTATACCACTGAGATACGCACTTCAGCACCTCTTTGGATCTTTCACGGCACCTCTGTCTGGAAGGATGTTGCACGTAATCTGGGTCAGTCCCTTGGGGTCAAAGTTGCTTGCTAGAATGTTTAATATTGGTGGAAGACACGTCCAAGTGACTCAGTAACCAGCCTGGACTGAAGGAGAGCTGGGCTGTACCTTAGCGTCACGCTCTGTCAACAAGGGTGCTAGGCATGCTGTAGTCTCTATAAGAGTGGACTGGGAGGTCAGTTCAGTAAGTGGTAAGCATGATTCTTAATAGAGAAGAATAGATTATCAGCTCTGAAGTGTCAAAGTGGATCACGTGCAATAAGAAGGAATCGTATTTGTGCGTAGATGTTTGGGTCATGACAAAAGCGTGTTGCTTATTGTGATGGTGGTTTTTAGAATTCTTTGAAAAACACTGGGTTGGAATGCTTTGTACATTGCCGAGAATATCTGACCCCCAACATTCACTATACGGTTTTTGTTTTTTCTCTATTAATAAATTGATAAGAGGACTCATCTACTTTAAACATATCTGCCCAGTGCCTCTGCACTGAATGTCTGTGCTATTCCATCTGGGGCTGGGACCTGTGACCAACCCCGTCTTGTTGTGGGGTGTCGGAGGCAGGTAGATGGTAGTAAAAATATCAGAAGCTGTACTTTAGGCAAAATGACAGCATTGCACCAGGACCGCCACAACCTTAACAAAAGCCCATCTCTGCAATGGTACCTGTCCCACATCTATCTCCCTGTCTGGGACTGTCACCACACTTGCTGTTTGTTCCCGTGCTCAAGGATTATGTCTACAAAGCAGCGTGTGTAATATTTCCTATCCTTCTTGTAGAACCCTCTCCTTAGCGCCATCCCTTTGAGTCTGCCCACGTGTGTTTCCATTTACTGCTACTCCAGATTAAAACTCATCATCTTTGAAGAATCTATTTGCTGTGTGGGCTGACATAAGTAATGAGCAAGTGTGGGGTCATGTGTAGAACAGGGAATCACCTCCCTCAAAGGGAAAAAGAGCTCACGAAGGCCACCGACAGGCAGCAACAGATCGGCAGCTGAGAGCAGGAGGATGTTGGGACAGGGTCTTCAGAGGAGAAGGCTTAGAGATCAAAATCACCCAATGTGGCAGGAGTCAAATTCTGACAGGGTTGAAATGCTAAGCAAGGACTCCTGTGACAGAGGTTAGCTGGAGACGTTGTTAAGGGCTCTTCCAGTGGAAAGGTGGTAACCGGACTAAGGAGAAGACAGACATGGGGGAAAGGATGACTCTTACAGCATAGAACGAGGGGGGTGGGGTGGGAGACAAGAGCCTTTGTCTAGACAGAAGCATAGCTTCCTCTAGAGACAAACTTGAACCCCGTTTTAGAGAGGGACAAGATAGTCTATGAGTTTGAGTCACTAGACTAGGAAAGATCTTTATGCTTTGTTAAAGATACGCATCCTCCCACCCCACCCCACCCCACCCCACCCCCACACCTTTCATCTTGTATGGGTAGTCAGGGAAGGATTTTTGTTGAGACAAAATTTTAGAGTTGTGATTAATGACTGCTGATATTTTTGCAAGTAATAGCTGGGTTCGTTTTAGAGTTTCTGACTGCATTATAGAATCAAAGGCTTAGAGTTAGAAGAAGTTCAAAACAGACGACTCCGAGATCAGAAGAAAGCCTACACTGGGATACTGGGAACATCACTGTTGTCATTAGTTTTATTTTGAGAACAGAAAATATTCTGCATAATGAATAGAGAGACCCAAAGTATAGACTGGATTTCTTCATTGTTTAAGGTGAAAACCAGACTTGAAGTCAGTATTTGGCTGTCTATCACAGCCCCAAGAGAATTAAGATATATGTCTCTATTAACTCCCCTTCTGTGTGTGTCTCTGTCTCTGTCTCTCTGTCTCTGTCTCTGTCTCTGTCTCTGTCTCTGTCTCTCTCTTTCTCTCTCTCTCTCTCTCTCTCTCTCTCTCTCTCTCTCTCTCTCTCTGTGTGTGTTCATTTGCACACACAGCCTTTGTGGAGGTCAGACGACACCTTGCGGGAACTTGTTCTCTCTTTCCATCATGTGGGTTCCAGGGATTGAAATCAGATCACTGGGCTGGGCAACATGAGTCTTTACCCACTAAGCCATCGTGCCAGCTCAAGCATTTAAACATCTTATTACTGGCATTATTGCTCTAGGTAAGGACGGTATGTGTAAGTTTGTGGCCTTAGGCTATAATCATAACATCCCTAAGGGGGATCACCAGGTGTCATGTAATTATGATGATATCAAGTCTTTAAGGAGTAAAGAAATTTCCATCTGAGCATAAACATTAATTGTCAGGGACCAAGTTGAGAAAACCCAGGCATCTTACACCCAGGGCATCCTGCAGCCCAGGTGTTTTCACAGTATGTAGCTAAAAGCCACATAGTTCTTTGTCAAGAGCACTTCCCCCTCTCTCTCTGCAGGGCCACTCCTGGGAACCAGCAAGACCTAAACAGACATCAAGGACTGAAGGAGTCTTCTCACATTCCAGAGCTGCCCAGAGCTGTCACCTTGAACTGTCAGGAGGATCCGGACCCCAAGATAGGCTCTTAAATAAGCCGCCCTATGTCCCAGGGCAGTGGCGCCAAGGACCCTAGATGAATCACTAAATGTATTAGACTTGCAAATAACTCTTCCCAATTATTTCTCTCACTGTATACCTTTGATCACCCCTCTCCAAATTGTATATAACCTGGGCATCTCCCCTTAGTAAAAGAGACTATGACACACATGCATGGTCTTCATCTCTTTCTTTATTCCCATTTCTCTCTAGGTTTGTGATCCCCTTCAAGGACCATGAAATAAAGTGATAAAGTGTCCCGCGGGCCGGGGCAATTAATGTAGCATCTGTTTCCCTGGGAGGGCAAAGCAGCCACTTATTAAAAATTCTAACTTCAGATATAAAGATAATATTCAGATTTTAAAAAAAACCTATATAATTCCAGAAAACAAAAACACCTTCACCCAAGTCAAATATCAAGGGGGAAAAAAAACCAAAACTCTCTTCTCTCTCTCTCTCTCTCTCTCTCTCTCTCTCTCTCTCTCTCTGTGTGTGTGTGTATGTGTGCGTGCGTGTATGTGTATACATATATAATTTGTATGTCTACACAATACAGACATACAGCTCTCTCTTTTGCTAAGCTTACGATCAGTTTTGCCTTCTTTTGATATGGAGATCGGACCCAGGGCCTTGCCAGCGTGAGGCGAGCACTCTGTAAGGCTAAAGCCTGCTAGTTTAACTGGTCATCTCAGCCAAAGGGACCCAGCCTGGAAAGAATTCCTTTATTCCTGTACACTTCATGTACACTTCACCTCTGCTTTTGGAAGTATACCAAGCCACATTTGAAGTGTCAGTAGAGTCCTGGGTGTGGAGGTTTGCGTTTTCAAGTGTGGAGTGAGGCCTGTGCTTGGGGAGATAGGGCGGTGGAGTTCACTGTCAATGTCAGTTAAGTACAGGCTAGGGAAAAAAACTGTGTTTCTAGAGAGAGGAGCGCTGGTCAGTTCAATTCCCACTTGTAAGTCCAAGTGACTCATGATGGGATTGCAGGCTATGCAGAGAACCTATCTACTTAAGATTTTCCCACAGGGTCCCATGGATGACATCTGTTCCTTTGGTCACATTTGGAGCCTCGAGTGAAAACCGAGTTTTAACCACCGAGGACAAAACATTCTATGCAGAGAGAAAGAATTGACTTAAGAATTCTTGAGAAAGAGCTTTGTGAATTTTCATGATTTTCTTCGAAGCCCTTCCCTAATGACTGACTTCATTGTCCAAAGTTTCAGAGCAGGGAATGGGGGATTTCCTCCTGCTTGCTGGGCTTCAGAACCCCAAAGGTCTTCAAACTACTTTGTATTGTAGGGTTTTCGGCACCAGACCAGGACCGGAACGCTGTAAGGCTTCCTTCTTGGTCAGTTACACTTGAGTCGTTTCTGTTCTGATTTTAAGCTCTGGTTAGCTCTGTGGCTTTGAAGCTGGTTGGGAGAACTTGGCAAGGAGCCAGCCCTCTGGAGGGGGGTGGGGCTCACTGGGGTGGGGGTTGGTGCACAGTTGAGTTCTGAGCTCTGTCCACTTCCTCCTTGTGGACATTTTGATTTTGTAAAGATGCTCACCTCTTGGCTATGGCTTCTTGGATTTCAGCTAGTCAGACCTACCCTACGAGGCGGGCGGGTCGAGGATGAGTAGGATGATGAGCAGAAGGGCCTTTGTCGCCAGGGAATCTGTTTCCTTTCTCTCTGTTAAGTTCTAGGGTCGAAGGGGAATTCAAACTAATGCACACCTGGCCTGTTCTTCCTCTGGGGAGACCTGACCTTTTAGTTTTGACTCCCTTCCGGCCAGGGGAGCTCTAGGCCTACCTCAGCCACCGAATTGTGTAAGTCCCTCTCTATGATCTTTCCTTTGTACTTTTCCAGGCCTGATGGTGTCCTCCCAATGAGCTGCTGGCATGGAACTCTGGGAAAATCCCTTCACATTCTTGCTGGAAAACCCCACACCAAAAAAAAAACAAAAACAAACAAACAAAAAAACAAAGATACCTGAGAATGTGGGTAGAACGGAAGCGCCAGCGGGTGATGCGGGGGCCCTATCTACCAGCTACTTCTTCATTATCCCATCTTCCAGTGGAGAATCCCACCTAGACATTCTCTCCGCTGTAGAAAATGCTCAGAGGAAGCTCCCCTGAAGCTTTCTTTTTCTCTAAGAGCTTCAGGGAACCTTCACCAGCTTGTTTTCAACAGCCTTAAACGCAGGTTACTTCTCTCTGAATGCCTTTGTGGTTTCTTTCCATTCTCTGAACAGAAATGAATTGTTATGTACAACAGGAATATGTTAGTGTCTCCCTGTAATTTTACACACACACACACACACACACACACACACGCACACTCCTTTCTGTTTATAATTCCCCATCCCACCTCTTAGCCCCTAAACGTTATAATAAGCTCATTCATTCGTAATTTTACGTGGCTGCATGATGTTTTTCAAGTAAGCTAGTCAATGCAGCTGCCTTCCTGGGGGCGGGGGCAAGGAGGGAGAGGTTGTTTCGAAAGGGCCTTGGGAGGAAAGCTGGCTGGACATTTGAAGTCCAGCAAACGCTAAAATGCTCCAGGTCTTGATGGCTTTAGCCCCTCACCCTCTGGGCTGCTCAAGCTTTCAGTGTCCAGCTTAGGGTGAAACAGGCGCTTGGTAAGAAAAAAGGGAAAACCAGTCTGGGAATAATTTCTGAGGCGCGGTGACTGCCTGATTGCACAAACATTGCCTCATCAATTTTCTTCCCAATCCAACAGAGGAAGTGGCATCTGTGGTGGTCATGGCGTGAATAGGAATGTGTGTTTAGAGCCGCGGGGTGGGGCCGAAGGAGAAGGGAGGAGACACTCCCAGCCGTCCTAGGAGAGCCGAGGCGAGAGGATCCCACAGCACGGTCGGTCATTTTCCACGACCTTTACCCGGTGGGACAGAGCTTATCCAGACTGAGGGAGTCGACATATTTCCATGCGCCCCAAGCTTGCTCGAGAAGCGCAGTTCGTGTCTGCAGGGCAAGAAACGAGGACGCCCGAGTAGAGGACCGACTGACTGTCCCCTGCCACCCAGAGGATCCACGCCAGTCTCCTCCTTGGACTACACAGTCCCTCGCGGCCCTGTCCCTGGGCACAGATTCTCCACCTCGGACGACTTCCAAGCCGGGGGCGGTCTCTGGGGCTGGAGCACCAGGGTCCTTGGAGGCGTCTTTAAGGCTTTGGTCCCCGCCCTCATCGCCCGCCCTCTTCCCGCCTCCCTCCGCGAGGATCCAGCGTCCAGGCGCGCAGAGCAGGTGCGGGCCACCGTATGCGGCTGCCGGGGCTGCTGTGGTAGCGGCGCGGGGCGCTCGCCCGCCCCTTCTCCGGGCCACTCTCAGGTTCCGGCGCGCGGGGACATGTCGGTGGTGACTGGCGGCGGTGAGGCGGCCGGCGGCGCCGGCGGCGGCGGTGCGCGCGTCTTCTTCCAGAGTCCCCGCGGTGGCACCGGCGGCAGCCCAGGATCCAGCAGCAGCTCCGGCTCCTCAAGGGAGGATTCGGCGCCGGTGACTACAGTGACCACCGCCGGGCAAGTGCAACAGCAGCAGCGACGCCACCAGCAGGGAAAAGTGACAGTGAAATACGACCGTAAGGAGCTTCGTAAGCGGTTGGTGCTGGAAGAATGGATCGTGGAGCAGCTGGGTCAGCTGTACGGCTGCGAGGTACCTGGACACTGGCTGGAGGGTGGGGGGGGGTGCGGTGTTGGGATCTCTTCTGCCCCTCTGTACCCACCCGGGAATTTTCCGTGGCTCTGGTTCCCAGGTGCGCACTGCCCCAGCTCCTGGGGACCGAGCCCCGGGAGTGTGTCGTTGCGTGATCTCTCTCCTGGGGTGCCCTCTGGCGCCAGGGCGCAGCGTTTGGGACACCCGCTGCCTGGGTTCAGCTGCCTAGGGCCAGGGGAGCTGTAGACTCCCTTGATGGCTTGGGAAGAGGGTTGGGTCCCGAGAAGCTCGATGCTTTCCTCCTTTCCTCCGTGTTCTCGAAGCTTGTCTGCACAGATCTAACTACACCCAGTGGGACTAGCCTTGGGTGTCTCGCTTTGCCTGCGCCCTAATATAGGCTGGGGAAAAGAGAGCGCTAGGTAGATGGTCCTGGAGTAGATACATTCTGGGGATCTCAGACTCTCCCTTAGCTCCTTAAATTGTCCATCATAACCGTGAGACCAAAGATCCCTCTTTTTCAGCCACCTTCGACGCGAGTCCTCAAGATTCTTCCCCAAGAGGCTCACATAGGGCTTTCTTGTAGCTTCATTTCCTTCTCAAGCTCTGTTACTCCCACCGAAGGGGCGCCCAGGGAAAGCCCCCCCCCGAGTGCCTAGGCAGGTGGCACAGCAGTACTCCTCAGATTTGCCTGCTCTGGGTGCCCAAGCTCCCCCCCCCGCCCCAACAGCACAAGGTTCCCCACAGTTCAGGGACTGAAGTTATGCACAGGCAGGTCTGACACACATACATTTGATGGAGGGAGAAAAATGACCAAGGCCCAATGGAGTCTTAAGAAACAGGATTAATCCCAGCACTCAGGAGGCAGAGGCAGGCGGATTTCTGAGTTCGAGGCCAGCCTGGTCTACAGAGTGAGTTCCAGGACAGCCAGGGCTACACAGAGAAACCATGTCTCGAAAAA
Source organism: Mus pahari (assembly GCF_900095145.1). Classification (NCBI taxonomy): domain Eukaryota; kingdom Metazoa; phylum Chordata; class Mammalia; order Rodentia; family Muridae; genus Mus; species Mus pahari. The sequence continues at coordinate 28,122,298 of NC_034610.1, forward strand.
CCAAAAAAAGAAAAAANAAAAAAGAAACAGGAGTTCTCAATGAAGTGTTCTATTTCGGTTAGTGAATAGTTTGGGAGGATGTTAAGCATGGAGGAGATTAATAATTAAGAATGTGGTTTCCAAGTTAAAACTAGAATTGTGTTCTTGTAACTATTGGGCATTTGGGAGGAGGGGAGGAGAAAGACAGATGAGCTCACTGGCTTTACCAATCCATGTAGGCTATTTTATCTTTACATATTTTATGGTCCATTGTGAATATATGTTTTTTCTTTAGCATTCATATTACACAAGGCAACAGTATTCTCCATGACTATCAATGAACGATTATGATATAATGAAGCTTGATTGTATAAGCAATAAGCTTGTAATAATATTATTTTCTAGTCTGACTCTCACCAAAAAAAAACCACTTAACTGCATAAGTAAAAACTGGCAAAATTGAACATTGTCATTTTTCTTCTTCTTCTTCTTCTTTTTTTTTTTAAATAGGAAGATGTTGAAACTCTTTAAAGAAACAATGTGTTTGATTTACATGAAATTCCTGTTAGATGAATGGATGTGTTCAGTTGTGCCTCTATAGAATACAATTAATTTTCGTTTATTTCCTGTTGGCTTTAACAGTCCATTTTGGGTTTGAGAAGGTTTGAGTTACTAGAGAAACTATTGTTGACATTAACAATGCTTCATTAGAGGTACCCTGGGAAACCAGCAAGAGCTCTACCTGCTTAGCCTTACAATTTATGTATTTCGAATAATCTGTAGAGTAATTGGTTGTGGGGGTTGAGAGTGGGACTTTGAATGCTCACTGCACTAAACATGTAGTTTAGATCCACAGTTCAAAGGGGAAATGTGACCTTGAGTCTTTTCCTTGTGTCTTTTTTCCCCCTTGAGCTTTTAAGCCCTTGACCATAACAAACAACTGGAGTGTTTCAATGGAGCTCTTATGGTGAAATTATATAAGATGTTCTGTATACATTGAGGTGTGTCAATATTTCCTTTCTACTCTGTCTGGCAGAGGAGTGTTAGCAATTATCACCGTACCAATGGCAACTCCGCTAACAAATAAAGAAACAGATGGAGTACTAGACAGCCATGCACGGCCTCTTAGCCTCTTCCCATCGATTTTTCCACTGAGGGGGATCTATATTTAGTGGTAGTTTCTCTCTCCTGAGTATCTTTTCTTGTTCAGCACTTCAAGGATGATCAGCCTTTGGTTCATGAATGAGAAGAACCTACCCTGCCTTATAGCTTTGAACCTTATAAATTTGAAGGACAGAAAGTATCCTTTTAATATTTAAAGTTGGGCATTGGTCATATCTTTCAAATGTTTATCAACACAGCAAGCCAACTGGCTAGACTTCAGACTTCATACCAGTGGGAGGCCTGTGCTATCTGCTGAGTTGGGGGTTGTTGTAAAGAGCATGTACTTAATTTGAGAAGGACTTGAACCAGACAGATCAGGAGTTAGATGAGTTGTCCTTCTAAGGATGGAAAATAGTTTTCTTTTGCAGGGCACAAAACATTTAATGTTGGGAAGGAAGGGAAAAAAAAGACATACATAGACCTGACTGACGGTTTTTCATGGGAGTTTGCAGGACCCAGTCAATTTTGTTTGGAGAATAAAGGAGTAGGCATTTAGAAAGCCCTGGTTCCATCCTGAGTGCTTTTAGGCACTTGGCATGTACCAATTCATTTCCTATTCACACCAGTTCATTTCCCATTCACACCAATTCATTTCCCATTCACACCAATTCATTTTCCATTCACACCAACTCCTTTCCTATTCATACCGAATTCATTTCCTATTCACACCACTTCACTTCCCATTCACACCAATTCGTTTCCCATTCACACCAATTCATTTTCCATTCACACCAACTCATTTCCTATTCATACCAAATTCATTTTCCATTCGCACCAATTTATTTCCCATTCACACCAAATTCATTTCCCATTCACAGCACTCCTACGATGAGAGGCCTCTGGCTGTCACTGTTTCACAAATAAGACAGCAATCTCAGAAAAGGCCAGGGTCTTGGCCAAGCTCACATAAGTGTGAGTGGCTTGGGGTGAGAGGTGTGAACTCAGGCAGTGTGATTCTAAGACTGCCATGTAACTACTGGGCACACCTGTGACTTTGTATGGAGCAAAGGAGTCACATAGGTTGTGCCTCAATACTGAAAACTCGATGTATTAAGCCAATAGACGTGCCTCTAAATGTTTCCCACCTATCTGCTCTGATAGCTGTATCCCTATAATGAATTGCAAAGCTATGTGTGAATTTTGAGTTCTCACATGCCCCAGAGCTCTGTGCTAGAAAGAACATGAGAGAATCTTCCCCAGGTCAGAATGCCTTCTCTTTTGGTGCCCACATTGGCACAGTCCTACCTGGCCACAGGCATTTGGCCACATGTACTGCCAAGCTTTGTGTTCAACATGTAGGGTCTGGGGCTCAGACTTGACAACAAGCGCCTTTACCCACTGAGAAATCCTACCAGCCCACATTCAGACTTTGTACACGTCTTGTTTTCTTTCTATGCCCATGCCTCTGGCTCATGCCCATGTAGGAGGAGCTTGTTCATGCTCTGGAAGCTTCTTGACAATCAATGAAGGAATTCCAGTCACATGGGACATCAGCTAAAACCAGTTGGAGGCTCATTTAGTTCCAGAAAGACTTCACACAAGTATCGTGGTAGAAGTGGGGTCCAGAGGTGTGGCCCTCTCGTTCAGTCCAAGGGTCTTTTGTATTTACGGATAAATGTGACCATTAATTCCTGCAGCGATTTGATATGTTTATAGCCCTCCCTCCCTCCTCCCTCTGTGTGTGTGTGTGTGTCTATGTCTCTCTCTCTGTCTCTCTCTCTGTGTCTCTGTCTCTCTCACACACATACACCACACACACACACACACACACACACACACTATCTCTCCCTCCCTTCTTACCCCCACCTCTCTCTTTCCCCCCTCTCTTTAATCTTGTGGGAAAGTTTGCACAGTGAAATTTTGAGCTAGGAATTTGATTGTAACAGAACTGTTAGGTTAAATCTGGATCCATATGTAAGGAATTCTGTTTTAAGGCATTTCTGTATCTTCAAAGCTGCTTTTAAGAACATTTGAAATCTGGCCCACTGTCTTCCCTGACAAGGGTTACAAGATGGTTTACTGGGTAAATCATGTCTTTTCTTCCAATCTTGCCCCACCTCAAGGTAACATCTGTATTTCCAATTTTGCAGTTTCGTTTGATTTAGAAATTAAGATCTGCTGCTAAGCACACATCATTGAGATGTCAGGGCATGCTAGCCATGAACGTTCTCACATGTTGCCTTGTCCTTTACATTTGAAGTCCTTTTGCCTTTTAAAAGTGGTCTAAATTCTTGGCCCCTCCAATGCTGGTACTTCAGTCAAGTGCAGCCATGTTAGTTTTTTTTTTTTTTTTTCATGGGCATCTAGGATCTGAAATCAGGTCTTCGTGCTTGCTGAGCGAGTGGCCTTACTCACTGAGCAAATTCCTCAGATGCCACATCTTTATCACTTGAGTTGACTGACTGACCTCTGATTATTAGTATTCCAAGATTATGCTATTATGTTTTTTTTTACTTAATCTATTAATACTATTAATGTGCTTATGTATGTGTGTGTGTGTGTGTGTGTGTGTGAGAGAGAGAGAGAGAGAGAGAGAGAGAGAGAGAGAGAG
>NC_034610.1:28125996-28127468 GCF_900095145.1 Mus pahari
GAGAGAGAGAGAGAGAAGGTGTGCATGTGCCATGACAACACACATGAAGGTCAGTGGACAGTTTGCAGGAGTCAGTTTTCTCCTTCCACCATGGGTTCGGGGAGTCAAACTCAGGATTTTACCACAAGCCCTTTACCCAATGAGCCATCTTGCTAGCCCCATCCTACTATTTTAAAAATTAAGAAAATACTATAATCCAGGCATGTTAAAGGTACAAATTAGTATCTTTCACTGTAACCATCCCATGTTTGTGTATATCATCTTATGGCTCTTTGTGGCCTGCAGGGCATAGCTCTGTCAGTGGATTGGATCTTATGTCCAAATGAGGCTTGTCATTTTCAGTGTAAGTCCTCATTTGGTGTATACAACCCTGCTTACCAACATCAAATTAGCCTGCCTTGCCTCATCTTTGTCATCCTTGCTGGAAGACAAAGCTGCTGTCTAGAACTCAGCTTGTGGGGCATGTGCTGAATCCTCACTTCTCCAGGTCTTGAGGAATGGGCTTTACTGCTGTTCTTCTTAATCCTCACAAATGCAACCTACACAGAGTACTCAGATGGGGGCATCTCTGCAGCTTTCACAGGCTGCAGAGAGATGGACCAAGGGAGGCAAGAAGGAGTTGGCTCAACACAACTCAGTAGCCGGTGGTGGCGCAAATTCTGGAGTCTGACCCCAGGTGATTTATTTTAGGCATATTTAAGCCCAGCACAATTTGATGAAAATTGTTCTGATGATGACTGACTAAATCTCGAGCACATACTAAAGCGCATCGAGCTCCTTGAGGACCAAGGTAAGCTAATGTCAGATGTGACTGCGTCAAAACTCTTTGTAAGTAAGGCCCATGAAGATAGACTCTATAGACTGACTGAGAAAAGCAGGTTTACAATTCACTGAGAAAAACAAACTTATAATAAGGGTCTGGAAAAGAGTATGGTGTTGACTCCAGACACACAGATACCAAACAGGTCATCAGGTTAGTAAGAATCTCTGCTTTTTGAGGAAGTTTAACCCAGAAACATGGCTGCTCTGGCAAAAGATGATATCCAGAGATTTTCTAGGTCTGTGTGGTCTGGCTTAAACACAGACATGCTCTGTATTACATTATAATCTGGCTGGCATACAGACACACCCTGAGTACATATCTTTAATCTCTAACAATGAAGGTAAGGTTAATTTGTAGAAGGAACAGCTGTGTTTGTAAGTGACATCTAATTGAGGGGCAGACAAAGTGACGCATCAGAGAAAGATTTGATAGAATGAGACAGAGTTCAGAGATAGGATATACCCAATTCACACAAGAACTGCATAGGAAAGAGTGGGTACTTAAGAATAGAGAGAGATGAGGGAGGGAGGGAGGGAGGGAGGGAGAGAGAGAGAGAGAGAGAGAGAGAGAGAGAGAGAGAGAATAGTATATGGTGGGTGATATGCGTGTGTATGTGGCAGTTTTACTGACACAGTTTTACAAAGACAGG
>NC_034610.1:28128133-28143219 GCF_900095145.1 Mus pahari
CTCAAACTCAGAAATCCACCTGCCTCTGCCTTCTGAGTGCTGGGATTAAAGGCGTGCACCACCACGCCCGGCTCTATTCCTTCTCTTAAAGGAGCAATCCTGTGTCCCTCAACACTGTGTGCTTGACAGTCCAGGTTCTCCTAGTACAGTGTTTCTCAGTCTCCCTGATGCTGAGACCCTTTAATACAGTTCCTCATGTTATAGTGACTGTAACCATAAAATAATTTTTTTGCTACTGCTTTATAACAGTAACTTTACTACTGTTATGAATCATTCATACTGTAAATATCTAATATGTGGGATAACTATTATATAACTCCTGCCAAAGGGTCATTCAGGGTCACAACCCACAGGTTGAGAACTGCTGCCCTAGTGCGTGCCTATGATCACAAAAACCTCTGTACCTCCTACATTAAGAATAAATTAAACAGACAAGCAAGCAAAGCAAAAAACAAAACAAAACAAAACCACTATAGATAAAAGAATTCTGAATAGCCTAAGTAAGTAAAGAATACTACACTCATGTGATAGTCAATGTTTTCAGTCTGCAAAGATTTATAATTATCCAAGAGACAAACTCACGGAAGTGTCTGTGAGGGTGTTTCCAGAGAGATTTGACTGATGGTGGGAAAGCTCAATCTGAACCTGGTCATCTGGGGTCCTTGGCTGAATAAAAATCAGAAAGCAAGAGGAATATCAGCATTTGTCTTCCTCTACATCATGACTGGAGAATTCCTGAGACCAGTTACCTCATATCTTCTCCACTATGCCTGTCTCTCCGTCACGAACTGTCCAACCTTAAACTGTGAGCCACAATAAGGCCCGCCTTCCTTAAGTTGCTTTTAGTTGAGTATTTTGTGTAGCATGTAATTTTTCCTACCCCAATGTAAGCTAAGGGCCCCCACCCAGATTCCCTTGGCTCTACAGATAAAAAAAAAATCACACACACACACACACACACACACACACACAAACACACTCACACAGACACACCAGTTAATCTTAAAATGCCTTTGCTAACTCAATGACTCCTAAACCTCCCCTGCCTCCCCAGACATAATCAGATAGAGTGGCCATTGGCTGCTCCAACCAAATCTCACATGACACGTTGGCTTTATCTCCTGCTGCCACTGCCTGCTTCTTTTCCCCCAGCCCTCTCAATTCTCCCTGAGTCCTCCTGCACAGCTCTCAGTGTCCTGCCCCATCCTCAGTCATTGGTCCCTAGTATCTTTATTGATCAATCAAGAACCAATTGGGGGAACAGGACCTTAACATTAGAACCACTCTTTACAATTTTGTCACAGTAATGGGAAATGTAACTATCACACCTCCCTTCAGGCCCACTGTAGATTGAAGAAGGGCTGTGTGTGTTCGGACTTGAGCATAAGTAAATACATTCCAGAGTTTTCCAGAAATTAAATGTTTTGGTGCATTTTAACTATTTGAAGACAAGAACCAAGTCAATTTTATTGTGTTTGTCCCTAACATGGCACAGTCCCTTAACTTTTAAGGATTTCTTGAGATGAAGGAAAAAGGACTAACCTTCAGAAAGTGTTTAGAAAGTAATGGTGTTTTAATATTAAATTTGCTCAAAATGTTTCTTTATGGTAGATACAGGTTTTAAAAGAAAAAGAAGAGTCCATCTATCATTTAGTAACTAATTCATGTCTTGCATCCTTACTGTTGTACTTTGTCATTGGTGAAAAACAAAAACAAAACCTATGTGTACTTCACAGCTCCCAGCCATATGTCAAGATGGTTGTATCAGCTAATGGTCCTGTACATTTAAATGGAGGGACTGCATTAGGAAAACCAACCTGTCATGGGTCTCCAGCTGCTCTCAGATGACCCTGCCATGCTTCCCTGCCAGACCCTCTCTGGTGTGTGTCTGCTTCTGGTGTCTTCTATCTTCCACAGCTCACAACCTGGTCTGGCCCTGGAGTGGGAGGAGTGAGTGCTAAATTGTTTCGATTTTTATTTTCTGTGCTTCCTCTGCAAGGTTTCATCTTTCCCCCCTGTCTCTTGTTTTCTGTCCTTGGGTATCTCAAACTTTGACATCATTTTAAATCTCTCGTTATGTCCTCATTTCTCAATTGGTGTCTCCTTAGCTGGTATCCCAGGAGGCTGCTCCAGGCACATCTCTCCACTGATTATGCTCCGTGTCTGTATCGTCAACCTCTCTTTCTTTCTCTAGCTGCACTTTCAGTCTAATAAGTCCTGCAAGCTGTCTTTTTTCCTTTGTTTACAGTAGCAGTTACCATTGTCTACCAGACATAGGCTTCTCCTTCCCTGTCATGTACTGTAGGTACCATCCTATCTTTCTCTTTCCCTTTCAACTTTTTTTCAGGTCTTTCTCCACCCATGGCACATATCTCTTTCAGCCATGGAAATCTGATGTCAGCTTCCAGCACAGCTGTCCAAAGGGCCATCTTGTGCCTCAGTCTAACGGATTTTCACAGACCTGACTTGGATTTGTTAGCTCATCAGTTCCTTCTGAAGTTCTCTCTTGTCCTTGAGCATCTTAAGACAGGACTGTCCCTCTCTTACATCCTCTGCCCTCATTATTTTCCATTTGCAGATCCTTTTTGAGTCTTTTCTCCAGGTCTGCCTCTGTGATGGCCCCTCCTGTCTCCAGCCTCCTCTCACCTCCTTCTCAGTATCCTTATTTGTACACAGTCTTTCTGGGTAATGTGACTCTCCCTAGGTTCTCTCAGTTGATGTCCGTCTGTTGACAGCATCTAATTCTATCTCTTTACCCTGATTTCCAGGCATCTTCCAGGCACTTTGAAACGGACGTCTTCCCTAGATGCTCAAGGGAGGCTCATAGCCAGCTGTCTGCAAGGGAGTTTCTTATTTTCCTCTCAGATCTACTTAGTCTTCCTCGGTTCCCTCCATGTTCATAGTTGTTCCAGGAAAATACGTGTGAGATTCTTATCTCTTGCCCCTCCCTACGCGGGCACACCCAGCAGTCCTGAAGTCTTGTTGTTGCTTGTTCTTTAGATCGTTGGCGTCTGATTCTCAATTTCTCCCAGCTACTGCTGTGGTCCGGCACTTTCTCATTTGCCACTTGCTTTACAGCGAGGGCCACTCATTTCCTTTAAACGACCGGTACCACTGCAAACATCAGCACCCCTCGCCACGGCTATTTCTCTTACTGCTGCTACCACCACTAATTCAAGACTTGGGAGACTCACGTCTTTCAGTTCTCAGCTCTCTCAATAAAGTGTGTGTGTGTGTGTGTGTGTGTGTGTGTGTGTGTGTGTGTGTGTGTGTGTTGGGAGTGGCATTGTCTTCATTCTTCATTTTATAGGCAAGAAACTGAGACCAGAAATTGTCCTTGTTCAAGGCTAATACTAATTTCTAAGTCACATAGCCAGGATGCTGCCATTGGTCATGAAATCTGGATGTATAAAGTTCTTACTTTATTTCCCATCCCTAAAGAGGAAGAAGCAAAGAGAGGCCAAGGTTCATAGTGCTTAAGCCACAGGCCCTGGTCAGAGGCCACATGCCATGGTCTTTGGGACCTGACTTCCTTTATCGTCACCTCCAGCCCTCCGTCTCCCTTTCCTGGTGCATCAGGAAAGCCATATCCAGAAGCTTGGCTGTTTTCTAGAGTCCCAGTTGGATCCCTGCCTCCCTCTCTCCCTTGGTGCTTGGTGTTTTAGGATAGGCTGTCCACACCTAACAAGGCAATCCAGGGTGTGGGAGGTCCCCCCTAGTAATTTCCCTGGAGTTGTCCACCTCCTCCTCCACACCTGACTTCTCTACACAGGACAGCAGGGGTTCCCTTGACCAGAGTCGCACGTCCCCACTTTCTTCCATTACATGTTGCTTTCATCTTGTCTCAAGTTGACACCAGGGAGTTCTCCTCCGGGAAGCCACTGTATTCCATTTTCCTAGCAGGCCGACCCCCGGGCCTTTCTAAGCAGCACTTTCTACTATTCTGTCACCTACCCTGCCATACCTTTGTGACGGTGGACTCTTGTCCCGTTTGTGGCTCCAGCAACTCACTCTCCTGGCTGCTCCTGGGTGTCCCTGCTATGGACTGACTGTGTCTTCCTTTCCACTGATTCCTAGAGTGAACTTTTAACTTCTGAAATGATGGTATTTGGACATGGAGCTATGGGGAGATGACTGTGTAACAAAAGGTCATGAGAGCACAACCCCTTTGATGGTCTTAGGGCTCCTACAGAGGGACGAAGAGATCAGAGCGCTCTCTGTCTGCCCTCTTCTAGTTTGCCAATGCCTCCTTGCTATGTCCCTGAAGAGGACTCTCAGCAGGAAACTGACATGCTGACATTCCGTCGCTTTGATTCTAGCTTCCAACAGTGTGAGAATCGGGTGGCTGCTGTTTTATCTTGGTCTGTCTGGGGTATTTTGTTGTGGTTGTCAGAACAGGCCCCACAATGTCTCATAGCTGACAGTGGAGTGAGAACAGTTGAAACTGGCACTTCAGAGCAGTGGTGGCATTTCTGGGCTTACTGACGTGCATGCCCTAAATTAACTACATTGATACCATGTCACTGTGCCCGCTTTGAAACCTGCTCTTTCATTGTTGACTTGAAGTTGCAGTCCTTTTTCAGGGCTGTAAATTATAACTGTGTGTCCCTTTGAACCTGGGAGCCGAAGGAAGTTGACATGAATCACGCACAGACACACGGCGGTTGAAAGTCTTCAGAGGAGGCGATCACGGGTTACCATCCTCTCCTCTGTCATTTGAAGCTCTTGGTGGGCACAAGGACAGGGTCCTGTTGCACGTCAATACTAATGCTTGCCCGTGCTCTGGCTGGGTGAGTGAGTGCCTCCCATCTGCAAGTGAGTCAGAGTGATGGGCTCACCCAGATCTCTATAGAGCAGGAAATGAAAGCTCCGGTTTCCATCTCTGCTGAAAAGTTCAGGCTAATAAATTCTCACCATGTCTTTCTTATTCAGCATTGATTTTTTTTTGAAACCTATTCCAGTGAGTGTATGAGTGTATATTAGTCTCTAAAGCATTGTTTTATGATGGAAATTGAAAAAAATGGCAAAACTGGGTATTATGTTTTTGAAAGAGTCCCTTAGGGCAAATGTGGAATGAACTGTGGAGGGCAGGCATATTCGTTCGTTCATTCATTCATTCATTCATTCATCCATCCATCCATTCATCCATTCATTCATCCATTCTTCATTCCTTTCCCCATTTGTTCATTCAGCAGATACTGACATAGGACAAAGAAGGGGGTAGGATTGTTGCTTTTTGTTTTTTAATTCCAGTGACCAAATAGCTCAGAAAAACCAATTTAAGGAAGGGAGGCTTACAGTTTAAGGGTGACAGTCCATCAAGGTGGGAGAAGGGACGGCAGCAGATGACTCTGTGGCAGCAGGTGTGCAGCTAGAAAACCCCATATCTTAGAAGAGGAAGCAGAGGGTGCCAAGGAAGTGGAGCCAGGCTATACAACTTCAAAGGGTACCCTTCAGAGATGCACTTCCTCCAGTGAGGCTCCCCTTCTAGAACCTTCCAAAAACAGCTCCAGCAGCCTGGAACCAACCATCTAAACACACTAGCCTCTGAGAGACCTTTTCCATTCAAGCTGCAAAGGGAATGAAAAGACTTAATCCTCTTCAAATGTGCAAGGGGAAAGGTAAGGCTGTCAAGAAACGTATAGAAGAAGGAAGGGACGCACACGGTTGAAAGCATGTGGCAGCAAGACCTATGCTTGTTCCCTGTGTGTCGATGAATTTATTAATATATTCATTCAGAGCACGGCATCTGTTGGAAGCTTTTTCCTCTACCCTGAGCCAGTTTTCAAGGGAGGATGTGACAAATTCATTGAAGTCAGAATGCAAATAACCTGAACTGACTTAATTATCTTTCACTTTAGTCAAGTCTCAGGGAAGGGAAGGTGAACTGTTAGAAGGTAAATTTTGGGGATGAGTGTACTAGGGGAGGAAGTGTTACTCACAGGCTGTGGAAATCTCCCTGCCGTGTCTGACATCAAATCATACTTGTTCATTCTCCCATGGTCCAGTAGGAAGGACCTTGGGCACCTGAACTCTCTTCTGGCCAGGCTGTTGTTTATCAGCTCGCGCACCCTTGGAAAATCATTTTTGCCACTGAGTTTTATTTTCCTTATGTGGAAAAAAAAATACTAAGGAAGCTCTGACCTTTAGAGATGGTACCAGAAAGCTGGCCATGCAGAAGTGCTAAGAGCATAGAAATGAGAGGCAGAGAGTCTTGGCAAGCTAGTTCACCAAATGGCCAGTCAGTGGATGCACCCTATGGTTCCACTGCTGTCCTGCCCTGGGGCATGATGCTTCAAGTTAAAAAGAAAATTCAGAAATGAAATTGTGTGTTTGTGTGTGTGTGTGGAGAGAGAGAGAGAGAGAGAGAGAGAGAGAGAGAGAGAGAGAGAGAGAGAGAGAGATATGCAAGCACACTTAAAGGTCAATTTCATATACAGTATCTCAGGTGCCACCCACCTTGCTTTGTGACACAGGGTCTCTTGGTGGCCTGGAACTCACCTGGTAGAGAGAGGCCAGCTCGCCACTGTGGCCAGGGATGACACTGTTTCCAACTCCCCAGGGCTGGGATTACAAACATACCCCATCACATCTAGATTTTTCCAAGGGTCCTGGGCCTCAACCTCGGGTCCTTGTGCTTACACGGCAAGCATTTTACCTACGGAGTTTCCTCCCTGAACTCACCAACAACAATTGGAAATACGATTTTTCTTTCTCCCAAAGCAACCTTCAATCATTAGCTTTTGAGTTAAATTTGAAATCTGCCAGCACGGATGCTTAGCATCAACCCGGCTATTTTTGTTCTTTTTTTTTTTTTTTTTTTTTTTTTTTTTTTTTTTTTTTTTTCTTTTGTCTGTCCTTGGGTTAACCTTTGTGAAGAGCTGGCATATTTGACTTAANGCACGGATGCTTAGCATCAACCCGGCTATTTTTGTTTTTTTTTTTTTTTTTTTTTTTTTTTTTTTTTTTTTTTTTTTTTCCTTTGTATTTAATTGGGTTAACCTTTGTGAAGAGCTGGCATATTTGACTTAAACACTGTCGCCATGTAACGTACAATATTAGCTGTCAGTGGTGGCCTTCTCTGGGCTCTCTGTCCTTTTCCCTGTCAGCTCATAGTGAAGCATTTGTTTTAACTTAAAGGGGAGTCTGAGTTAAGATATAAAACGAGCACCCGAGAGAGACAAACGTCACCAAAAAGAGATCAGGAACTAAAAATTCAAAAGGTAGAATCCAATTAGTTTGAATAAGATTATGAACAGCTCCAGATTAAGCAAATTAATGTGTGCTGGGGAATTTTATAGTTAGTCTTAAAATTAAGACGACAGTGATGCAGAGAAATTAAGGCTTTATTATGGGTGGTTACTACGGAGGTTTGAAAAAGAATGACCCCCCCCCCCCACACACACACACAAAGGCTCCTAGATTCGAATGCTTGGTCACCATGGACTGGCATTATGAGGAGGTGTGGCCCTGTTGGAGTAGGAAATACGTCACTGGGGGGAGCTTTGGGGTTTCAAATGCTCAACCCAGGTGCAGTATCTCTCTCTTCCTGCTGCCCCCTGATGTAAATCTCTCAGCTTTTTCTGCAGCACCATGCCTGCCCACACGCCACCATGCTTCCCACCATGATGATAATGGACTGAACCCGTAAGGCAGCCCCAATGAAATGTTTTTCATTATAAGAGTTGCCTTGGTCATGGTGCCTCTTCACAGCAATGAAACCCTGCCTGAGACAGTTGTAGTGGGATGTGGGAAGCAGAATTTGTTACTCTTACACTGTGAGTTTATTTTGTATAATGACGGGATCCTAAAAGTAGCATTAAGTAGTATCACTCAACCAAGTGCCACAAAACTTTGGGATATAGCTAGTTACCCCATTTTTAAGATGAGAAAGCAAAGTTTGGCACGCCTCCTTGGCACGTACAAGCCTAACTGGTCTGAGAAAAGCAGCAGAAGAGGGAAGGCCTGGCCCCTGGGACCTGTGGACCCCAGCCTCACTTTCAGGCCTCAGATGCAGCTGTGAATTCTCCCTTGTTCGACTTCTCTACCAGGCACGATCTCCTGTTGTATGCCTGATACATTCCCCAAAGGACTATGTCTCTGGTTGAACTATGGATGGGATTCCGTTATTTCTTAGATGAACCATTTCAGCAATCTCTTTAGGGACAAAAGAAAAACCAGATCCATTTGCTTCTAAATATATGCCACAGTAAGAAAACTGCTTATTTCTTCGATGTCCAGGTTTGCATAAACAGTTAGCAATAGGTCCTGTGCTTTCCATCCACCCAGTCATATCGAATTGGCCATAGGCTCAGTCAAGTTTGTGGTTAAAAGTTATAAGCTCACTTTTATTGTTGTTGTTGTTGTGATTGCAGTGCTGGTGCACAAATCCAGGCCATTCACATATTGTAGTAAATACTTAAGTGGGGGTCCATTTGATCATATAAATATAAAAGACACAAAACTTTTTATTTTTACAATAAGCCTTAATAGCACTAGAGCTAGGCAGAGATCAACCCTCTGTGCTATTTTGTCTACCTCCCTCTCATTAACCCAGAAATTTGCTGTGTTCTGTCTGGGCCGCTCTTACTCCAGTTGGCCAACACTCATAGCTGTGTTCCCATGATCCATCTACCCCATGATGTCTTCTCCTCCCTTCTCTCTCTCCTCGTGATCTCTCTCCAGACCCCAAGCTCCAGGAACAAAAGCCCCATCGACCTCTCTTCTGCCCAGCTATAGGCTGTAGGCATCCTTATTCAACCAATCAATAGTTTTATATTAAGGAGCAAGGTTCCATAGCATCCCTTGGTGTATGTGAGGGTCTCCTCCTCACTGAGGCAACCAGATCTTGCGGGGGGGGGGGGGTGTCAGTAAATAAACAGCAAGAGATCAAACCTCATCACCCACAATGCTGTACATGTGCTTTACCACCAACTCACTCTGAGTAAGCCATAGGTTACAGTATGCATTTTGCCCTCCATATCTGAAAGCACAAGATGCTATCTTTGATGAACAGAAGTAAAGTAACTCTTTTACTAAATAAAATGGGAAAAACCCATTAACTTGCCTGCTTATATTAGTAATTACTTTTCTTCATGTCTTCAACATCTGTGGCCAATGATCTGTTAATGTCCGTCTCTTACATTTTATACATAATTAGATGTAATTGGTATGGTCACTTCATTTCTGCTTATATTAATGGAATTAAATCTATTTAAAGTGAGGAAGTGAGGTGCAGGGTTTTCAGACTGGTGGAAAAAAAGAAAAGAAAAGAAAAAGGCTCTTCTGCCAAGTTCTCATGAGTGAATACTCTACAATTCCAATTAGTCGGCTGAGTTTTCTCATGTTTGCCTTGGGCGTGGTTGTTCCCTGACAAGTCGAAAGAAAATGAGTCATTGATTTGGTGCTAGAACACGACTATGCTTGCTACGGTGAAAACACCCTACACACATCACAACTCCAAGAACAGCATGGAGTGTCTCTGCTAGACAAACGCCTTTTGTTCAGCTGAAATGTTCTGATTCTTTGTCAGACTCCAGGAGGCCTAGAATTTAATAATCTCACACCGTCTCCTAGGGGAAGCAGTTTATGTTTAGCATCTTCTTTTGGATAAACAAGCCATCACATAACCTAAGCCTGAGACTCTGCAAGCAGTGCCTGGTCATACATCAACGCTCTGAAATATGTTCATATACAACTTTGAGATGGTGGGCTCTAGCCAATGAGAGAGTTAGTCGATGCTGAGTTAGTGCTTCCCCCTACAACTGAATAAGTGAGGAGCTGATCACTTGTTGATGGTACTACATTGTAAATTGTGAAGGGAGAGAGAGAGAGAGAGAGAGAGAGAGAGAGAGAGAGAGAGAGAGAATGTCTAAGATCTTCTGAACAGTGACTCCCAAATTCTCATTTAGTCATTGCACAATGGCATTGCTACATGACCAGCTTCCTGTCAGAGGTGCAAGGCTTGGGGGTGGGGCCATGTGTGCACCTCACTCTTCCTCCCCAGGACTCTAGGTCATACCTACCTCCCTCTGGCCCAACATCATGAAGTCTAGACTGAACAGTTCCTCATTATATAGGACATAGCTTGTTCTATTTTAAAGTCCCCCCCCCATGGTTGCTACTATATCTCCATGTGACCCACGTGGAAGCTTTGCCTTCTAAGATGGACCAGCTCACCCATTCTCGTCTACCTTCACTTCTTGAGGGTCTGTAAATCCCTCTCCTTGACTTTCCCCTTTAAATGCTCTAGTATTCCCATTACCTTAAAAATAAACATTTAAAACCTCCCCCCGAAAAGCCCAGGATGTATATGAAATCACCATTAGCAGCAAATACTGCTGATGAACACGACTAATTCTTATTTTAATTTAAATATACATAAGCATATATTTAAATAAAGTTGTAATTTTTGTCCAATGAGGGGACAGGAGCTTATGAAACCTTTAAAATTTTTGTTTTGAAGTTTAGGAGCATAGAGTAATAATCAATATGTCAAAATGGAAAATCTTTATTGGTTTTCTTCAAGGGACTACATTCTCAAAACAACTACATGTGTAAGTCATAAATAACTTGGACATATGTTACATATGTCTAGAAAAGATTCTGGATCAACATATAAGAACATTAATAGTGCTTTTTTTAGTGACCTTAAGGGTACTCTTAATTTAATTTATGTTTTGTGTGGTGACTATGTAAGTCTTTTACAAGGGAAGAACTTGGAGGGTATTTTGGAAAACGTGGAGATCTGTGTAACCCACTCTTTTTGTAGTCATGGGTTAAAAAAAAAAAAGAGCATTTTCTGTGTCTGTTCTCTGATACTACAACACCATACCAAAGACTGGAGACTTCGCAGACAATAGAGTGCTATTTGCTCACATTTTGGAGGATGAGCAATCCAAGGGTGTGGTGCTGGCATCTGGGGAAAGTGTTAGTAATGCTAGAGGAGGGGAGGAGAGTGGAGACAGAGACAGAGACAGAGACAGAGAGACAGAGAGAATTGGGCCTTTCTATTAGAAATTTGGGACAACTAACCTTTTCCTGAAGTAACAATATTGGTAAAGATAGAACCTTCATAATGCCACTGCCCTTGTGAGGTTCTTGCTTCATGATCCCACTACAAATGGGGTTGAATTCAGTAGCAGCATTGGAAGGCCTTTGGAATCAGAGCAGCCACTGGATTAGAACAGCTCAGAGCTGGGGTGGGTGAGCCTGGAATGACTATGTTTTGCCATCTTCTCTTTTTTGAAGAAAGGTGGATGATAAAAAAATTTTAATTGTAAATACTTAAGGAAAAAACGAGCTAGCCTATGTATTCAAATCAGCTTCTTCATATTTTCAGAATGGGCACCTAAAACCCTGCAGGGTGTCTTGTGTTTGGGGGTGTATGGAAAGACAGAAGGACAAGCAGATTACTCCCTCTACTTGTACATGGGAGCCCTGTCTCTCCCATTTCCTCAAGGTGAGCTCAGGAGGGCAGGCAGCCCCTATTTGTAAATATTGACCTTCTGAGAATTTTCTTTATAACGTGCCTGTTTCAAAACCAAAAGGAAAATTAACAACAATAACAACAACAAAAACAGAAGCTCGTTTGGTTATTTGAGTTGTCTGTCTCGTGGACCTTGGTCTTATCTATATTCAGTAGATTCCAGGTGAGCCCTGTGCAGAAATAAGCATGGTGAGTGCTTCCTCCTGCCCTGGAATTGTCCTCCTCACTCCCATTCTGGGGTTTTTGATGAACAGAAATCTTTATCTTATTGTTTCCCTGACCCTTCAAATCTGGCTCATCCATTCTGCATCCTCTTTCAGACATCCTTTGTTCCAACTTATGGATGTTTTCTCTTCTGCGTTTCGTCTTCTACATTCAGATCTGTAGTCTGCCAGACTTTGGTTTTGTGTACTCTCCCCTCCCCAGTTAATAAGCTGAAATCCTCATGCCCATGAGTACCACACAATGTTATTCAGAGATGGCACCTTGAGTCTGTCATTAGGGCGGGACTCCTTGCCCTCATAAGACATGGGAGAGATTCTTCCCTGCTCTCTCCCAGAGATCAAGGACGACCCGAGGAGAAGCTGCCCTTATAGGCATTTGGGCAAGGCACCTGTTGGCACCTTGATCTTGGATTTTCAGTCCCTAGAGCCATGATAAATATATTTTTGTTTTATTAAGCGTTTTTAGCCCATTCTGTTTTGTTATGGCATCCCCAAACTGACCCAAACAAAGGACTTTGCTTTTGTGCCTCTAGATAAACTTTGGTGTGTGGGTTTTGATGTTGGGTGGGGGTTTCCCATCTTGCTGTCTATATTCCATCCCTATAGTGCCACGACCCTTGCACCTTAAGTAGTCAATAAATATAAGCTGGTTAATAAATGAGTCTGAAGTTGCCCTTAACATACAAGTCTTTTCCCAGAAGTATTAGTGTTAGGCTCAAAGAAAAGATATTCAAATTTTATTTTAGAGAAAAATTAACTAGAACACACACACGCGTGTGTGTTGTGTGTGTGTGTGTGTACACGCATTCGTGCATTTCTAAGAGACCCAAATGTGACTTTAGAACAACCCTGCTGACCAGGTTCCTTGGGGAAGCCAGCCGATCTTTTTGCTTTACTTGGTGCCGACAGAAAGTAGAACTGAATACTTGAACTCTTTCTACAATTTCTATTTTTACATTTAGAACATTTGTTGATTCTTTCTTTACAAGTTAAATGCTCAGCACAGAGAAGGTAATTTTGGAAATTTTATTTCTGGGATAGCTTTGTTTATCATAGTTATTTAAATTTTTTCCTATGTGTGAGAGTCTGGGCAAACATGCAGTTAGCCTAGGAATTAGAGCTTTTATGTTGCTATCAGACCATTCTAAAACAAATAAACTTCAAGAAATAAAAGGCTATTTTTAAAAAAAAAAAAAAAAAAAAGCACAGTGTTTCACACAGTGAATTCAGTAAAATATGCTTTTCAAAGTTTTGTGTTGTGACCAATGATTCAGTTGAGAGTAGCAGAGAAATCTATTTTCAGGAGGTTAGAGAGAACTCAAGATTTACCCATGAATCACTGCTTCAGATCATATTGCAAGTGGGTCCTCTGATTTGCTCCTGGCCCACCCAGAGTCAAAGAGATCTGGACACGCCTCTTTTGTCCACTATCTTGCTCAGCTGCCCTACCTAGGGCAGTAGTTCTTAACTTGTCGGTTGTGACCCCTTTGGAGTTGACTGACCCTTTCACAGGGGTCACCTAAGGCCATTGGAAAAACACAGGTATTTACATCACGACTCATAACAGTAGCAGTTACGGAGTAGCAACGAAAATAATGTTATGGTTGTGATGAGAACACAACATGAGGAACTGTATTAAAGGGTGGCAGCGTTAGGGAGGTTGATAACCACTGCTCGAGGGCCTGGACTCATGTCCAAAGCCTGTCTTCCCCTTGCTCCCTGGAGTAATGTGAGTGAAGAAGGTCAGGAAGTGGGTGGGGGCAGGGCAGGGGTGCTCAGCTCCATCAGTATCTCTTGTCTACTTCTGCCTATGCCTGACTGCACCTCTCTGCTGCCTCGTAGATTTTGTGGGTAAGGAGAGGCAGCCATGGATGTGGGTACCACCTTAGGTCAAGGAAATGTCCTACTAAGGGACCAGGGCATCGAGGACTTTCCTTCACTAGTCTGACATGATGACACTTGAACTCTTCTTTAATTAATGCCTCTCCATTTTCTTTCCTTTTTAGTTTAAATTTCCAAAGAATACTTTATATAGTCAGTGAAACCTCATTTACCCAGAAGCTATCAATTTGACAGCACCAACCATTTGGGGCTACTGGAGAACCTCAAAGAAAGCAGTAGAAACTCTGGGGACTCAGAGAGATATTGGTGCTGTGTCTGCTCTTTGCTGGAGAGAGTCTTGGTGGTTAGGCAGAACTTACTTATTGTAGAAATAAACCTAATAAGATATTTCTTCTAGCATCTTGGTTTGGAAGCAGTAAATAATGCTATTAAATGGATGTGCTAGGGGTGTGGCAGCAGACTGCCTGGTGGTAGTAGGTGGGAAGACAGCATCCAAAAAAAAAAAAAATGAAGACTGGAATCATTTTTATATGAAATAAGAGAGCTAGCTCCCTTCATGTGTCAGGAGCCTGGAGGGTGTTGCCACGCTGCAGTGCAATAGTAGGACATTTGATTACAGGAAGCCTGAGCCATTAAGGAAGCTTGATTATACTAAAATTCTCTGTTACAGAAAGCCAGCACATGAGTAATCCATTAGAGACTTTCAGGAAAAGGGTATGTGGTAGTTATTTCAAATCATCTACTTGTATGTAACCAACATTTTCCTCAGAATAATAAATAAGCCAAATAATTACTCGGGGGGGGGGAGTTTCCCTTCTTCTCTTGCCCCTCTTCCTTGGGATCTTCATTTCCTGTCCCTCCCTTTCTTCATTTCTTCCCCACTCCTAGTGGTTCACCTTATAACTGTCCTGCTTCTGTCTTCTACGGTGTCTCCCAGCTTTCTAGTCATGCCACTTCCCTACATAATACTCCTTTTAATTTTCCCCTGAGTTTTTCCTTTTAAGTAACTTTTCCTTATATCAAGTGAGTTGGTGGTAAATGCTTAACAGCTTATTCCCAGGAATAAAGGCCCCATGTTGATAACATGCTTCAGTTTTCTGGAGTAAGCATTCTCTCCATGGCTTCACATTGCAGAGCTGGATGTGGACCAGGGAACATGAATGCCATGGGCTTCAAAACCTCAACAGCATAGATCGTAGTAAAAGATGATAACTTGAAAATTAATATTTAGTAACTTTAATATAAATCATTCATGTACTTGTTTATGTATTGTAATTGTTACTTAACGTTCAGCTATTGTGTATGTGTGTGCACATGTGAGGCTGCGAGCATGTATAAATCCTATGACATGTATGTGGATGTCACAAGACAATGTCCAAGAGTTGGTTCTCTTTCCACCGTGTGGGTGTTTGGGATCTAATTCAGATCCTTAGGCTTGGTTGAAATTATTTTTAACCTATATATCCAACACATAATTACTGGGATATTATTAATAAGAGTCTGTGCTTGCTCTCTCTCTCTCTCTCTCTCTC
>NC_034610.1:28143249-28150305 GCF_900095145.1 Mus pahari
GCTATCCTGGAACTCACTCTGTAGACCAGGCTGGCCTCGAACTCAGAAATCTGCCTGCCTCTGCCTCCCAAGTGCTGGGATTAAAGGTGTGCACCACGAGTCTGTGCTCTCTTAAAATATATAATTTTGCAACATAGGTATGAAGGATCTTATGAATTTGGATCAATGGGATGAAGATGGAGTTCATTGCATGGAGTGTTTAATTAATAATTTTTGATGGCTTGACATAGAACAGTTGTCCTTTCCTAGACTTACACCTGTGTGTAAGGAAACCGAAACAATAAACAAAACACAATAAGAAGAGAGTTCAACTTTGAGCCTTTGGACACACGTCACAAGCCAATTATCCTGAATTTCTCTGTTAATGGCAAGAAAAAAAGAAATGGTTCCATAGTTACAGTTAAGAATTTCATATTTATGTGGGGAAAACAGCTTTCAGTATAGCTCAGACTGGGGCTGAATTGTCTATGTGTGAAGATGACTATGAACCCCTGTCCCAGATTCCCAAAGGCTATGCTTATCAGCATGCGCATCCACTCCATGCTAAGAAAGTGTTACTGTTTGTATGAGCTAAAGCAGGTCTCTGATGGAAAGAGAGAATGCCACACACGCCAAAGACCTGCAGGGAGTGAGGACACAGGATGAGTTATGATAAAAAACAAAACAAACAAAACAACAACAACAACAACAAAATGCCCCCAAACCCAAAACCAAGCCAAAACAACAACAAACAACTTGTAGACAGAAGAGACTGAAAGAGGAAAGAAAGCTGTGAGGAGAAACCAGAAGTAGAATCCGCCCAGGCTAACTGCTTGCCCAGGCAGGGAACGGACCTCCTGAGATCTTAGTGACTCGACCTTCTGTTTGCTGTTCTGCAGTTTGCTGTTCAGCATTTTGTGGGGATCGTTCTTCTCTGCTTCTTTAGGAATTGGTTAGTTGGTTAACTTAATACTGGGGTATCCACTGTCGCAGGTTCAGAGAACGATTAGGGTCATAAGCCATTGTGCTGATTCTCCCACACACAACATTTTCCACACACTCCTCCACTTTCTTTGCAGCCTGGTGACACATTCTTAGGGAACGTTTCAAGAAACCGAGGAAGATGTTTTTCTGGCTTTAATGATTTCTCCTTAGGAGTCACACCATAGCCCTTCTGTTTGTTCCTAGTCCACCCAGATTCCAAGGAAGGGAAGGAAACACGGCTCTCCCTTTTTGATAGGAGGAGAGCCAAGCCACTTAGTGAGATAGGGAACTAAGATAAAAGCCATGACTGAAGTCAAGTTGGGAAAAGTAAATCGCCACAGTAGGGATAAGACACAATGAGGAGACTGGAGCATTCGGTAGACTGTCGTGTGTTAGAACCCTGGACGTATCTGTGAGAGTCACCTCTTCCCATCCTTCCTTGAGTAAAATGAATGGGGAGAGGAGTGATAGAGGTCAGCAGACAGCCTTGGAGGTCACAGCGAGGGGTGGGTTTTTTTGCCTAGTAAGGAATTTGAAGCTTGTTCCTAGGTAGACTAGCTTTCATGAAGGGAAGTCACATGATCTTATTACATGTTATTACTGTAAAACAATACTCTTCTATTTATTGTAAGTTTTCAAAGAAGATCAAAACTTTCTAAAATTTGATTTTAGAGTAGCCTTAGATGAACAACACAACTGAGAGGGAGGTAAAGTTCCCATATTCTTCTTGCCTCCACTCATGTAGAGTGTCGTTCCCCCGACTGCCAACACCAAACTAGAGCAGCAGTGCATTTGTTATAATCAATGGACTTCTATTGGCGCTCATTATTATCCAAAGTTCAGCATCTATATTACTGTTCACTCTCGATGTGGCATCTCATGAAGATGTCAACAAACGTATAATGGCATGTGTCTAACAGTAGAGCATCATTCAGAGTAGTTGCGCTGTCCTGAAAATCCTCTGCCTACTGTGTTTAACAGTTAGATTGTGACATTTCTGAAAATACAGCTCTCTGTCCATAACTGGTAAAGCCAGCACTGGCATACCACAGCTTACTAAATACCTCATAGCTAGGGGACATTTTACTGTTTTATTTGACCCCAGTGACACGCTAGACTGCATTAAAAAAAAAAAAGTCCCAGGAGCCCATAGTTAAAAGAGATGCTAGAGACAGTCACTTCTGACCTCTCTGAAGCACTGATTCCATTTGCAGTCTGGGAAAAGGATCTTCCAGGGCTGCCATGGCTCAGATTTCTCATGTCCCACACAGATTTGCATCACACACACACACACACACACATACACACACACACACACAACTGAAAGTTAGAGACCTTCCCGAAGCACAGACCAGGGTTGCGATTCAATCTTTTCCTCTTGTTCTTCCCCAATTTTAGTCTCAGGTAAACAATTCCATTCCTAATATTATAATTAGTTCAAGATTTGTTTGATTGGAGTAGGAATTACTTTAAAGATAACAAAAGCATGTAATTAAATAAAGTTAGTGAGCATCTATTAGAGCTTATTAGGTATTTGGGATTTATTAGGGATTTTTAATTTGTGAGGAGATAGTTTATAGGCAACCTGTATATATCCAGTATAAATATTTGTATGTGCAATAGATCTAAGCTAAAATACATATGTTTATTACTAGTGCTTTTACATTTTAGGAGTAATGGCTCAAAGTGCTATCTGAAGGAAATACTTGATTTTCTCAGGCCAGTTAGGCTAGGAAGCTTTTTGGAAGATCTCTTTAACCACCAGTGTTAGTTAGCATCTTCACGGTGAGATGGAGCTCTTGTATAGTGTATGTGAGTGTGCACACGTGTGTGTGCAGCCTTGATCTTATGTGGCTTGCTGTTGGAAGCCCCATGGTAGCATGGGAAACACTTGAAGCAAGGCAAGAGCTGAGTCAAAATTATAGGTCAGTTACTTGTTAGGTATGTGATTATTCTCCATTTAGACTGTTGAGAGCCAATGGCTGTTCTTTTTCATTCCTTATGTAACTTGGTTTATTGTGCTCCTTAAAATAGAAGTTTCTCACCTGAGGATGAAAGTGTTCAGAAAAACTGCTTGGCACCTCTCCTGGTGGGCAGTTACCACAGTGGGAGGTGAGCTCTATACAGAATGGGGAGGCACCAGTGTCAGAATATGTGACTCTAGAGACAATAGTGAGCCACTCCATGTCCCCCAAAGCCAGATTTGTGCACATTAGTCACCTGGCTGGGTTCCATGATGGTATATTCTCCATCCCCTTAGCTTTCCTGTGTTGCTCTCTCAGTTTCCACAGTCAACCTATCACTTTGCTCCAAGCCGAGGCTTGCCCCAGACTCCTTCTTCCTCGGTGATGTTGAATCTTAGGTAATGGCCTGACAGGTCTTTGTCTCTGTTTTTAAGAGAAATTTTAAGTACACGTATTAGAGAGTTTTACTGCTGTGAACAGACATGACCAAGGCAACTCTTTAAGGACAGTTAAGGACAACATTTAACTGGGCTTACAGGTTCAGAGGTTCAGTCCATTATCATCAAGGGTGGAACATGGCAGCATCCAGGCAGGCAAGGTGCAGGAGGAACTGAGAGTTTTACATCTTCATCTGCAGGCTGCTAGCAGAAAACTGGCTTCCAGGCAGCCAGGATGAGGGTCTTCAAGCCCATACCCAATGACGGCCACACCCACGCCACCTTCTAATAGTGCTGCTCCCTAGGCTGAGCTTATACAAACCATCACACTATACAAAGGCAGCAGAGGCTCCCCATGCACCCTTCACTCAGCTTCCTCAAATGGAAACACTTTAGGGAAGTTTGTGCATTCACCTCCGGCATCAGCAACAGACTCAGAAAAACTGTGTGTGTGGTTCCGTAGTGTGGTACCTGGCATCCACCCAGGGTCTGAGATCGGAACCCTATGGAGAAAGGAGTCTACTTTACAGTTAGCTCAGTTTTAAAGGGTGGAATCCGGGTAAGGAGATATTCAGCAACTACCTCAGAGCCACAGGGATGACAGACACATAAAAGCTTCTCTCGTGGACCAGGTTCTGGGTCTGTGGTTGAGACGGTCTTTGCAAACAGAGGTCACGCATGAACCCAAAATATACCTCTTTGAAAATAAAAGTGATAGAAACCCTTTTCTAAAGATATAAAATTTGGGTATATTGAATGCATTTCAGGAGTAGGAAAGTCTGTTGGTACAACAACTCTATAAGTCCTTCCCCTTTATAATGGTTTAGTAATTTTAGTTTTTAGAATCACTTCATTAACAACAACAAAAAATAAATAAAAAAAAAAACCCTATGTGCATGTATGGATCACCTGACATTTCTCTAGGAATGGTTTGGCAGCTGTGTGTGTGTGTGTGTGTGTGTGTGTGTGTGTGTGTGAGAGAGAGAGAGAGAGAGAGAGAGAGAGAGAGAGAGAGAGAGAGAGAGAGAGAGAGAGAGAGGTAGTTGCCGGGACTCTGGCTTTGTGTAATTTCCCTGGTCAAACACATAATCATCTTACATCATCTAACCATGTTACCAGGTAACCTAACAGACGGTTGCTGCTTCTTCTCTCAGCCACATCAGTTGAACTAAAATCTGGGATGTCAGACTCAAGCCCAAGGTAGACAATACAGTTTGAAGCACAGCAACATGTCTGTGCTGCTTCAAAGAACTTACTGGCTAGCAAGCTGTGTTTGTTACGGTGGGTCCTTAGAAATGTCCGAGATTATCTCTCTGTAACAGGGACCTCTAAACCTGTCACTCAAGTCATAAGTTACTTCAGCAAAAGAAAAGTCTAAAACTCCACCAGAGTGTTTAGAACCCAGGTTCCTAAGGTTTGGTTCTGTTTTCCCTTTGTGGGGCATCCCCCCACGAGTGCCTCTTTTGTGTGGAAGTGGAGTCTTAAGACTAGAGTGGGTAGAAGGACCCCTGTATGCCTGGTGAGGTCGGCGCACGGAGTGCGGGGCAGATCCCAGGCAGTATGGGGAGGTAGCTCTGCCGGCCATTCTGGGTGGCCCCGGCTTGGCAGGCTCTTACACTTCTTCTGCAGGGGTGCCCATGGCCTTCGGGGAGTTCTCAAGCCTGGAATTGGCTTCTAAAAATGAACCGAGGCAGGATGCCATGAGCAATTCGTGTCTGACTTCCTTGGCAACCATCTCCTGTCTCGTTTCCAGCTTCAAGGCAGCAGTGTCTTTCAGAGTCAATTCAACCGTCCCCTTGCCTGACTGTCTTAGACCACAGAAGCACAGGGAAACAGCTCAGGCCACAGAGGCACAGGAAAACAACTCCGCTTGTATCTATGCTGTTGGGGCTGAAACATGAAGGGAGTCCAGGCCTTAAGAAACGTGAGGGCCTCCTTAGATTATTCTGGGGAAACGTTCTTGGTCTAACTCGTGATCCATGACTTTCTCCTGATACTTTGGCGGGTAACCCTGCTGCCTGTCTTTGAAGATAGTAGAGTCTTATCTTCAACGGTCTACGGTTTAACCATCTGTTGAGTCTTGGCTGTGAGCTTCCTCGTAGGCCATTTTCAGGAGTGAGGCCTGTGTGAGCACAGGGGCCTGTCCTTGCCAAGGGTGGCTGCGTTTGCAGAGGACCTGAAGGAGTGTCTTAAATGGAGAGAAGCTTGTTGAATTTTGGGAGGATGCTGAGACCAAACAATGAGCTTCATCCCACTCAGGGAAGCAGGGCAAGAGAGTACAGAGAGCGGCCAAATGCCCTTTCATTAATCTGATGGCCACATGATCTGGCCTTCCTCGTGTGTAGGACCACCAGTCTCTCTCTCCTCTTTGTGTTCCTGACTGAACATCCTCTTTGCTGTCCCCCTTTATCTTAAGGCCTATGTGTCCTAGCCGGCAACCTTAACCCCTTGCTCTCAGAGCCTCCCTGCTGTGAGCAACAGTGCTGTAGATATTCTTGGGTGACACTGATCTGTCGTCCAAGCATGACTGAGACAGGTCTCACACTCAGCAGACAAGGCAGGACTTCCACACACTGCTTACCCATCTGAAAGAATTGTTCTCAATAAGTACAGAAGAGTGAAGACATACCCATAGCCTCGGTGGCTGCTGTGTATGTGAAAGGATTTGGGGAGAAAAGATAGGAAAAACAGAGATAATCTGTGGCCCTTACGTAGTCTCACTTCATGGCAGTTTAAGGCCAGGTTTATATTGGGAAGGGAACTATCTTGGTAGATAAGCAGGAATTCTTGTCAGTGTGCCTGAAGGCTGCAACGTGTTGGCAGCCGAGGGACCAGGCAAGGGAAGGGCCATGCGTGGAATCCAGGGACTGTAGCTTCTGGAAGGGTCCAATGTTATCGCTGTAGCCGTGCCAATGCCCCTCCTTCTCGCGCCTTTGCATCTCTTCAGAGTAGGAGCTGTGGCGTGCACATCTAGGAGCCGTGCTGAATCACAGTTAGCCCTCCCTCCCTCTTCAAGACTGTCTCCTTCCCACCTCATGTTGCTGTATTCTACTTGGCGATTAGTTTGGCCTGGTGCTCTGGGGTTCAATCCAGGGCGTGGGGGGAGAGAGAGAGAGAGAGAG
This sequence comes from Mus pahari, assembly GCF_900095145.1. Lineage (NCBI taxonomy): Eukaryota > Metazoa > Chordata > Mammalia > Rodentia > Muridae > Mus > Mus pahari. Next base: position 28,149,736 of record NC_034610.1, read on the forward strand.
AGAGAGAGAGAGAGAGAGAGAGAGAGAGAGAGAGAGAGAGAAGGTGGGCAGTCTATTTTCGCCTGGCCAATCGGACCTACAGCTGGACCGCTGGAGCCCAACCTACCAACCACGAGGCTGGGGACAGAGTCATCAGGGAAACCCCATCTTAAGGCAAGGATGATAACCTTAGTTTTATCTTTGTCTTTATCTTTTTACCCTTTGTTTCCTCTTTCTTGCCTCATTCATAAACATTTCGCTCCGTTGCTGATGTAAAGGCTGTGGCGCCACCCAGCGGTTCGTACCACTTGCTCAATGAGCGTGGTTCCCCCACCCCACCCCCACCCCCCCGTGGCCCTGGAAATCTGGTCAGTCTCTTAGAAAGCTTGCTTGCACGTTTCCACTGGCACCGAGAGTCTCAGTCTGACATTTGCTTGCTATCCGTGTCCTCTGCAGGCATCATATTCTTCTCTCTTTCTTCTTTCTCGGATCTGCCTGGAAGCTGCTGTAGAGCCCTAAATTTTAAAAAAAATTTCCCAAAACCTGTTCCCTAGATCATTAGGAATGTGGCTAGTAAAGAGCCTTTGTTCT
>NC_034610.1:28150671-28167263 GCF_900095145.1 Mus pahari
CAACCCTAACCCTACAAAAACCCCTTACTTCTGAGGGACTGGGTCGACTCCTCTGTCTCCTGCGTGAGATACGAGTCGGCCCGAGGCCTCGTAAATAAAGTACCTCATGTGATTTACAGCAAGGTGTGTATAAGGTGTATCTCGAATTACTGGGGACCCGAGAGAGTACCGGACCAGAAGGAGTCCCTCCTTTCGGGGTCTTACACTGCAACAAGAGGTCAGGGTGCCAGCTGCTCTAATCACATAGGAGGCTGCAGGTAACCCCAAACACAGGCGGCAAAGTCTACTTCTGTGGCTGACAGAGGAGTAAGATGAGCTTTGGTATCTTTAGGAGACCATGGAGTAAGTCTGGGAGGAAGAGGGTTACCGAAGGTGGAGACTGATGGCTGCCGTCGTTGTCTTTTACAAAACAGTGGGATAGTTCGGTGGGAGGGAACATCTTGCGGAGCCCAAGCCAGGGCATCCTCCTGAACGGTCACATGGTAGGCCTAGTGATAAAAGGAAGGTTATTGGAGGAACATGTGGGTAAGAGAGAGGGAGAGAGAATAGGAGATGAGGGGGAGGGGGAGGGGAAGGAGGAGGGGGAGAGAATGAACTCTGGGGTAGCCAAGCAATTCTTATATGCCCAGTTGGTTGGTTGGCACCTGGCAGGACTATGCAAGCTGTTGCTAGGTAGCTATTGGGCGGAGCCTAGCAGAGTTGCCAACAACTGCGGCCTGGCAGGACCCAGTATTGAAGTTCTATTCTCCAACCTAAGCTAGGTCAACACGACTGACCTACAGACCTACCACAAACATCTCCGACAAAGGCCTGACTGCGGCCTGGACCCCAGGCATAGCCATAGACCCTGGCAGCTTTATTTACTCTTCCCTTCTCATGGAATCCTTAAAGATATAATCACTCGGGACTTCCAGAAACGACTGTGGGATAATGTGAGAAAGATAGGAGGTCATTAGGCCATTGGCCATAGCGATGATTAAGTACAGTGCAGAGACTGTGGATTGAGGGAACACTGAAGCATCTAGAGTTTCAGTGTATTCTCTGACAAGGAGATTTTCAAGTCTCACATGTGACCAAGCTCTTCATCTGCAGGTAAGGACAGAAAAAAAAAAAAATACAAGGAGCTGTTGGGGAACCTACCAAGCAAGTGAGCAAGGAGATGCTGTAGGCAAAGCATGCTCTCTAGGGAAGCCAGGCAGCTGTGCATTTCAAAGCTCTGCTTCTCTTCCTAAAATACTTCCTAACCTGCTTCCTCTGGTGAGGAAGGGAGGGCTGTGGTGTCTCCCTGACTTCGCATTAGAACTGGGTGGGGAGGTCTGGGGAAGGACCAGGGAGTACAGAGCCAGCCTGTGAAGAGCTGAGTGACAACCCTGAGCCCTGTGAGCAGGGCTAAGAGGGAATCTGGATGGAATGAGGCACGACTGGGGCAGATCGACAGCATCCCTGGAATAAGAGTCCCTACTCATGAGGGCGAAAGTCACAGTGGAGGTCCGTTTGGCTAAATGAGAGTCAGAGGGACGTGGCTTCTAAGGAACTGACGGTCACACTTGCATTTAGTAGTAGATGACAAAATCAGCTTTTTCTTAGACGTGAGACGTACAGTGTTTAGCCCTTTAAACCGTGTATCAGCAAGCGCTATGTCAGGTGAGATTCTGCAAGGTAGGCACTTGATAAAGACTGTCTGGCATGGCGCCCCCTGGAGGATATCGGTTATTATCGGTTATAGCCTGCTTTTGCGGGGGGGGGGGGGCTAGTGGCTATTTTCCCTTTCTGTTCTTGGATTTAGGTCGTATTTAGGGGGCTCTCAATTAATTGGCTGGTTAATAAATTAGCTGTGTCTCTGGGGATGAACTCAGAGTCCTACATGCTACATGTACCATTGCACTATACCCCCAATCCAAGCCATGTCAATAATTTGGTATGTCATTTAGAAATGCAGTCTTGGCCTAGGCCATGCTGCTCTCCAGTTTAAAAAAAATGCTCATCAGACATATTTCTCTTCTTTTTCTTGTGTGTCTAAATGAGGAAAACTGTCCGATATGAGCTTAGCCTTGTTTCCAGACCTACTACTGTGCATCCTCCTACCGCTGCCCTGGTTGTGCCTTGCTGGCTGAGCTCTGAATCGGTGTGAGCCATCTTTCTAACAAACGCAGCTCACTTTCTATGTACGGCTGTCGAGACATTTCATTAGCTGTGCCTTGATTTATTTAGGATTTAGAGCGATGGCGGGGTTTCCTTCTTATTGCTGCTCTAATTTGTCTTGAAATAGAATTGCTCTCTTCAGTAAATGGTTTGCAGCATGCCGGTTTGCCTCCTTCTCCTCCGTAGCAGTTGAAGTGGGAAATAGGATTCAGGGGCGGAATAGGAATTAGGTTTTTTTTTTTTTTTTCTTTCTCTTTCCCCAAATGCTGGAGAGCTGAATTGGCAACGTAGCTAACTTGCTTGGGTGTAAAAGATATTAAATAAATTCAAACCTCAATCTTACCATTTGACTAAATTCAGGCGTCTTTTCCAAATGATATGTGTTACCTCCCAGCAGCGATGAGATGCAGAAGTTTTAGTTAGTGTAGCATTCGGATACAGAGCATCTATGACTTCAGGGCCTGCTGGATTTTATCTGGCTTCCATTTCCAAGTTGTGTGCCTTGAGGTAAGTTGCTCAGTCTTGCTGTCCTCACTTCCCCACGCTGCTAAGAAGAGAATGCTATAGATGATGCAGCTTAAATAGCAGCTCCTTGCTCTTTATGGCTGGATGCTGGGAAAAGTGCAAGGCCAAGGCGCCTGCAGGTTTGTGATCTCGTGAAGCTGCTTGCTTCACATGGGGGCATAGGTTCAGCCTCTCATGGATTTCCTCGTGACAGCACTAATCTCATTCATGAGGGGCCCCTATCCATCTGCAAAGGCTGTCAAGTGGGGAGAATTAGGGCATGGGCACATTTTAAAGGGTTGTTTTTGGACTTAAATAATGTTATCACTATATATTGTATAACATATTCTATATTATGCATTATGATATAATATTATATATACTATCTACCATACGCTATGTAACATATAATATGTAATATTTGTGACATGTGATATATATGTGATATATATTATAATAATATTTATCATATATCAGGATTATGCATGATATCATATGCTGTAGAAATTAATGAATAGAAATAAGTATTCAGTCATTCTCAAATTATATCTTTCATAATTACTATGGTACATTAGACTTTCCACACTGGGGAAAGAATGACTGTTTTGCTTTTATTTTTTCCAAACGAGTCATCTTAGACTAATAGCAAATAGTTCTGGCTGATGTTAGTCATAAACTTCACTTGTATTTGCTGTAATACAGTTAGTGGCACTGAGATTTTAAAAAGGAGATGAGTCGATGAAAATGGTTCATAAATTGAGTTTTATTTCTCCATCTCTACAGAAAATAAGTAGAATAAGAAATGTATTTTCCTTTAGGCATTCAGGGGGTTCCATGTTCAGAAAGATTCTTTTAAAGGTTTTATTTCATAGATTCACCACGAATCTACTGCTGAGTCACCAAAAGGGACATTCCTTAAAATTAGTAAATGAAGCATGGATGTTTTGATGATGTGCGTAGCGTTTAATAACATGTATGTTTTCCATTTTAAGTGTGTTTATGTGGTATGGATGTGTGCGTGCGTACATGTGCATGTGTGTGCACATTGAATGTGTGTGTCTATACATATGGACACCCAAGGTTGATGTTAGTTTATTGTCTCCAGTCACTTATCCATCTTATTCATCGAGTCAGAGTCCTTCTGTTTAACCCAGAGATAACCAGTATGGCTAGTCTCACTAGTCAGCTTGCTGGGGGTGAGGCGAGTGCCCGTTTCTGACATTCAGAGTCAGAATTATCCTGACATTTATGTGATATATGGGGATCTAAACCCTGGTCCTTACTTTTGAGCAGAAAATACTTAACTACTCATCCATATCCCACCCCAGCTCACTCCCTCATTTATATATCCATACATGTGTGTGTGTGTATATATATATATATATATATATATATATATATATATATATATATTTCTTAAATAAGCAAGGTATAAATATAAAAACAAAAAAGATAGAGTGTGTATATATATACATATATTATATATGTTCTCATTTGTATATAATGGTATATAATATATAATTATAGAATTGAAATTTACATATGCATATATAAACAATAACTGAGATTAGTTGATGTACTGTGTTTATTTGGGGTAGTTCATACACCTCTCAGTGTTTGATTGTTCCTTTTGATAACAGAGCAAGTGATTCTTTTGGGTTTTGAAGATTAATCAGTTATGTTTTTCTTTGTGAGAGGGTTCCCTATCCTGGTTAGCTTTAATTGTCAACGTGAGACAACCTGGTGTCATCTGATTGAGAAATTGCCTAAATCAGATTGATCTGTAGCCATGTGTGTGTGTGTGGGGGGGGCTTGTCTTGATTATTAACTGATGCAGGAGGCCAAGCCCACTGTGGGCAGAACCATCCTTAGGCACATAGTTAGCTGTATAAGAAAGCTAGCTGAGTGTGAGTCTGAGAGAGAGAGAGAGAGAGAGAGAGAGAGAGAGAGAGAGAGAGANGAGAGAGAGAGAGAGAGAGAGAGAGAGAGAGAGAGAAGAGAAGAGAAGAGAAGAGAAGAGAAGAGAAGAGAAGAGAAGAGAAGAGAAGAGGAGAGAAGAGAGAGAGCGCTAGTGAGCAGCGTCCTCTGTGCTTTCTGCTCAGTTCCTGCCTGAGTCCTTGCCATGACTCAGTGATAGTGTATGACGTAGAAGCTGAAGTCAAATACACCCTTCCCTCATCTAAACTGCTTTTGGTCAGAGTGGTTGGTTGTTTTATCTCCACAACAGAAAGGACACCAGAGCAATCTCAAAGCCTCTAGGTACAAGTTTTCTGTCTACTTCTAAGATATGATGCCCCCATCTAGGGATGTCTGTATAATTCAGCACTGGCCTGCTGAGTTAATTATATTTTTTAAATTTTGAACTCATGAGTTCCATTGCATGAGGTGAAGTTGTCATAGTTGGCTGTGTCCCACCTTGAGAACCGCACAGGCTAAGTAAAGGGTCTAAATTTTCAGTTTAAGAGAAAGCCATTTGGAGCGTTGGTGGCAGTACTGCTTGAATTTCTACTTTGGGTCAGACTTACTATTTTTATTTTGTACTTGCTTTAATTATTGTTATAACTTATATTTCCACAGATAATGCTTTCTATATTTTTGTGTAAAATACATTTACATTTTATACCAAATAAACATATTGGCTTTAATGCTATGCATTTCTGGTATTTTTCATTGTTATGAAAGCTCAACAATAAAAAAAAAGCAAAGCAGAATACTATATTCCAACATGGCTTTACACTCTTGGCAGAGGTCTGTTTATTATCAAGGTTTCTTATTTTGTTAGGCAAATTGTTATAATTGGTTGTTTTGTCACAACTGAATTTTGTGCTCAAAGCATCAGGGTTTCTAATTTAGAGCAAATTAATCTACTTCTGGTTTTATGGTGAAGAATCTATTTGTGTGAATCTTTTGCGAATTAGATGATTGGACAAATATTTACACCACACACTCTGAAACCATAGATTTTGTTTCTAAGTGGTTACACAGGATTAGAATTTTCAAGAGACCGTGCTGCCTTCAGGAGAGGGGCTGGGGTGGGCAGTTCTGAAGGTTAGGAGAGAAGAGGTCTCGTAGGAGACAGGAAGCCACAAGGGCTGGCCAGACTGGCTGCAGTGATGGAGAGAGAAGGGATGCCGGGACTGGATGGTGGTCCTGTGCTAAGACCACTGACCATCCCATGCTGGAGTGCAGGCCTGCTTGAGAAATGAGAAGGAGACGCTGATTGGCCGGCATGAGTGCTGAATGAAGGACCACTCCTTTCTTCTGGGGCTTTGTAATGGTTCTTTGTTTGAGTCTCACTTCTTATAAGATCTGTTTCCTTCCAAGTCACTGAAGTCAGTTCTTAAAGGTCTGTATAATTATTCCTTTCCTTCAGAACAAAAGACAGTCTCTGTCTCTATCTCTGTCTCTCTCTGTCTATCTCTCTCTTTCACACACACACACACACACACACACACACACACATACACACACACATACACACACGAGTATGAATATAGATGTAGGTTTTTGTTGTTGTTGTTACCTCTTTGCTTTTTGTTTTGTTTTTCTTTGCTTTGTCTTTTTTGAGACGAGGTCTCACTCTGTAGGTCATGAATGCCTGGAACTCACTGTTGCCTCAGCTTCATAGCAAACTCCGTCTCAGCCTCTGGAGTGTTGGAACTATAGCTGCATGCCACTATACCTGTCTCTATTCCAACATTATTAGTGACCTGATTTATAATTGATTCCTTTTTCATGGCCACTCTTACTAGATATGAAGGAGACTGTGGTGTCTTGATTGGATATGAGGACAACTTCACAGTGTGGCCTTTAGTGACACTGGGAGACATTCTCCTGTCCTTGCAGGTGGCCAGGCAAGTACTTAGTCTCCAGTATAGTTTGCCCTCAAGATGTCTTTCATGTGGGATGGGTTTCTTGTGACAGCTAAACTCACCATTCCACTCTGCCTGTCTCCGTTTTCCTCTCAGTGGGAGCCTTTTCTAATCTCAGCTTCTAGAAGCATCCACGTTTGGAATCTTCAAGAGCTTTTCTTAGGCCAATACACAAACCTTGTACAGAATATGTCCGTCTGTAAAACTTTAGCTGAGGTCACAGTGCTGCCGCATGGGGCACTTTATCCAACAGTGTAAGGAATGGTAGCTAAAGAGCAATAACCAATTACATAGGAAAGCACAGAATAAAGAACTAAGCAGATGAGATATTGTGTGCAATGCCAACATCCACTATCTGTTCAATGAGCCCACTAAATCTATAAAGGGAATAGAGAGTGAGGTCACTTGAGACAGTATGTTTCCCGATGACGGTGTCCCTTGGGCGACTGAACTGACCAGCGACAAGCAGGAAAGAGTGTGCACAGATCCCAGTTCTTCAGCTCTCTTGGGGATGTTTCGTTTAAAGATCGAGCTGCACTTCGCAGCCATTTTTCAGTTTCTGGCCCCTGCCCAAAAGCCTGCCCAACAGGGACAGATTTGTACTTTGGGAGTAAGCGAGACTTAGCAACTGTTGCGTTCACTGACGAATAATAAAAGATGAACTCCTGAATCATAAATCTGTGCCTTACGGGCTGGGTGTTTGCCTACTTTCAGCAACGTGCTGATGTCTTCAATCTTCTCACAAGTCCCCTCGTTTCAATATAGTCCTAGTTCCCATTCACACAGACCTCTGTGACAAGCGTGACTGGTGACTCTCACAATTGTTTCTGCTGCTCACACCAACACTAGTTGAATAGTGACTGCTGTGGTTACACAGGAGGAGACATGTTTTGCCCTGGTCGGGCAGCTGGGAATGGCACAGGAGTTGGGTGGAAGATGGGCAGTGGAGATGGCTGGACCCAAACCATTGGTTTTTTTGTTGTTTCTTTGCTTGTCTATTTGTTGTTTTGTTGTGTTTTGTTTTCGTTTTTGTTTTGTTCTGTTTTGTTTTGTTTTACCTGCAAGTGGGAGTCAGGGCAAAGCTAAGAACCTGGAAGCCTTGCTGAGCCATCCCAATTTTGTAGGTTCCTGAAAGTTGTCCTTGTGGATGAAGGTTGCAGGGAGTAGCGAGGAGCGTGGTAGGGGAATGAGTTATAACCCAAAACAGGTCAGTGTGACTCCAATTGCAAAGGGCAGGAGAGGTGGTTCTGTTCAGAACTACCCAGGTAGAGAACACACTCCAAAACTAGGCCCAGCTCTCTGTTGTCTCTTGAACTAACTGTGCCTACAGTACATGGCAGCTGATTCATTAGGGACCCAATGGCTTCCGTGTTCTTCGCTCTGTCCATTTACCATCCATATCTGCCAGGCAGGGTTGCAGCCCACCCTTCCCTGGGACTAATGTTCCTCATCTGACTGCCTAAGCATCAGACCGTTTGATCCCTTTTGCTGGTCCAACCACAGTTTGCCAGTTGTTGCTCTTCTCTTAAATAGTCTACCTTTCAGGATCCTATGTAATAGAAGACTGGCGAATCTCAGGTTAGCGTCTATAGCCCAAGCCCTTCAGCAAACTCTATTCTTACATATCAGCGGCCCCTCTGATATCTCCATGTTAGCAGGAAGCTCACATGTAGATCTTGTATCCATTGGAAGCTGAACTTCTGAATTTTTTTTCTTTTGTCATCAGCCGTTTGTTCCTCCCCTGTTTGCTTATTGAATGGCGCACCATCTTAACTGACATTCAACACAGCCTCAGGGCCATCCTTGACGGTGCTCTCTATTTTTTGTTCTTCATGCATCCCCTCTGCCCTGGTCCTTTATGGCCAACTTCTTTTGACTTGGGTTGTTTTGTAGCCTTCAAAGGTTCTCCCTCTAGATTTCTGAGGGGCTCCCTCCCTAATGACCTTTAGGACTCTGCTCACACAGACCAGCATTCTGTGACTGTGACTCAGCACTGTGGTCAGGTGCTGCCTAGACCCCTCTCCCTTTGGTGCCTAACTGCTCTTCCCTTGGTAGAACATTTGCATTTCAGAAAGGGCCAAAAGGACAAGGATTCTGGCTATATTGTCTTTCACCCTGTCTTAGTTACTTTTCTCATCTACTATGACAGAGTGCCTCAGAAAACAACCTAAGGAAGGAAGGTTTTTTTTAAGCTCATGACTTGAGCAGACAGTATCCATCACAGCTTGGAAGACAAGACAACCATCATGGCCTAGAAGGAGGGCATCAGGAATGTGACCCGATGGTCACACTGCGTCCAGAGTCAGGAAGCAGAGAGAGATGGATCCGGTGTTCCTCTCTTAAATTCAGTCTGAGGCTCTGTTCAGGATGGCTCTTTCTCCCTCACTTAAACCTTTTGGAAATGCTCTCACAGACACACCCAGAGATGTGTCTCTCAGGAGATTCTAAATTCCATCAAGTTGAGGATTCAGATCAACTGTCTGCCTGTTTGTCTGTTCCCCTCTGTCTCTCTGTCTCTCTGTCTCTGTCTCTGTCTCTCTGTCTCTCTCTGTCTCTCTGTCTCTGTCTCTGTCTGTCTGTCTGTCTGTCTNTCTCTCTCTCTCTCTCTCTCTCTCNCACACACACACACACACACACACACACACACACACATACACACACACTCCCCAGTACCTAAAACAATTCTTTCTGCATTGTGAACACCGAACATATCCACCAAATGTTTGCTCGTGTTTGTTGTGCGCTGAGAATGATGCTCAGAATTAGGAGGCATGAGAGAAACAGCCCAGTGTACATAAAGTCTACAGGGCCCTTAGAGCTCACAGCAGTGAGAGAGCACAGACAAGTGATGGCACCTCCTCTTATTACTTAAGTCCAGAGACCCAGTTTTGTTTATTGAACAGCTTGGCTATTGCTCTATCAAGCATCTCATTGAAGAGGGAAGGCTACGTGTTAGAGTAGGTATACATGTGGCATACAGGTATTGATAGAGAATGTAAAGGAAAGACTTGAGAAGAGAGACCCATCCTTTTGAGTATCAAAGAAGGAAATGGATCTTGGCTTCATAGTAACCTCTGAGCTGGGAATTGAGGTGTAGGCAGAAGGGCAGAATGTGTGGAGGAACATAAGTGACCAGGCCCAGGGTGACTGACAGGGAGCGTGGGGGGATGGATGCTTTGGGTTTGTTTGTTTCTGTCTCATGTAGTGTCTCCTCTATATTCTCCATAAGAGCCTCACGAAGCCGAGAAATTCCACGACTGAGGTGAGTGGATGCAGATTTTGGTTGCTATATTTTGTCTTTGCATACTCACTGTGCACACGTGATTGGATCCTGGCCATACTGTGTGGGTTCCCCTCAATGGCTGCATGAGCTAATGTAAGTTATTCCCACTGCGCTTGAGAAGGCTAGAGATGGCTTGCACATAGGTGTATACTTGGCCTTTGTGTGTGTGTGTGTGTGTGTGTGTGTGTGTGTGTGTCTAAGGGGACTGATCTGACGATTGGTTCTTTTATTTTCTGCACTTTTTTTTTTTTTCATTTTAAATCCCAGTTTAACTGTAAAGCAAGTGTCGCTCTCTAGACTGCTCTTGGAAAGCAGATATAGGCTGGCCTTTGATTCACGACAAGAAAGAAGTTACTAAGACCTTGCTTTCTAGGTGCTAAAAGTTGAGAGAATCTTGGGAGTTGGGGATGGGGTGGGGCATGCTTTCAAAACCGTCCAGATTTTATTTAATTTACATTCCTATGGAATGGGCCCAAGAATATGTATTAAGGAGGAGTTGGAGGAAGAGGAGGAGAAGGAAGAGGAAGAAGAAGAAGAGGAAGAGGAGGAGGAGGAGGAGGGGAAGTAGTAGTAGTGATGGTGAAATACATGGCTATGTCTCAGAACGTGGGAAAATCTCAGAGGCTGCTGTTGCAGGCAGAACTTTGACTGTGTCAGTGACATCCCAATACCATGCTGCTCAGAAAAAACTTAGATAACAAGAAAACCATCAGCTACCAAGAGCCTGTTTGCTTTACCCCAGTTGCTGTGAAGGACCAACTGTCTCCATCAATGGCTTTATGTTCAAGAGGAAGACATCAGGAAGATGAAGGAAAGTGCTCAGATGGGAAGCAAGGACAGAAGGTGTGATGGAGAGATAAGATGCTTTTCTCTCCTACCTCCTTGGATGCTGAATGGGGAGGGAACACAAGACACGGGGAAGGATGCAGGAATCCTCCAACCTCTGCTGGGTCACACATCTGGAAAGTTCTGATCACGGACAGCTCTATCGCATTACAGTTCATCCCTTTTCCTGCCTTTGACGTTGACCTGGTGTGACCCTGGAGCCACTCAAGCTTCTTGCTCTGGAAGCTTGAGAGCTCCTGGGCTTCCAAAGCAGATATTCACCAAATGCCTGCCGTGGGGATACTTTTATTCACCTTCACAAAAGATATATATTTCTTATCTCTTTCTCCCCAAATCTTTTCTTCTACTTTTGTCACCTTTCCCTTAACCCAAGAAATGATCTCTAGGAGACAAAGCCCTTCTTAGGGTTTGCTCAGTGTGAGGCAAGAATTCTCGTTGTATAGTGGCTCTAATTTACTTTATGGGACGTGTGTACACGAGATTTGAAGTGGTGTCTGCAATTTCATGAAGAAAAGCGAATTATGTTCTGCCACAATTTCAATGTCAATCATAAATATTTTTACATTCATTTATTAAGTAATAATTTACTGTGCCAAGGTGTTCTTAAAATGTGTCTTCAGAATGATTAAGGAGTGTTGCATTTAAAAGATTACACCTGATTTTTCCACCTTGGCTTCCTACTGCTGCCCCCTTAAGCAATTCTGTCTTTTTTTTTTTGTTTTTTTGTTTTTTGTTTTTTGTTTTTCGAGACAGGGTTTCTCTGTATAGCCCTGGTTGTCCTGGAACTCACTTTGTAGACCAGGCTGGCCTCGAACTCAGAAACCCACCTGCCTCTGCCTCCCGAGTGCTGGGATTAAAGGTGTGCACCACCACGCCCGGCTAATTCTGTCTTTTGTTAACCCAATAAAATGCCTCGTCTGACTGTAGTGAAAGGTAAGAGGTTCTAGTAATGTGGTGCAGAGTTTAAGATCCACTTCCTGTGTCTATGCTGCCCACTCATAGATGGTTGCTATTTTTCAGTATCTCACTGAATGCGGAGGAAGTCTACTTGTTCAACCTACTCTGTAGTTACTGACACTGTATTTAAAGGTTCAGCTAAACCCACTCATAAATCAAACAGTTGATCCATCCCTGTTTGGCACTCCATCTAGGATGAATTGAAAGAGGCAAGAGTTGTAAAAAAGAAAAAAAAATCTGTGTCCTCCTCCCCTTTGCATTTTTTGACTTAGCAGTTGTAGTTATAGACTTTTAAAATGATGGCCCTCATGACCTTCTCTGCAAATTGGGTCAATTTTAAAAGGAAGTGAAGTGTTCTTGTTATGTTATGGGTTATTCTTATTAAGTTGAACATAAAATACACTTAGTGGTGCTTTCAGGCCCAAGCATCTTATTGGGAATACCTTCAGTTTGTTTATTATTTTTTAAAGTCAATATTGATCATTCCATAGAAGTTGCACAGCCAGTACCCAAATGTGGATACCGTACTGTGTTTGGGGTACTGTATCCAGTTCTGTTCTGTCCTCAGAGGCTTAGTTTTTCAGGCAGAGATGATGGACGCTCATCTAAATGTTTTGTTTTGATTTTAGTGTGTTAGATACACATGATGGAAAATTTGCCATTTCAACAATTTTTAAAGCATTCCGTTCAATGACAATACAAATGTCATATTATTGTGTATCTGTCCCCATCATCCCTCTGTAGACATTCTTCTTCCTCAAACAGGAAGCCTGGGTCTACTCGTGGTGAATTTTAGCATGTGTATGACCACAGGGGTGTGGTACCAGGGGGCAAGAAATTCCTGTGCAGACTCAGTGTCAGATGAATGTCAGTGGTCACCTTGAATGACCTTCATTCCATCTCTTACATGCACAGGAAATCAAAAGCCAAAGACCTAAGACTCTTGAGTCTGGCCCTTGTCTGAGCTGAAGAGCCTGTCACCTTGAGTGGAGAATCAGCGTGCTTCCGTCCTGGGACACACACACACCAAGAACCATGGTCCTGTTTAACCCCTCCCATTTCTAAATAGGAGCCTTGGCCTTAAGTGAACCTTCACAATATACTCTTATTATGTCTACTCAACTCTTAGCTGAGCCACCTGGAACAGCCTAGAGGCAGGCAAGGATTTATGGCCATGGAAGGCAGCTGCGCAACCATAAATTGTGAGCCATACTCGCCTTTATGACAACTGAGCAAGCTCCCTAGAGCCACTGGGACACAGATCAAATCGTACAGTTAGCACCTGGCAGCAGGTGATTATAGAACACCCAGTAGGTATGAGGTGTTTCAGCCCCCCCACCCCTTTTCCAGCAAGGCTTCAGATTAGCAGACTTTAGTTTTTGTTTCAAGTCTCCTTCCCCCCCCCCCCCCCGCTTAATCCACAAGCTTGAGTCTGTCCCATTCAACTCAAAATGTACCCCATGTCATGGGAAATAAAGTGTCGTGGAATTAAGCATTCGGCACCTCTTTCTGGGAAGAAAAACAAAGGCTAGCATTAGGATCCTGCCTTCCCCCACCCTTTGTCACCTCTCATTTGTCTGGAAAATACATACACAATCCAATCAGTTCTGAAGCTTGGCATTGCTTCCCTCTGCGGAGGCCCGTGTCTAATCGATAACCAGAGTGTGTGTTGTCGTACGGAAAGGGACAGATTGGGGGTGGGGGGTGACATTTGCTTTGCCACTGAGTCAGAGCAACAAAATTGGGGGCTGTGAAGTGGAGCGCTGCCAGAAGCTGCTTGCCTCCAGTATGAACACAAACGGCAGCATCCCATTATGAAGGCGAATGTGTGCCCACTGTGATTGACAGCACCTGTGGAGGAAAAGGACGACTTACCCTGGGGCCAGGAAGGACCCAGATTCTTTTGTTTTCTCCTATCCACATCAGTCACTCTCCTCAATCTACAGCTTGAACTGCTGCCTCTTTAAAATTTTATTTTATTTGGTTCTTTTCCGGAGCTAAGGTTAGCGCCCATGTCACAAGCGTGCCCGTGGAAGGCAGAGGACAACTGTGTTGGGTGTTTCCCCTCCCTCAGAGTTCAGGGGTCAACTCAGGGTTTTAGTTATTCTTCTATTGCAGTGATGAAACACTGTGACCAAGGCGCGGTTTGGAAGTTTATCTGGTGCTCATGGCCCTAGAGGGGCAAGAATCTATCGCCCTTACTCTGTGGCTGGAGCAGCTAAGACCACACAGTAATCTGTAAACAGGGAACACAGAGAGAGAACTAACTGGGAATGCGGCTGGCTCTTGAAATCTCTAAGCTCACCCCCAGGGACATATTTCCTCCAACAAGGTCACACTTCCTAAATGTCCCAAACACCTCCATCAACTGGGAACAAGTATTTAAATGCTAGCTTATGACAGACAGGTCATTCAGAGCACCACACTCAGGCTTGCCCACAGGGTCTTTCAGCCTCCAAGCCATCTTGCTGGCTTGAGTTGTACTGGATAGTTTTGTGTCAACTTGACACAGCTGGAGTTATCACAGAGAAAGGAGCTTCATTTGGGAAAATGCCTCCATGAGATCCAGCTGTAAGGCATTTTCTCAATTAGTGATCAAGGGGGGAGGTTCCCTTGTGGGTGGTGCCATCTCTGGGCTGGTAGTCTTGGGTTCTATAAGAGAGTTGGCTGAGCAAGCCAGGGGAGGCAAGCCAGTAAGGAACATCACTCCATGGCCTCTGCATCAGCTCCTGCTTTCTGACCTGCTTGAGTTCCAGTCCTGCATCCTTTGGTGATTAACAGCAGTATGAAAATGTAAGCTGAATAAACCCTTTCCTCCCCAACTTGCTTCTTGGTCATGATGTTTGTGCAGGAATAGAAACCCTGACTAAGACACTGCCTCCTGCCATGTAACCTTGAGGGACACTCATTCACTAGGGAAGATTAAGGAAGGATGGTCGACTGTTCTTGCCCAGATATGAAGTATAGAGCAAAGCTCCTCCTGCGCGCTCTCTCTCTCTCTCTCTCTCTCTCTCTCTCTCTCTCTTGCTCTCACGCACTCTCAGGATTGAACCCAAGGCCTCTCGAATGCTTGACAAACATTCTACCACTGAGTCTCTTCCTCAGTTCACTTCTTTATGGGGGATGGGGAGAAAAGGTTGGGTTACAAGTGAGTTCAGCTCTCAGGCCCGGCACATGTGAGCAACCTGACTATAGTTACTATTTTGGTCTAGAAAGTTAATCTGGGTGCATCTTACCACCGTGGGGCTCTTATCCCCAACTTGTAGATGACTCCAGATGCAGGCTCTGGGGCCACTTGTTCTGCTTGGATTGGCAATAAGCGTTTGGATTGGATTGGGTATTCAGTGCTTCCCTGGGGGTCTTTGAGGTTAGGGAGGAGGGAACAGATGGCCTAAAGCTGACAGACAGGCTGCTTCACAGAGTGCAAAACTGGTTTCCAGACTGCCACAGGATGCCTGGGGTGGGAATCCATATTATTGGAGTAGATGGGAGAAAAAGGTGGTCCTGTTTCCAGTATGGAGACAATCTGCCGTGTCACCTGTCCCCTGCCTGCTTGCTCCACGGAGGAGGGGAACATGGATGCCTGGCTCTGTGTGCTTGTGCTTTGGCTGTGTGGGTAGCGCCGGCAGTTCTCCTTGGAGGATGGACAGCATCCCACAGAGGCAAGTGTGAATGGCTGAACGGTCCACCCCCCACCCCCACCCCCACCCCAGAATAGCCTCTCCCTGACTTGTCACTGAGGTCATCCTGGGGTGAAGACCCATATATGTACTTATAAAAGCAATGGAAGATGATTTCCTTAACTCTTTCCAACAGAGGCGCCAGCAGGGTCTGAGACATAACTAGGGTGGCCGCAGGAGAGCCATCTGCTCTCGGGGGTCTCTGAAGAAGCCAAGACTGTCAGTGAAAGAGTGATACATCCTGACAGCAACCCTTGTGCTGCTGAGTGTTGCCTGTGCGCCAAGGGACAGAGCATCTCACATCACAGCCATCTGCTTCTCCCATCATTACTTGTTTAAACTCTTGCCTGCTGCCCCACTCTCTAGATGTGGCTCTTATCTGTTGCTGATCTCTGAACGTCAGTCGCTAAAGCAGAGCCACAGTGTGCAGTCAGCAAAAAGTCTATGGTTCCCTTCAACAGCATCCAGGAAGTTGGGGCTTTCTTCTTTTCTCTTGTCATCATCTGCAATGAGTGGCTTCCCTTATTTCAAAGAAACCCCAAACCTCCGCAATAGAATCCATGGCCCTTCCTCGTGTCGCCCCCCAGACACCATTTTGTTGATAAGGGGTCCCCAAGAATCTGCCATTTTTATGAGTTCATGGCTGGGGGGGACTCTGAGTGGGTACTCTTGAGTCCTGACCCGACAACCACTCTTCAGTTTTTCCAGGGAAATCCTGCTACAGTTTGGAAAAGTTCCTCCAAAAGTCACGTGCTAGCCAGTGTGCTAGTATCAAGAAGTGGATCTGGGCCAGGAGGTTCGGCTATGAAGCGGCTCCCTTCAGAACGGGCTTCGTTTGGTGTTAAAGCCCTTCAGCCCAGTTTTGCTTCTGCTTTTCACCATCTGAGACAAGGATACAACCTCCCTCCCCTCCGCGGGCAAGGAAACAAGTCCTTGTCGTGAAAGTGTAGATAGAGATGGGGCCCTCACCGGAGGCGAAACCCTCAGGCTTCTTCACCTTGGTGTTCCAGGCTTCTTGAATCCTGAGAACAAAATCCTGTTCTTTGAAAAGGAGTCCTTCTGTGGTGTCCGCTTGTTTTTAGCAGCACAAACAGACTGAGACAGACGTGCTCTGGAAAGACACTTTCCGACTATGGAATGAACAAGGGAAGGAGGACTTTGACTTAATTTTCCTTTGCGCCTTCTCTCTGAACTCTCAACAGAACACCAATGGCCTGTGCTGTAAAATCAAGAATTGACAAATGGGACCTCATAAAATTGCAAAGCTTCTGTAAGGCAAAAGACGCTGTCAACAAGACAAAAAGGCCA